>NC_053449.1:57115246-57425680 GCF_007990345.1 Gossypium hirsutum | reverse complement strand
CGCCGCGAAGCCTAAATCTGCAGCTACCACTGCCGCCTCAAAGTCCAAGCCGAAGGCGACTAAAACCGCGTCGAAACCGAAAGCCAAAGCCAAAGTTGGAACGCCTGTGAAGGCAAAGGCTAAAGTTGCGGCGAAACCGAAGGCTACTACAACTAAGGCCAAAGCTAAACCAGCGGCTAAGCCAACTAAGGTAGCGAAGACGGCGAAGAAGAGTTCGCCAGGGAAGAAAGTAAAGGATCCAGCAAAGAAGACAGTCGCTGTCAAGAAGCCGAAGAGTGTTAAATCTCCGGCTAAGAAAGCGGCGCCAAAGAAGGCAAAGAAGTGAAGAGAAAGCAGTATTTGTTTGTAGGAGGTTGTTCTTTTTTTTTTTTCCTTCCCTTTGCAGATGGTGTAAATTTGATGGCGAGCTAGGGGTAGTCGTGGAATTTAGATCGATATATGTAGTATGTATTGATTATATAAAGCAGGTTACGGTTTTATTAATTTATCCTATGTTACTCTGTTTTATGAAAAACTCAGTATTCAGGTTTCAATCGTGGTTGGATATTTATTTATATGTTTTATTTAATAAAAGTTTAATATTTTTATAAATGTAAGATTTAGAATGTTACCCTTTGATTGAGTAAATCAAAATAAATGACGGAATAAATCTCAATATAGATTAATCGTTTTGATCGTATCACATATTATTTATCTGTTTCCAACGAAAGCGTTTTGACAGAAATCTAAATATTATGTTGCTTAGACTGACATGTGTATATAAAAAAGATTGAAGTGGTGGTCATGTTGTAGACGAAGTAGCAACAATTGGATTTATTGTGAGAGTTATTGATAACAATTAATATCGTTGAAGAAGAAATCAAAATCTGTGACCATCCTGATCAAAAAGCCAGTCTGCAAATCTCAATCTCAGATCCACTTTTAGACGCGTTCCACCTTTGCTGGATATCAACACCACGATCCTTTGGTTTTGTAGCATGCCATAGCGTACATTACGGGTTAACTCGATTCGTTTTGTAGTTCTTTGTACATTTTTAGAAAAAAGATTAGATAGGTCATATTATATACACACTAGAAATTCCTTATAGCGTACATTATTAGATTACCATAATATTTTTGGTTCATTACTTATATTAGTTCTGAGACATATTGGTATGATGACACTTTTACTTTGATATTTTGGTGTTTATTAGATTTTTATTATGAATTTGTACCTTGATTTTCATGCTTATGATTTACTTTCATGATCAAAATTTGATTTAGTGTGCTTATTGTGAAGGTTCATGTCAAACTTGTTCTTTTACTTTTGGTAGCATGTCCATTTTGTTTAGGGACCGTTTGATATCTAAAAGCATTCTCAGGTGTATGTCTTAAGACATTTCATAGTTGTCACAAGACATGAGGTGTATTGTCTCGAGACATGGTTCTATTATCTAGAAACTTAAAATTTCGTAGCTAAAATTAAAAACATAGGTTGTGATGTCTTGAGACAGAATTTGAAAGCTGAAATTTGAAAATAGAAGATACGTATCTCGAGACATAGCATTGCATTTTGTTAGTTTAACCCAAGATTCATAACTTGGTCACGTTTTTTACTATTTGACCTCGGAACATCGCATGTGAGCACATCTGAATTTGTTTTTCGTCTACAATGATTAGCATATTTTTACCTTAAAATATTGTGAGAAATGTTGGTACGATCGTTTATTTACATTGTTTCAGTAATGAATGCGACACTTTACATTCGATCGTCTTTCGAACCGGGTGTATAATGGTTACATGCCAAGTTTTGAGCATCATTCCCTGCCCACACATGTATGCAAACTCCAAAAAGCCATTTACGGTATCAAACAAGCACTCTGTGTTTGGTAAATCAAGCTATAAAACTAATTGGTTACTAAAGGTTTTAGACACTCTTACTCTGATGCGTCGTTGTTCATTCTAGGTAGTTTTGGCAAATTTGTGTGTATCTAATATATGTAGATGATATTATTGCCAATAGCAATTTTGAACCTTATGTTGGTCATATCATTCAAGAATAACTAATCGGTTTTCTTTGAAGGAATTCGGTTCCCTCCATGATTTTCTAGGTGTTGAGGTTTTCCCTTATTCAGGTGGCCTTCTACTGTCCCAACAAAAATGTATTGAAGGTCTTCTTCATACTGTCAATATGCAAGATAGTGAATGTGTTCCCATTCATATCCTCCGCTGCACTTCTCAGACTCTAACCTACTAGTCCTATAATTGATGCCTTTTACTACTGGCAAGTTATTGGATAATTGTAGTGTCCATCATTTACTCTTCTTGACATCGCCTTTACAATTAACAAGCTCTCTCAATTTATGCACAGCCTGCGTGGCAGTCATTGGAAAGCTATCAAACTTTTGTTGCGCTATTTCAATGGAATTTCCACCCATGGCCTTCATATCACATCAGAAGATGATCCACGACTTCTTGTTTATTCTAACTCAGGTTGGGGTGGTGATCCTCTTGACTATGCCTCCACCATTAGCTACAATGTTTAGCTTAGCAACACGCCCATCTCATGGTTTTCCAAGAAACAGCGCTGTCTCTCACTCCTCTACTGAAACGAAATATAGAACGGTTGCTATTCCCTTGCTGAAACCAATTGGTCACTTATCTACTAAGAGAACATCACTTTCCGCTTTGTTTTTGTTCTTGGATTCTTTCTGATAATGTTGGCACTACATACCTGTGTGAGAATCCGGTGTTCCATAGTAGGATGAAACATATTGCTCCATTTGGTTGATATTTTTAGGTGCAAAACAAGGTCTATTCAACAGATCAAGTGGTTGATTTACTTACCAAACCAAACCACTGCATCATACTCCATTTGGTCGCTTATTTTGGTTGTTGACACCACTGCCAACTTCTAGGGGCCTAAAAGAGATTTTTGAGGGATTTATCTTATATCTTTCTGTATATTTTCAGCTATCATTTTGTGTGTAATTATTTGAAGGGACCAAGCTGCTCCACGGCGGGCATTGTTTAGTATTAGATTATTTTCTTATCATAATCGTCCCCTTCTTTTTAATCTTAATCAAAATTCATGCCATGATTCGAATTATGTTTCATGATATAAAGAAGAGAATATCAGATGAAAACAAGTTATTGGATGCATTAGCATCAACAACTCATACTACATATAAAGATACGTAACAACGTAAACTTACAAAACATATACATTTCACATTAATGCAAACCACTTAACAAACAAGTCCCTACTAAAAATGAAACCACCTAGTTATACTCAGTTTCAGGACATCCATATGGCATGGCAGTGCGGGAATTCAAGACTATTTCCCAGCTTAATAGTTAGTAAAAAAAAAAAACTAGATGTTCATGATTGAACAGTGATGTTAGCGTTACTCGGCTCAATGATTTTAGTAGGTGCAGCTTTCGTTGCCTCTTTTACCTGTTTTGCTCGCTCTTTTGCCTTGCCAGCTCCATTACTGGTCTGTCCACTGACCCGACCTTTACTTTTGAACTCATTTGCAGTAGTGGATCGTTCGGTATGGTTACCTAGGCTGCGGCGGTGAGTCTGACAGCAAGCTTTTGCCTTTTCGTCTTGAGATGAGCGGACTGCATCACTGCAGCTCTTTCTCCGGGTAAAATTTGGTGACTTTGGCCGAGTCAATGGCAGCTGAAATGAAATAAAAGCAAGAATGAAATGTTCAATTATCCACCAAAGCTGCATGAAACATATATAGCCAAAAGGGTATATTTGATCTGTACTATGAAGGAGATAAAATAGGTAAATATTTTCCCGGATAACGACTTCGAGGACTCGAAACAAACGAGAAAAGATTAGAAAGAATACCTTCTTCAGTTCAACCTTTCGTGGAGGTCCTTCATAGTAGAAATCTGGTACTGGATTTGCTTTGACAACCATGTTCTTTCTAAGCTGCTTAAGTGCTGCTTCTTGCTCTTCCTGCAAAAAAGCAAGGAGGCCTGATTTTGTTAAAACTAACCAAGTCTAGCATAAATATAAGGATGAGAAATTTTAAGTGCCATGGACCTTGGTCCGGGCCTCAAACTGGCTTCTCTCCGCCTCCAAAGCTCGGTGTTTTTCCTCCAACTTTTGGTAAAACTGGATTGAAAAAAACAACATTATAATTTGGGTAGTTTGAAAATGAAATGAAGAAAACATCAATGACTGAAAAAAGCATCAAAACTGTTTGGACTAAGAATGTACCTCCCTCCGTTTCTCAGCACGTTCAGCACTTCTAAAAGTAGGAGCACTTCCAATAGTTACCCTCGATCTAGCAGTTCGAACAGACGCAGCTGTACAAGATACCGCTAAGGAAGAAATATGGTATAGAGTTCGGGTAGGGAAGTTCCACAATATAATTAAAAGAAGAGAAAAAAAACCGACAAGCTCATAGCATTACATATTAACTTCTTAACACCAAAGAGAAGGATATGAGGAAGTGAGGGACCAGTTATCTTCGTCATCAGGATGCTTCCGGTCATAAGGTTGCAATGGCTTCCTCAAGATCAAAGGAGTTATTGGAGAGTTTGGCTGAAAATAATGGTAAAATCTAAAAGATTAGCACCTTGCATGTATGAGCAAATAAGCAACATCACTGATATTAAAACCAAACAATTTTACTAATTTAGAGTTGGAGTTACCTCTGATCCCTTTGTGGTAGCAGGGGAGAGTGCAGAGTTGACATTTGCGGTGCCATTTGCACCAGTTTTAGAGGTAGCATGGTGAGCTTGTCCAGCACCAATGGGTTTCGATGCAGTCGCGCTAAGCTCGTCATTGTCCATGCACTTCTGATCTTCAGGGATGTCAGTACCAAAATTTATGCTTTTAACACCCAGCGCTTCTTGCTTCTCATGACCATTGTCCACGACCGAGTTTTTTGCAGTGCATTCCTTGACCTCATAATTATTAGACTCGGAGCCTTCTGAAACTGTTAGGTTGCCATTTGAATTCACCACACCATTTGGCTTACCGTCCATGTCCACATCCGTGAGTTCCCTCCCCATTCCGCTGCATAAAGAGAAAAAATCTATGTCGATATATGCATAAGATCTTAAACAAAGAAACCATTGCTGAACATATTAGGCTTAACAAGTACACTGAGAATGACAAGTACTATACGATAATAAAAGATCTGAAACAAGTTTCATATATAATTCATGGCTTTTTTCAAATAAAACTGATTTTTTCAAGCAGATCCGTGAATGATCTGCACTCTGAATTCCAAATCTAAGCAAAAACATGCAATCCTAGCTAAGATTAAATAAGAATTGCATTACATTCAGTGTTATCCAACTAAGTCTCCTCTTAATAGGTGGAGTACACCGTGCACATCAAGTGATTAAAATCTATTTCCAAGCAATGCTTTCACTTTATTTCAACCTTGGAAGACAAAAAGGTGACTAGGGTATGACCCCAAAGAAGAATCTAGAAAAGGATTTATGGAATTTCCAATGAAATGGTACCTTCAAATATAAATGTTAGGCAATTTAAGAATCTAATTGTAACAAGTAAAAAAAAAGTAAAACATATCTAAGAAAAAGAAACAAAAACTCTCCTTTTGAAAGAAATCAGAAAATGAAGATGTTTAGTTAGCTTATAAATAAAAAATAGTATTAAGTAAATAGAACACAATAAATGATTGGATAAGCAGAGGACTAAAAAAGAAAAAAAAACGTTCATTTAATTTAGAAACAATAAATCAAATAACCCAAAAATTTAAAGAAGAATCTTGCATGACCCAAATATTTATAAACTTGTATTAGAAAAAAAAAAAGCTTTAGAAAGGCTTCTCATTTATTAGCAAAATTAACACAATAAAGAAAAAAAAAACTTCAGATTTAACTTAAGAGAGTAAAAAAAAATGATTTCCAACAAATCCAACACATTAAGACAAAACTGAGAAAACCCAGAATATAAGTATCCCAGATGGATAAATAGAAAAGCAGAAATTCACCAAAAACTCTTCATTTCTTTAGCAAAACACTCACATAAAACCTCACAAAAGACAGCAACAAGAAAAACCAGTTAAACATATGAACCACATTGCTCATTTTAAAACCAAAAACCCAAAACAAAAACAAAAAGACAAAGAAACTTTGATACAAACAATATATATATGTATGTATGTATCTTACATGTTTATGTAGCTTGACTTGATCTGACCAGATCTTGAAACCCTCTTCTTCTTCTTCTTGGGTTTTCTTTCTTTACAGTTTCTCTCTCTTCTATCTTGTTTGTGTCTTAATAGCAGACAAAGTGTTGTGTGTGATTTTCCTTTTCTTTAGCTCTCTCACTGAAACTCTGTTTTCTTTATTTTATTTCTATGTAGTATTGAATTGTTGGTTATTTATAGTTGTTTATTTGTTTATTTTCACTTTTCCATTTTAACAAAACCAATTAACTGGGGTATTGATTTTATGTTGATTTATATAAAGTTTCATTTTCATAAATTACTAATAATATTATCTAATTACTGGTATTTTACATTAATATATTATATATTAAATAAAAAAATTAATTTTTAGTAATGTTAGCTGTGCAACTTATGTCACAGTTATACGTATTTCATATTGATATGACATTATTTATTTTATGTCACTTTAATAATATTTTAAAAATTTTAAAAATAATTAAAAATTAAAAATAAATGAAAAAATCCCACAAAAATTCAAAAAAAAAACATGGATTGTCATTCCGGCCGTTAAGTTTAAAAACTATACATGATTTTGATTTAATTTTCACAAATCACGAACAACATTATTAAATTAACACAGACTTACATTGATATATTGCATTCACAAACAATTATATTAATCCAATATGACCTTTCTTTAAATGTATATAAGTGAATTAAAATCGATGTTTCATATAAACATATAAATTCAAATTTCATGTGTATAATTACAATAAATCAAAATTGATATTTACCCAAAATTTTAAAAGCATTTCTTGAATAACAATGATTTGTGCTCATTGATTCTAATCTAGTTAACAAATTGGCAGGAAAAGTAGAAGAACAAGTAAGATGGCAGTACATTATTAAGATTAATTAATCAAATCATAGTTAGCACTAAGATATGTTCTAAATACATCATCATTTACAATTTGTTTTATTATAACTCATTTTTATTTTTATTATAAAACACAACCTCATATTTTGTTTTACTTTGGTAACCTTGTGGAGTCTAAACAAGGTGGGGTTTAACAGTGGTTGACACCGTAATGAAAATTGTCCACTCTTAATTCAGCCTGAGCCTCTCCTATCTTTCTCTTCATGACTATTTGTCGGAGAGATTCACATAAAGTGACAATTTAATTTAAAAATAATATTGAATACACAAATAATCATATATGCTTTTTAAGTTCTTTTTCCTCTTTTTACTTTTTTAGGAAATATTTTTTAGCTTTATGTTTTTTTTTTAAATTTCCATCAATAGTATAACACATATATTGTGTTGAGTATGAATTTGTGAGTGAATTCGAGATCGACAAAATTTTAATTAAAGTGACAATAAACATTAGTTAATGTAGTTCGATCCTTTTAATCTATGTTCATATTGTGATTTCACTAAAACTTTTTTAGATATTGAATGTTGTATCACAAATTGAAAGTAAAAATTTTAAAATCAATTTTAGATGTATACACCATAGATAATTTGTTTACAATGTTTAAAAAAAAAGGCTAGCTTAAATTAGACGAGAGTATTCTGAGAATGGATCAATCCCCTTAACCTGTCCGAATAAAAAAAATTCTGAACTCTCCATTGGGGGAGAGTAAAAAATTCGCAACTCCTCTTTATTGACTAAAGCCAACTTTGCTAAGCAATCTGTGACCTGATTTTGCTCTCTGGGAATGTAATGTAGAATCCATTAATCTTCTTGGGATAAAATGTGATATATCTTCTTATCATAGCATAATTTGAAGGAATAGCAAAGCTTCTTTGAATGGCTTTCACAACTTCTTAGTTATCTGATTGAATAATTACCTATTTACAATGTATCTTTAGAATTCAACAAGCTCTTTGTTAGAGTTGTGTGACCCAAATTCTAAGAGATTGTTTGCAAGTCAAGTTAAACAAAATATATTTTCTTTCTAGAAGATTTAGTATTTATTAGTATAATATATTTATCATTTATTAGCATAGTTTATTTGACTTACTAATTTAGCCTATAAATAGGTTCTTTTACAACCTTAAAAAAGACACCCATTAGAGATTAGAACTCATAACACATTTAGAGAATTTTGTGTTTACGTTTTGAGGGTTCTTTGTTTTTGGGATTTAGTTTTTATCTCCATCTTTTGTACTCTTCGTTCTTTTGCCATTATAGTAAAATTATCTTTGCCCGTGATTTTTTATCCTCTTTGGAGGAGTTTTTTCATGTTAAATTTGTGTGTTCAATTTCTCAATTTATTCTATTATTTTTTTGTACTTGTTACTTAATTGGGTCGATCCTAACACTCTTCTATTTGGGTGAAGAAGAAAGCTAAAATTTTAATACTCAACAAGAAATGTTCGAAAGAGGAGCTTTTGATGTGTGTGTGGGTCGAGAAGACTACTAGTGGAAGGTATGTATAACCATCCAAGTAATAGCTAGTAAGAGGAGCCTAATAAATCATTATGATTTATGATTTAGCTAAATGCCTTTCATTTCCAACAACAACAACAATGTGTAATTCTTGAAACCCTCTTTTCCTTATTCTAAAAGCTAAACCCTACTCCTTGAGTAGAAAAAAGAATGTATATTGTTCATTCAGATTTTCTACCTATTAACAACATCTATTTTGATCATCAAATAATCCCTTAACCATTTAATCTTTTCAAATAAAAAGTAGGGTTAATGGTTAACATAAAATAGACTTTGATGGCAGATTCTTTTTGGTGGGTGATTTGAAAATAAATTTGACAGTAGCAGGAAGTGCTTGGAAGGTGGGAAAAAAAGTTGTAAAGCGGTAGATTTTGAATTTAAGATGAGAAAGTGAAAGTGGGAGGGAATTATGGGGGTTGGTTTCCTAGTAAAAGTGGGAAGGTGGGCATTCAAATGATGAATAAATAGTGAAATATAAATCTACCACATAAGTATAAATTCCCAAACATTGGAAAGGTGAGATGATTTTGTTTTCTTTTATGAATTTTCCTAGTCAATGCCCTGAGATTATATATATTAATCACTTCCACCAACACATTCTAAATCATTAATAAACTTATTCTAAATAATATATTAACCAGCTTCCCTGACTTTATCTCGCTATGAATCCTCTTATAAAATTATCAAATTAAATATATTCTCGTTGAGTCTTGTAAATGATCTCCCAACACATATATAAATGCATTTTCTCACAGTTAATAAGAGCATATTTATATGTGTATTGTGATGTGGATTCAAATATTTAGAAATGTTTTTAAACGTGACAACACCTTAAAAGGCTCGTAAATCTTGTGGGTTAGGTCGGATAGTGACATAAAAAAGGTTTTAATTAGTATTTAAGGGTTAATTCAAATTTTCATGATTTTATTAGTAAAATAAATTTAGCGGTAGTTGCATATTTGTTTAATTTTATATTCAATTTATTACACACAATCTCATGGTTGTAATTTTCTTTTTCAACTTTGGGTCGGTTCGAAAAAGTTAATAGATAATATTATTAATTAATTATGAATTTTTATCAAATCAACATTAAAATTTAAATTGAATGATAAAATGTTGACACTGTTACCTTCAAATATTAAAAGATATAACTTTTATCAAATCAGATACCACATTAAAAAAATTATCAAACTCAAATACTCTTAAACATTTATTGTATTTTGCAAGACTTTTCTTTTTATTATAGGTGTTTGTTAATAAGTGTACCAATACTATTTATTAAGGTTTTTATTTCAAATTTATATATGAATTTTCGTTAGGTGTGTTATAGGGATGGGAAAAGGCTCGAGTATTTTTGTTAGATCTCATATAATATATGCTTAAATAATATTTCATACTTAAATTTAATATTTTTTTCTTAATTTAATATTTAAATTTGACACGTTTTTTTTAATTTAGTACATCAACTTGATATATTTTCTTATCAAAAGGAAAAAACATAAGTATATATTTTAGGTATGTTATAGGGATGGAGAAAAGTCTTGAGTATTATTGTATCTAGTATAATATAGACTTAAATAATATTTGGTACTTGAACTTAATATTTTTTTCTTAATTTGGTATTTGAATTTTTTTGTTCAATTTGATACTTAGACTTGACATGTTTTCTTAATTTGGTACATGAACTTAACACAATTTCTTAATTTGATACTTTATATTTTTTTATTCTAATTTGATACCTGAACTTGACTCTTTTTCTAATTTGGTATTATTTTTTTTGCGAGATTTGGTTGTCAAACATTATAAAAATTACTTCAATATGTTAACAATATTATCTTTTATGAGGTATAGAAAATAATCAATGTATGATCGGCATGTGATAGATGACATAGTATTTTTATTTATTTTAAATGTTCAATTACTTTTAGTTTAATTAATTAATTTTATTTTATTAATTTAAAATAATGATTTTTTTTTTATTTTGGGTTTTTAAACTCAATGCATAATTTTTTTTAACATGAATTTCCTCTAATACTAATATATTTTTGTAGCATAACATGACTTATTTAACACTGCTAGTTTAAGTACTAAATTAGGAAAAAAAATTCAAGTTCAAGTAACAAATTGGGCCAAAAAATTTAGGTATCAAAATAGGAAAACATGTCAAGTTCAAGCAACAAATGTTATATTAATCCGGTAATATATTATAAAATTTTGTTTGAAACTCAAATAAATAAAATTATTTAAATTTAATTATAAAAATATTTTTATTATCTTGATTTGAGGTATTATTTAATAAATAAAAATATTTATTAAAATTGAATCATACAATAATAATTTTAATATATTTTAAATAGTAAAATGAGTTTTAGAGTCTTAATTTATAAGTTTATAGATGGCCCGATGTACACTAGCCTAAAGAATTAATGAAGTAAATTTTACATATTTTTTTTTAGGAAAAGCGGTGAAAGGATTATAGAGATTTTTGTATTAAGGGTTAGATTACATTTATTTTTTATATTAAAAAAGGTAAATTAATCCCTATACGTTACATTAAAGAGTAAATTGGTCATCCTGTTAAAAAATTCATCCATTTCTACTGTTAAAAACTGATCCTTATATGCCACGTGCAATTTTTTGATTATTTTACCAGCCATGTCAGTTTTTAATAATAGAAATTGTTGAAATTTTTAATAAAAAGGATCAATTTGCTTTTTGATCTAAAGTACAAAAAATAATTTGTTCATCTTTCAATAAAAAAGACCAAATGTAATCTAACTCCTACTATAGAAAAATTGATTTGTATACTTCCATAGCTGCTGGAGTTAGATGATATGCAAACAATTTAATCTATCATAGGAACAATGTTGAGGTGTTGGGGATAAACACCTCAACAAAATGTTTTGAGTTGGGAGGTGATTCTCTCTCTCTCTCACATTATTGCTTCTTCGGTTGATATAAATTATTGTGTCATTATTTACCTTAACAGTGCATATATGATAGGCAGCCTCTATGAGTTCTAAGCTTTTTGTAGGTAGAAAATTATGAAGTTCGTGAGGAATTGAATATGGTGGTATCGATTTCGTGAGTGTAGTAAAAGTTTTCCATATGTTATAAATGCAAGAGTGGGGCTTTAGCCGTGTGGGAAAAGCATCTAATTTAATGACTCAAAATTAGACTAGTTATGATGGATCTAAATAAAGGCTTGGATGGAAAGAAAAAATTCTAATCAATTCAGTCTTTAATAAAAAGATATTACCCAACCAAGTAATTAATTCAACATTAACACTTTTTTTTAACCTTCCAATTTATGTTTTTCACTCAAAATTTTGAAGTTTAAAATTTATTTTATAGATTTTTTCACTCACATTATTTATGGTCATTTTTTAATTATTTAATGATATTTTAGTTTTTTTCTATATTATTTACACATAATTTTGGCAATTTTTTTACCCTGAACGCTAAACCATGAACCTTGAATCCTAACCTTAAATCTAGAACCCTAAACTTTGAGCCTCAAATCCTAAACCCTGAACCCATGTTCAAAGTTTAAGGTTCGAGTTTGGGGTTCAAGGTTCGAGTTTGATGTTTAAGGTTTGAGATTTAATATTTGGGTTTAAGGTTCATGGTTTAAGGTTCAAGTTTGGCTTGGAGTTTAGGGTTTGAGTTCGAGCTTTGGGGTTCAAGTTTCAGGGTTCGAGATTTGAGGTTTAAGGTAAAAAAATTACCAAAATTATGTGTCAATGAGATGTAAAAAAATTGTTGAAATGTCATTATATAATTGGAAAGGGACCATGGATGATGTGGTGACAATGGTTCATAAAATAATTTCTCCTTGACGTCATTAATTTTTTGCTGATTGGACTGATAACATTTAAGTTGAAAATTACATAAGGTTAGAAATTTAATTTGTTGACACCATTTTTTTGATATAAAACGGGGTCGACTTGGTTGTTGAAAACGAAAACGAAAACGGGAGTCGCCACCAATCCTTTTTGATGAGGTGTGATCGGATCACCTCGAAAAGTTATTATTTTAATAAATTATTTGATTTATTAAAACAATAATTTCGATCTACGAAATTCAGAAAAACGGGTTCGAGAGTCGATTACGCGCGAGAAAGGATTAGCACCCTCGATACGCCTAAAATTGGTACCTAGTTGATTAATTAATGTCTCAGCGTCGAAGATTAAAAACTCGAAAAGAATTTAAAAATACGATCCCTCTTTATTGTGTTATTTTAAAATTACTCGAATAAATAAATATGGAAAATGCTTCCTTATCTCGAAGTAACAAGATGTCACATGCAGTAAGTTAGGACCCGACATCTCGTATTTTGAATTAAGCTTGCCTTTTATTTTTTTATTTAAACCTCATTTATTTCAATTTTAAAAGGATATTCGGTTATTTAGGATCACGAGAAAAATCGAAGCCCAGTAAGTTAGGGCACGATTTCTCGAATTTTCTAAATATAGAATTGTAGCGACGTAAAAAAAATTTAGTTTCGCTTGGTCGCTAATTGTGGCGATTTATTAAACATTTGAAAACCAACTTTCGATTTTATTAACAAAGGGAGTCGCCACCGATCCTTTTTTATAGGTGTGATCGGATACCTAATAAAATTATTTTAAAACAAAAAGAAGGCCGAATTTAGGTCTACGTGAAAGTCCAGAGAAAAATTGGGGTTCGGGAGTCAGTTACGCGCGAGGAAGGTATTAGCACCCTCGCGACGTCCAAAATTGGTATCTCATAAACATGTGTTGACTTGATTTTCAAAAATACGAGTTCAATATAATATTTAATCGTGATCCGATTGAAAAATGAGAATTTTTAGTTTTCGATTTTTTTAGAAAGGGTGTCCCGTTTTTTAACACAAGCCGACGAATTTCACCCAACATAGCGATGAAATCGATGACTTAATGTTAAAATCGGTACATTGCCTTATTCTTAAAATTAAAATGTAAAAAGTTTCTAAAATGATAGTAAAAAATGTAAGAATATTATTGTAAAAAATGCGAATAGTGATGTGAATAATATAAAATATTAAAATATCAAAATATTAGAATAATAATAATTAATATTGACAAATAAAAAAACAAAATAGAAATAAAAAATGTACATAATATATATATTAGAAATAACAATGATGTTTAAAAATAATACTATTAATAATACTTCATAAATATGTACATATTATAACCCTTTTTTAGAATAATAATTAAATATACGAAAATAATATTATATACACAAAAAGGTATATATACACTTATGGTGAAATATATGTACTAACATTAATAATAAGTATAATCGGAATAAAAATAAATACAATAATATATACTCAATATGGTATTAAAAATACGTATATGTATAATAGTATTTCGGAGTATGTACATGAGACAATATAAAGTATATACATAGAAATATACAAGAAGTATACAACTAATAACATTAAGAATATATATAATATAAATATAATATATACAATATATACATATGATAAAAAAACTATTAATATGTACATGTATATCTACATACACATTAAGTAAAAGTACTAGTGCTAACAATATTAATAATAAATATAATAATAGATATATATGCATATAATAGTAAGAAACGGAACATAAAGAAAATATATATAGCTAAATATAATATAATAATAACAATATATAAAAATAATAGTGATAACAATATTACATATATAACATGATTAATATTTAAAGCTAAATTAAATAGCAAAATAATATGAAATCCAAGGTAAATACGAAAAATAAATGAAAAAGAAGAGAGAGGGAAGAGAGAAGGGAGGGGGAAGGTAAATCCGGCCAGGGGCCGGTCACCGGCCGACCGTCGGCCGCCGTCCGTCACCAGCGCCAGCCACCGCACGTGGTGGCCGGAAAAGGTAATTTTTTTAATATTTGTTTTGTATATATATTTTTATTATATCTTTTATTATGATGTATATATATAGATTAATAGATTCAAAAAAAGGAAAAAAATAAAAAATAAAAATAAAAAAGAGTAAAATAAAGAAGATAAAATCACCTTTAGGTATTTTTTGAAGATAAATTCTTTGTATTGATCAAAATTCCCCCTTCTTACATGATTTTTGAATGGCTTTTTATAGCCATCTTTTACATGATTTTCTATTATTTCTTTTTCTATTTTGTAGGTGGTGGTGGTAGACAATGGATATCAAAAATGGGAGGAAAAATGGGGCAAGTGGGAAAGTGGCTAGGTGGCTAAAGTTTCTTGGTTTTTTTTTGGGGTTAGGTTTTTCTTTTTTTTGGGGGGGTTAGGTTTTTTCTTTTTTTTTGGGGGTTAGGTTTTTTTTGGAGGGCTTAATGGGCTTTTGAATTGGGTTTAATATTTGGGCTTTGTAATGGGTTTGGATAGATGTAAATGGGTCATGGGTTAAGGGTTTTAGTGAGTTTAGAGGTTTGGTTGGGTTTTGATATAATCGGGCCCGGGCAATTTGGGCTTCTACAGCTGCCCCTCTTTGCTCATTGTCGTGCAACGATAATAGAGCAAAGACTTTCAAGGAAGACCAAACTTGCCCGGTCTTGCTAGGTCTTGACTTGCTTTGGAACTCTTCTTGTTTAGTTAGTCCCTTTTCAGTCCACCGCATCTTGTAGCTTTGGTTCAATCCACTGCAAATTCGGAGATATGCCTTGTAGCTTCAATCTGTTCCAATGTAACTTCAAGGATATGAGATTTGTGGCTTCGATCCACTTCACTGTAACTTCAGAAAGATAAGATCTACAACTTCAATAAGCTCTTCTATCGCTTCAATGAATAAGGTTTTGGTCTTCTCTTCTGCCACTTTAGAAAGGCAAGATCTGATATCCTCGATCAGCTCCACTGTAACTTCAATTAGCTTCACTGTAACTTCAGGGATATAAAATCTATGTCTTCGATTAATTCCAGTCTTTATTCTTTACTCGGTATGTGATCCTGAGCTCAACTCATTTTTCGCAATATGAATTGACTCTCTAAAAACAGACATTAAAAACAGAAATTGAAAATAGCTCAGCGTGTGAGCCAAGGCTCAACTCACCTCTCGCAATATGAGTTGATTTTTGAAACTTATCTTGAAAAGCAGATTTTGAAAATACCTCGACATGTGACTCGAGGCTTAACTCACCTTTCGCAATATAAATTGAAAAAATACTACATGTGTGATTTGAAGCTCAACTCACCTCTCGCAATATGAGTTGATTTTTGAAAACAGAAATTGAAATTACCTCAGCGTGTCCCGAGGCTCAACTCACCTCTCGCAATATGAGTTGATTTTTTTGAAAAACAAAAAATTGAAAATACCTCAGCATGTCTTGAGGCTCAACTCATTTCTCGCAATATGAGTTGAATTTTGAAAACAGAAATTGAAATTACCTCAGCGTGTCCTGAGGCTCAACTCATTTCTCGCAATATGAGTTGATTTTTTTAACAACAGAAATTGAAATTACCTCAGCGTGTCCTGAGGCTCAACTCACCTCTCGCAGTATGAGTTGATTTTTTTGAAAGACAAAAATTAAAAATACCTCAACGTGTCTTGAGGCTCAACTCATTTCTCGCAATAGGAGTTGAATTTTGAAAACAGAAATTGAAATTACCTCAGCGTGTCCCGAGGCTCAACTCACCTCTCACAATATGAGTTGATTTTTTAAAACAGAAATTGAAATTACCTCAGCGTCTCCCGAGGCTCAACTCACCTCTCGCAATATGAGTTGATTTTTTTGACAACAGAAATTGAAATTACCTCAGCGTGTTCTGAGGCTCAACTCACCTCTCGCAGTATGAGTTGATTTTTTTTTGAAACAGAAATAAAAACATCAAAATACCAAAAGATGTCAACTGGTGGAACTCAGATGTCTTTTCCTTTGATTCAGTGCGACTCTTATTCAAGATTTCTTGCTCTACTGGAGTACCTGTATATGCCATGTATGATGTTATCATGATATGCACATGTTTGTCTTAAATGCTTTTATGCCTACACGATTATGCAGTGCTCCTTAAGCATGTTTGTCGTATGTCTATTTAGCCACGATTGTTGAGGATCTGTATTCATTGCTTTGATTCTCGACTTTCTCTTTAGTCCTTATACCTGTCTTCAAGCTTCACGAGTAATCGACGTTTCTCAGATATCACTCTTCTGCCCCCGATTGAACTTTGTTCTTACTTTGAGACTCTTGTGCTTATCAAATTTTCATCCAGGTAATGCTTAACATTTCTTTTGTTTAGAGTATGTCATTTCACCATTTATCATGTAAATAAACACATAATGAGATGCATGAAAAAGGTCAGATAGGGACAAAAATGATATTTCATATTCATCTATTCCAAATGTGGCAAACAAAGCAAGTTAAACAATGAGAGTAAAAAATGTCAAAAAGAAAGAAAGGATCGTATTCAACGGATACAAATGCTCTAGATATTCAACACATGAACTCTTCCTCGTTCCACAATCAAAAATCTTTTCGAGCGCGGCTTCTTGCGTAGAAGATTTCGAGCTTTCAGAAATGCTTCAAATACTATAGTCTCACTACTTGACCTATCGTTCGACCGTCAGGTTTGTTTCATTAGGACGCCCTCTCGGGTTTTCATCCTAATCTTTTTGTACTAATCAAGACGCCCTTTTCGAGTTTTCGCCCTTTTTTTAGATGCCCTTTTCGGGTTTTCATCTTAAGCATAATATTTCTTCACCGCATCCGAATTCATCGGATTCGGTAACTCCTTCCCATCCATCTCGGTAAGGATTAAAGCTCCTCCTGAGAATGCATTTTTTACAACGTATGGTCCTTCCTAATTTGGTGCCCATTTTCCTCGCAGGTCTTTTTGTATTGGGAGAATCTTTCTCAGAACGAATTCTCCTTCATGGAACTCTCTTGGTCGTACCTTCTTGTCATGGGCTGCGATCATTCTCTTTTGGTACATTTGCCCATGACAAATTGCCCTTAGACGTTTTTTTTCAATGAGGTTCAACTGATCATATCGAGCTCGAACCCATTCTGCTTCTTCTAACTTTGATTCCATCAATACTCGCAGAGAGGGGATCTCAACCTCGATAGGTAGCATAGCTTCCATTCCATAGACTAGAGAGAAAGGAGTTGCTCCCGTAGATGTTCGCACAGATGTGCGATATGCAAACAAAGCAAATGGAAGTTTCTCGTGCCAATCTTTATATGTCTCAGTCATTTTCCCAATGATCCTCTTAATGTTCTTGTTAGCTGCTTCAACAGCCCCGTTCATCTTTGGGCGATAGGGCGAGGAATTATGATGCTTTATTTGGAAATGCTCGCACACTTCTTTCATCATCTTATTGTTCAGATTCGTGGCATTATCTGAGATGATTCTTTCAGGCAAACCATATCGGCAAATGATTTCCTTTTTCAAAAACTTGCACACTGCAGTCTTCGTCACATTGGCAAATGAATCGGCTTCAATCCATTTTGTGAAGTAATCGATAACCACAAAAATGAATCGATATCCATTTGAAGCTTTTAGAGAAATTGGCCCTATGACATCCATGCCCCACATAGAAAAAGGCCACGGAGAAGTCATGACATGAAGGGGTGAAGGGGCTACATGAATTTTATCGCCGTAGATTTGACATTTGTGGCATTTTCTGGCAAAATTGATGCAGTCACTTTCCATTGTCAGCCAATAATAACCGAGTCTCATGATCTTTCTGGCCATATTGAAACCATTGGCATGCGTTCCGCAAATTCCCTCATGGACCTCTTCAAGTATTTTTCTGGTTTCAACATCATCCACACATCTCAAAAGCATCTGATCCTTTCCTCTTTTATACAGGATATCCCCACCAAGAACAAATCCCGCTGCCATTCTTCTAATTGTTCTTTTATCGTTCTCATTCACTTGTTCGGGATACCTTTGATTCTTGATATATTCTAAGATATCATGGAACCAAGGCCGTCCGTCTACTTCTTTTTTAATGCTACAACAGTGTGCAGGGACCTCGTATATGCTCATTTTGAGGGGCATTATTTCTGCTTCTCTACTTGCTTTGAACATTGAAGCCAAAGTGGCTAAGGCATCAGCCAGTTGGTTCTCTTCTCGTGGGAAGTAATGAAAAGTTATTTCTTTGAATTCCTTGATCAATCCAGCCACTAAATCGCTGTACTTAATCAATTTTGAGTCTCTCACTTCTCATTCTCCACGGATTTGGTAAATCACTAGGGCTGAGTCCCCGTACACCTCCAAGATCTCGATGTTTCGTTCGATAGCTGCACGAAGCCCCATGATACAGGCCTCATATTCTGCGATATTATTGGTACAGAAGAAGTTCAGTCTTGCAGTGAACGGATAATGATTCCCGTCTGGTGATACCAGGATTGCTCCAATTCCATGCCCTAAAGCATTTGACGCACCATCAAAGCACATCTTCCATGACTTCTCTTTTGATGACTCGGATTCTATTTCTGTGATTCACATTAAGTCTTCGTCTGGAAAATCGAATCTTAAAGGCTCATATTCCTCTGTCGTTCGAGTTGCTAAGAAGTCAGCTATTGCGCTCCCTTTTATTGACTTCTGACTTACATAGGCAATGTCATATTCCGAAAGGAGGAGCTGCCATCGTGCCATTCTTCCTGATAGTGCCGGCGATTCCATCATGTATTTTATTGGGTCCAGCTTTGAAATTAGCCATGTCGTGTGATACAACATATATTGTCTGAGTCTCCGAGCTACCCAAACCAGAGCGCAACAATATTTCTCAACGGACGAATATTTTGCCTCATATTCAGTGAACTTTTTGCTGAGGTAGTAGATCGCCTTTTCTTTCTTTCCTGACTCGTCATGTTGTCCCAGTACGCAACCCATTGAACTTTCGAACACTGTCAGATACAAAATTAATGGTCTTCCCAGAGTTGGCGGTACTAGCACTGGAGGACTGGACAAATATTGTTTTATCTTATCAAAGGTCACTTGGCATTCCTCGTTCCATTCTCCCGAGTTATGTTTTCGAAGAAGCCGAAAGATTGGGTCGCATTGGTTGGTAAGTTGAGCGATAAATCGGGTGATGTAATTTAATCTCCCTAAAAATCCTCTAACTTCCTTTCGCGTGCGCGGAGGTGGTAATTCTTGGATGGCTTTTATTTTATCTGGATCAACTTCGATACCTCTTTCACTGACAATGAAGCCTAGCAACTTTCCCGATGTAGCCCCGAATGTACATTTGGCTGGATTAAGCTTTAGCTGAAACTTTCTCAGCCTTTCGAACAACTTCTTGAGGTTCATTACATGCTCTTCTTCTCCTCGAGATTTAGCAATCATATCGTCGACGTAGACCTCTATTTCTTTATGCATCATGTCATGGAATAACATCACCATAGCCCTCTGATATGTTGCCCCAGCATTCTTTAACCCGAATGGCATCACCTTGTAGCAGAACGTTCCCCACATTATTATGAAGGTAGTTTTCTCCATATCCTCAGAAGCCATCTTGATCTGATTATACCCCGAGAATCCATCCATGAAAGAAAACAATGAATGTTTTGCTGTGTTGTCCACCAACGTGTCAATATGTGGCAAGGGAAAATTATCTTTTGGGCTTGCTCGATTCAGGTCACGATAATCCATGCACATTCGTACATTTCCATCTTTCTTTGGTACCGGAACTATGTTAGCCACCCATTCTGGATATTTGGAGGCTTGTAGGAAGCCAGCGTCAAATTGCTTCTTGATTTCCTCTTTTATTTTCAACAGTATTTCGGGCCTCATCCGTCTTAATTTTTGCTGGATGAGCTTGCATTCTGGCTTTAATGAGAGCTTATGGACCACTAAATCTTCATCTAGCCCTGGCATGTCCTGGTATGACCACGCGAAAACATCTTTGTATTCGCGGAGTAAAGTGATCAAACTACGCCTGGTACTTTCTGAAATAGAAGTCCCAATCTTCACTTCTTGTTTCCTTTCTTCAGTGCTCAAATTTATTGTTTCTACAGATTCTTCATGAGGCAGAACCTGTTTATCCTCTTGTTCCACCATTCTTAACAATTCAGGAGACGAGACATAATCTTCGGCATTTTCTTCGGCTTCAAATTCTCCTAAGCAAACAGCCTTCTCAACATCAATTTCAAGATTCGTAACGGGCTTATTCATGTCGTCAATATCTGAGCACCTGAAAGTTGAATGGAAAAGGAAGCTATCGAGGGACATCCAAGTATTGGAAACAACAAACAAAATGTTATGTCATGGCAATGAGGCAAATGTAAGGATAGGCTATGAAATGAGAAAATGATTATGAAATTAGTGATAATGCGAAAAATCATGACAAAATACATCTTCATTGAAATTCATTTAAATGATAAAGAGTGAATGCAAACTCTTACAAAAGAACTCTATTATATCTAAGGACACAATAGAAGGTTGATGTTTGGCATTACTCTGAAGGCTTATAAACTACAAGAAGCTCCTCAGCAATCCAATTGTTCAACATGAAACCAGGAGGGCAAGGGCGTATCCTCGAGACATCTTTACTTGCACCAGCTTCTTTGTCAATGACATTTATACTAGCATTCTGAAAATCCTTTTCAATTAATCCCAGCATGTTTCGTGGATCCTCTTGTCCAGGGTACATCATTCCCGCAGATGTAAATGTTTTTGTCAAAGGAGGGTACTCTATTGGTTCCCATTCTGGTTCTCGGCCCAAAATTCTTGTAATTCTTCTCTCTTGATCCTTTTTCCACTGTCTTCTTCTTTGGCGCATGTCAATCCGGAACCCCAAACCGTATCGGGCCTTGTGGTGCACTGGCTTTAAAGCCATCACTATTCCTTGCAGATGTCTCCCTAAACCTCTTCTCGCACGAGCTCCCCTTCCTATGGTCAACTTGACACCCATTCTGGTATTTCTCGACAGTTTTGGCATCAGAATTCTATTTCCCTCAGCGACGAAAGTGGCATTGATGAATTCAAGGGATCGAAAAGAACATTCCACTGCATCCTTGCTTACTTCCAGGTATGGCGCATCAGCAGAGATAGATGCGATGATGTCTTCTTCACTCTCGACTGTGATCAAACAGCCATCCATGATGAATTTCACTTTTTGATGGAGGGATGATGGGACTGCTCCAGCAGAATGAATCCAAGGTCTTCCCAAAAGGCAGTTATAAGAGGGTGTAATGTCCATGACTTGGAATTCGACCTCATATATGTAGGGGCCCACTTCCAAAGGGATTTCGACCTTTCCCATGACTTCACGCCTCGTCCCGTCGAAGGCCCTTACCGTGGAATGACAGGGCTTTAAGTAGGACAAATCTATCGGTATTCTGGAAAGTATAGCCAATGGCATAACATTTAATGCTGACCCATTATCGATGAGTACGTTCGGTATTATGTAGCCCTTGCAGCGGGTCGTGATATGCAGCGCTTTCACCGAACCTCTACCATTTAACGGTATCTCATCATCACTAAAAGAGATGAAGTTGTCCGCATTCAGATTGTTTACCCACCTATCAAGCTTTTCGACAGATATGTTGTTGGCCACGTAAGCTTGATTTAACACATTCAATAAAGCGTTCCGGTGTGGCTCTGAATTTAACAGTAGAGATAGAACTGAGATTCGTGCTGGCTGCTTGCTCAGTTGTTCCACCACACTATATTCGCCGTGCTTAATAAATTTCAAGAATTCTTGAGCTTCTTCCTCATTCACAGGCTTTTTAGTTTCTTGCACGGGTGGAATTTCTTGCTCGACTTCGACCTCGTGCATCACTGCTTTCCCTTTTTGCTTCGAGTCGCTACTTTTCTTTACCGGTTCAACTTCTTTAGAATAGCATCGTCCACTTCGAGTAAAATGACCTACCTCCCCAACATCTTCAATTATGGCTTTGGACTTTTCAACTTCCGGTGTAACGATATTAACATCATATCTCCACGGTACTGTTTTGTTGTCCTTATACGGGAAAGGAGATGGTACTTCAATTACCATCTGTGGTTTCAATGGCTCTCTCATCGCGTCGTAATAAATTACCAACGGTCGATCAGCACTATAAGGGGGCCCTGATGATTGGCTATCAGAGACGCATACTTCTCTTTCGTTGGCATCTTCACTCTTGTTAAGGACCTTGATCTCCTTATTATTCATCCAGTCTTGAAGTAACCTTTTAAAGTCCTCGCACGACTGAATGTCGTGCCCAACAATCCCATGAAAATTGCAAAAACTTTGACCTTCTTCTCCAAAAACTCTATCAGAGTGACAGAGCAATCCTTTCTTAACTAATACCTCCCAGATTTTCTGCAGATGCGTCCTTATTTCTGCCACACATCTTCTGACCTTCCATTCATCCTCTTTCCCCACTGTGCTCACATTCCCTTCGGTATGGTTAGGGAACGGGTTCCCCGTGGCGTTTCTAGCACTATTGAATCGTAGGATACCCGCGTCAATGAGTCCTTGAACTCTCCTTTTGAAAGCGAGACAGTTCTTAGTAGAGTGCCCTTGGTTCCCTGCATGGTATGCACAACTAGCATTTGGATCGTACCACTTTGGGTATGGAGGTTTAAGGGGTGCCATGTAATGGGGAGAAATTAGCTATTTTTCTAAAAGTTTTGGGTACAATTCCCCATACGACACAGGGATAGGGGTAAATTGTGGTCTCTCGGGATTAGGACTTGATGGTCTTGGTTCGTTTCTGGGTTGGCTTTGGGCGGGTACCGTGTTTTGTGGGAAAGTGGTGACGGGTCTTTGGTTGTTCGTTGCGTATACGGGGCAGGACGGATGTGGTGCTTGGTAGTAAGGGGTTTGAGGGGGATAATGGAAATTCGAGGGTGGATAATCTTGAGGTCGGGGTTGATTAGGATACGAATTGGGAATGTAATGACTCCCAGTTCCCACCATGAGGGCTTCTGGCTCTTTCTTCCTTAAGGGTGCTGCTTTTCTTGAGCCTTCTAATCCTTCCATTCTACCGCTCTTGACGGCATTCTCTATGAGTTCACCGGATATTACAATATCCGCGAAATCTTTCGTGGCACTTCCCACTAATTTGTCATAAAACGGTGCCTTTAAAGTATTGATAAAGAGAACGGTTATCTCCGTTTTTGTTAGTGGGGGTTCCACTTGAGTTGAGACGTCTCTCCATCTCTGCGCATACTGTCTAAAGGTCTCTGATGGCTTTTTCTCCATCATTTTCAAGGTCATACGGTCTGGCACTATATCCGATACATGCTTGTACTGCTCGCAAAATGCTGACGCCAAGTCCTTCCAAGATCGAATCTTTTCTCTACTAAATTGATTGTACCACCGAAGAACTGACCCTGTTAGACTATCTTGAAAGCAATGTATGAGTAGTTTATCCTCGTTCACATAACCGGTCATCTTTCGACAGAACATAATGAGATGTGCTTTTGGGCACCTTGTCCCATCATACTTCTCAAAGTCAGGCACTTTGAACTTCGGAGGCAAAATTAGATCAGGTACCAAACTGAGTTCCTTGGCACCTAGTGCGGAGAAGACTTCAGTGCCTTCTATTGCTTTGAGTCTTTCTTCTAGACTCCTATATTTTGCGTCATGGTTATCCAATTTCAACTTGGCTACCTCTGCTGGGTCATCCAGATCTGGAACTAGTGGATTAGCAGGACTAGCCCCTGGGTTCAACGCTAACATTCCTTGCCCCAAATTAGTGGGTGGAGCAGGTGGCATAGGTCGATGTTCCAAGCCAGTGGGTTCCTCTTGAGTATACCCTCTTTGTATTGTATATGCAGGCGGTGGAGTGAATCCCGGGGGATAGAATGGATCATGATCATGGTGAATTCTTGACCGAGGTTCCATAACATCGGAGTTCTGCATGGGTCCCTTTCCTTTGACCAAAGTTGTCATGATCTCCATCATTTTAGCCATCTGATCTCTTTGCTCGAGTAATTCCTCTCGAGATCTCACCATTAGGTCTCTCGTCTCTTGTTGCGATTTGGCCAGTTGCTCTTGTAATTCCTTTTGAGCCCTTTCCATCCTTTCAATTCTCTCATTGAATTCATTCTCCATTACTCTAGCTTGTCGGCGCGTTTTATACGGATGACGTGGTTCCAGTCTTGAAGTCTGGCAACTGCGAATTGTACGCTTTAATCTCAGCGAACGAGTATGGGATATGCAATGAATGAATTGATGCATGAATGAATGCATGAATGTCAAATGAATGTAAGTTATGAATGAAATGCAAGAAATAGGTGTTGATTTCAAGATAGCCCCATATTTAGGCATTTCATTTATCAACATAGTTTATTACACAAAGTTCTCATTTTTCCAACAGTTACACAAATTTCCTAGCCACATTGCCTTGTTTCTTCACTTGCTCTAAAAACTCTGATATGCTCGATCTTTGGCTCGGAGAGAATTGGCAACTGAGAACTTCGGCTTCATCTGATAATTGAACAACTTGCATAGCCGCTTTACGAATTTCATTGATCAAGAAGTCATGTTGCATTTCTTTTTCTTTGAGAGTTCCTTCATACGCGTGAATGTCCCTATCGTACTGCTCACTCTTTTCTTCTAGAGCCTTCAAGAGGTTATCTAATTGTTGTTGACGAGATTGCAGCATATTTTCTAGATCTCGTGTTTTCCTTTTTAATTCTTGATGTTCAGACTGACTATTCGCCAATTTTGCAGTCACTATTTCATACTTGGCGTTCTTCCTTCTTAACTCTATCACAGCACGCGCAGCCTTTTCCTCCTCTTTCTTTGCTTTTCCCTTCCAAAACTCCATTCCTCCCTTGATATTGCTAATTTCTTCCTTCCATTCTGCTGTCGACTTGCCCAACCCGCTATTCTTTATAGTGTTTCTTAATTTCTTGTTTTCCAAATGAAGGTCCCTTAAGTCGTTTCTCACAATCTCGGCTTCTCTTTGTACTTTTTCAGTCCTGGACCTTTCAACCTGAACTTCAATCTTCAGTTGATAGTTTTCTTCTTGAAGGGCACTAAGGTCCCGAGACATCTTAGCCTTTTCTCGTTCGAATTCTTGTCTTGCCATTTCTAGCTCAGACGGCGTTTCCTCCGAGAAAGGATTCTGGATAGTGTAGTTTGTTGATGAGATTTGCTGACTATTTACCCGTTGTTTCCTCCATATGTCGTAATCTTGGGTAAGGGTATCAACATACAAAGCTAATTCCATGAAATGAATTTCCTTCCAATACTTTGCAGTGTCTCGGACTCTCTTCATATATCCTTCACCCGCGAAAGCGAACTCGAACTGTGCTAATCCTCCAGTTGCGGGGAGGAATTGTCGCGAAGAAAATTACCTTTGGACTAATAGCGGAGCATATCCAACTCCTCCCCATAACCCGAGTAATGGAACCCAATCTTGCCTTCCACATTTGTATAGCAGAACTGAAGGACGGATCCAGGGTGCTCTCCATGTTATATTCTCGGCGCGAAGATTCTAAAAAACTGATACCCAATGTTGCTCGGTGACTTCCTTCGGCCATTCTTTATTGAGGTAAGCTTCTAGCGGGGAGAATGTTTTAGAAAACATATGGAACAGAGTGCGCTCTACCTTCCAGAAGTGACTCAAAATCCAAACATTGAGCAACTGCGCGCATCCGATAAATCGTCCTTCCCCTTTTCTTCGACAACTACTCAGGGACCTGAAGGTCTCGGCTAGGATGGTCGGGACAGGGTTGATTCCTTGTTTTAACCTTTCGAAGAAATCAACTACTGCAACTTCGAGATGTCTGAGAACTTTTGGGAAAATGACCAAACCGTAAATGGCCAAAGCGAATAGATTTACCCTTTTCAGCATGTTGGGATGGTTCAGAGCCAAATCTCGTAGGGAGGACCATGGAATGCAAATGGTTTCATTCTTCTTCTTTATCTGTTTTTCGGCCCATGCATCAGTCATGTCTGTCAGTCTCACTAACTTTTTCTTGAAGGTCATCGGCTTAGGCTCCTTCACATATATTTTGCCGAATTATACATTGTCGATGCGGAGTAAAGCAGCATACTCTTCAATGGTTGGAGTCATGTCTTCTTGATTGAAGGTGAAACACTGATAAGCTGGGTCCCAGAACCGAACCATGGCTTGAATCAACTGTTCGTCTACACGGATGGTGATCAGGTGAGCTATATCTCCATACCTCTCAGTGAAAATGTCTCTAGTGTCTGAATCCCACTGATTCCAAATTTGAACCAAATCCTCAAAGTTATTTTGGCGAACATTTACAGTTATATGTTCGGGCAAATTAGCGACACACCCTTCCACTAGACTATCCCCCTTTTCTCTCTGAATTTTTAGAGACCAGTCCCGAACCACGGTATTCTTCTCGGTTATTTGTGTAATTGACTCCTCCATCAGAAACCCATTTTTTTGGCAACCAACTTTTAATCAACACCTTCCTAATATGATGCCTATGATGCATGATGAAAATAAAAGTAAAAACAAACAAACTTGGTTAGTAAACACAACAAATATAATTTGAAAAACAAATTAAACTACCCAATCCAATTATTTTGCATAAACAGTGTAAATGAAAGGCAAAAGGCATTTTCCCCGTGTACTTATTTTGATGATTATAAGCGGACAGAGGTTCGGCATGGCTCTAATTGGATAGCTCGTATGGTTCACTATATGCGGTTTTGGTTCTAGGTGGGTACTCGAATCGTCTGCACTGTCACGTACTAAGATTAGTATAGAGCCTCGGTCATGGCCCATCATAGGCTTACGAGATCAATTCGAGGGATTACATTTACTTATGCCTATGCGGAGGGACAAGTTAACTCACGAAAGCATAAGTCATATGTAACCCAAAAGTATTCACTAGCCTGTGCGGAGGAACGAGTTAACTCACGAAGGCGTAGCGTTTACTTTCTCTTAACAGGGACGGAGCCCGGGTATAGAGCTCATGTTATGCAACATAAATGCACGTGCACGGTGTGTGGGGAGAAACTTGTAAACCTTTACGTTTTATTTAGAAAAACTAAACCAAAACTAAAATCACAAAAATTTAAAGCTGAAAAACAACCGGATAAAACAAGTTAGAATATATACAACACGATGCAAATGCATGATTTTTTTGAAAACAAAAAATTTGAGGATCACGACTAAATGTTAATTTGAACAAGGAACTTTGAAAATTTTGACAACGCGAGTTTAATTCGACTCGACTCTCAAAAAGTGTCCCCAGTGGAGTCGCCAGCTGTAGCGACGTAAAAAAAATTTAGTTTCGCTTGGTCGCTAATTGTGGCGATTTATTAAACATTTGAAAACCAACTTTCGATTTTATTAACAAAGGGAGTCGCCACCGAACCTTTTTTATAGGTGTGATCGGATACCTAATAAAATTATTTTAAAACAAAAAGAAGGCCGAATTTAGGTCTACGTGAAAGTCCAGTGAAAAATTGGGGTTCGGGAGTCAGTTACGCGCGAGGAAGGTATTAGCACCCTCGCGACGTCCAAAATTGGTATCTCATAAACATGTGTTGACTTGATTTTCAAAAATACGAGTTCAATATAATATTTAATCGTGATCCGATTGAAAAATGAGAATTTTTAGTTTTCGATTTTTTTAGAAAGGGTGTCCCGTTTTTTAACACAAGCCGACGAATTTCACCCAACATAGCGATGAAATCGATGACTTAATGTTAAAATCGGTACATTGCCTTATTCTTAAAATTAAAATGTAAAAAGTTTCTAAAATGATAGTAAAAAATGTAAGAATATTATTGTAAAAAATGCGAATAGTGATGTGAATAATATAAAATATTAAAATATCAAAATATTAGAATAATAATAATTAATATTGACAAATAAAAAAACAAAATAGAAATAAAAAATGTACATAATATATATATTAGAAATAACAATGATGTTTAAAAATAATACTATTAATAATACTTCATAAATATGTACATATTATAACCCTTTTTTAGAATAATAATTAAATATACGAAAATAATATTATATACACAAAAAGGTATATATACACTTATGGTGAAATATATGTACTAACATTAATAATAAGTATAATCGGAATAAAAATAAATACAATAATATATACTCAATATGGTATTAAAAATACGTATATGTATAATAGTATTTCGGAGTATGTATATGAGACAATATAAAGTATATACATAGAAATATACAAGAAGTATACAACTAATAACATTAAGAATATATATAATATAAATATAATATATACAATATATACATATTATAAAAAAACTATTAATATGTACATGTATATCTACATACACATTAAGTAAAAGTACTAGTGCTAACAATATTAATAATAAATATAATAATAGATATATATGCATATAATAGTAAGAAACGGAACATTAAGAAAATATATATATAGCTAAATATAATATAATAATAACAATATATAAAAATAATAGTGATAACAATATTACATATATAACATGATTAATATTTAAAGCTAAATTAAATAGCAAAATAATATGAAATCCAAGGTAAATACGAAAAATAAATGAAAAAGAAGAGAGAGGGAAGAGAGAAGGGAGGGGGAAGGTAAATCCGGCCAGGGGCCGGTCACCGGCCGACCGTCGGCCGCCGTCCGTCACCAGCGCCGGCCACCGCACGTCGTGGCCGGAAAAGGTAATTTTTTTAATATTTGTTTTGTATATATATTTTTATTATATCTTTTATTATGATGTATATATATAGATTAATAGATTCAAAAAAAGGAAAAAAAAATAAAAATAAAAATAAAAAAGAGTAAAATAAAGAAGATAAAATCACCTTTAGGTATTTTTTGAAGATAAATTCTTTGTATTGATCAAAATTCCCCCTTCTTACATGATTTTTGAATGGCTTTTTATAGCCATCTTTTACATGATTTTCTATTATTTCTTTTTCTATTTTGTAGGTGGTGGTGGTAGACAATGGATATCAAAAATGGGAGGAAAAATGGGGCAAGTGGGAAAGTGGCTAGGTGGCTAAAGTTTCTTGGTTTTTTTTTGGGGTTAGGTTTTTCTTTTTTTGGGGGGGGGGGTTAGGTTTTTTCTTTTTTTGGGGGGGTTAGGTTTTTTTTGGAGGGCTTAATGGGCTTTTGAATTGGGTTTAATATTTGGGTTTTGTAATGGGTTTGGATAGATGTAAATGGGTCATGGGTTAAGGGTTTTAGTGAGTTTAGAGGTTTGGTCGGGTTTTGATATAATCGGGCCCGGGCAATTTGGGCTTCTACAAGAATATTACCTTTATTTTTGAAATTTTATGTGTTTGGAAATTTAAAAGGATATTTTGCTATTTAGGTTTAACGAGAAAATCGAGACCCAATAAGTTAGGGTACAATTTCTCAAATTTCCAAAATGCAAAATATTGCCTCATTTAACAAAATTCCATCCTGAATAATAGCGGGTAATCTATTTGAAGGTATGCATTTATCTCACTTAGAATAAAATAAAGCAATCTAAGTTGGATAACTATGTCGGAGTTTAATTTACAAAACAAGGACGTGAACTAACAATACGATAATAAACATAAAGTAATGATACATGAATAAAATTACACCAATGGCACACACAATGAAAATAATCACTCAACATACATTATTTAAACATCAGTATTAATAAAAAGGATGAATAAATTAAATAACATTATAACTTCGAAATGAGTAGTATAAAGTAAATTAGAATAAATAAATGTAAGACAATTTTAAAAAGATAATAAATGAGTCTTAAATAAATAATATAAAAAGAAATTTAAAAAATCAATCATATACAAAACAATTTCAAAATATTATTTCAAAATATTATATATGAAAAATTTAAGATAAATAATAATATATATGTACACATGGAAGCATAAAAAGGAATATATAAGAAATCTTGAAACGGATAATAAATAAATTAAGACAAATAGTAAACTCGAAAAAGGTACCAAACAATTTTAAAATAATTAACATATAATACATCTTAAAGGAAATGGTATAAAAAAAATTTGGAATGTCATATAGAAAAGAAAATTTAAAATAATACATATAAAAAAATTTGGTTTAATATGAATAATACGTAAAAATGAAATAAAACTATTTAAATGAAATAATATATATAAAAGAAAAAAAATTACACAGTTTAGAAAGAAAATAAGAATGAAATCAAAACAAACAAAACTAATAATAATACACAATAGCAATTTAAAAGAAAAATAAAAAATAAAAGAAATTAAAGAACCAAGGATGAAACTGGAAACGAACAAAAATCTGGGGGTCGAAACTGTAAATAAACGAAACAGGTGGCTAGGGGGCCGAAACAAAATGCGCTGAGGACATGGGGGACCGATTGTGCATATTCCCCGTCCCTTATGTGCTTGTTTTTGCGCAGGACTGGATTGGAACAGGCGCAAAATTCTGTGGCCGAAATTTAGTAAAATAAGAGACTACATCGAATGTCCACAGAATTGGAGGGACTAATTGCGTAAAATACCCATTAGGGCATTAATGCGCAGCTCTCTAAGCTTTCAAATGGCGCTGCAGATTCTTATATAAATAAAAAAATTAAAACCCTAAATAAACAATCAGCCCCCATTTCCCTTTTTCTAAAAAATAGAGATTCTCAAATTACCCCAACCCCATTTCTCAGCCGCTCCTAATCGCCGCCATGGCCGGTGGCCGGTGTCGCGCGAAGGAGTCTCCGACCCTTGTATTGAAACATATTCAGGGGTCCGAGCTTTGGAATAGGAATCGAGGAGAACAAAGAGAGCTTTCCCCCCTAAATCCGCATCCGGTAACAGCGAAAAGGCTGATGACGGTGCCGAATTCAGGGGTCGATTCAGGTAGTTCCTTTCTTTTTCTTTTTTTTCTTTTTTTATCTTATTTGCTAACTTTAAAAAAAATAGATTTGAAAAAAAACAAGTGAATAGAAAGAATAACAAAAAGAAAAAAAAACGAAAAGAACAGTTTACAAAAAAAAAATCAACCTTTAGAATTCAGTTTCTGAGTATCGATTGACGGGTGTGTGTTCGCAAAACCGAAGAAGAAGAAGATACATTGATATTTCATGGCTTTTTATAGCCGACTTACAGAACTGTTCGTTTCTTCTTTTTTTTTGTCTATTTGCTATTTGTTTATTCTATTGGTTGCATTGATTTCTCTCTACAGGTGTCAGGTGTGCGTGGAGGAGCGGTGACGACAGCAGCGGCATGCGAGGGAGGCTGGCAGAGGCATGCGGCTCTAGGGTTTGGGGGAGGCCACTAGGTTTTGCTGAAAATTTCTAGTTTTGGGCTAGGTTTAGTTTGGGCTGTGGCTACATTGGGCCTGTTATTTTTCCTTTGTAATTGGACTGTTATTTATCTTGTTTTAATATTTGGGCCCGGGCAGAAATTGGGTCTTACAGCTGCCCCTTTTTGCTTATTGTCGTGTAACGAGAATAGAACAAAGACCAAAAAAGATCAATTTTGCCTGGTCTCGTCGATTCTTGACTTGTTGTAGCTTCTCTTCTTCAAGTAGCTCCATTTCAGTCCACCATGCCTTGTTGCTTCGATCCAATCCACTGCAACTTCAAAAAGAGATGTGCTTGTGGCGGTAATCCACTCTGCTGCAACTCTATGGGAATGAGATTTGGTTTTAGTCTGCTCCACTACAACTTCAGGGAGATAAGACTAGATGCGATCCGCTCTACTGCAACTTCAGAGATATAAGATCTGTGGTTTTAATCCACTCCACTGGAACTTCAGGGAGATAGGATTGGTTTCTTTTGTCTGCTCCACCACTGCTTAGAGAGATACGATCTGTGGTTTTTGATCTACTTCGTTGCCAATATAGGAAGACAAGATCTGCTATCTTCAGTCTACTTCGCTGCCAATACAGGAAGACAAGACTTGCTATCTTCGATCTACTTCACTGCCAATACATGAAGACAAGAACTGCTATCTTCAGTCTACTTCGCTACCAATATAGGAAGACAAGACTTACTATCTTCCATCTACTTCACTGCCAATACAGGAAGACAAGATCTACTATATTCAGTCTACTTAGCCACCAATACAGGAAGACAAGACTTGCTATCTTCGATCTACTTCACTGCCAATACAGAAAGACAAGATCTGCTATCTTCAGTCTACTTTGCTGCCAATACAAGAAGACAAGACTAGCTATCTTCGATCTATTTCACTGTCAATATAGGAAGGTAACATCTGCTATCTTCAGTCTAACTAACTGTAATGTCGAGGAACAAGATTCGCTGTTGTAGCTTCAATCTGTTCTACTACATTACCAGAGAAGTAAGATTCGTCGTTGCAGCTTTAATTTTTTTAAATTGCAATGTCAGGGAATAGGATTCGCCGTTGTAGCTTCAATCTATTCCACTGCACCGCCAAGGAAGTAAGATTCGTCGTTGCGACTTCAATCTTTTAATTGCGATATCGGGGAAGCAAGATTTTTCGTCGTAGCTTTAATCTGCTCCACTGCACCGCCAGGAAAGTAAGATTCGCCGTTACGACTTCAATCTTTTTAATTGCAATGTCAGGGAATAAGATTCACCGTTGTAGCTTCAATCTGTTCCACTGCACCGCCAAGGAAGTAAGATTCGCCGTTGCGACTTCAATCTTTTAATTGCGATGTCGGGGAAGCATGATTCACCGTCGTAGCCTTAATCTGCTCCACTACACTGCCAAGAAAGTAAGATTTGTCGTTGCGGCTTCAATCTTTTTAATTGCAATGTCGGGGAACAAGATTCACCGTTGTAGCTTCAATCTGATCCACTACATGGCCAGGGAAGTAAGATTCACCGTTGTGGCTTCAATCTTTTTAATTGCAATGTCGGGGAAGCAAGATTCGCCGTCGTAGCTTTAATCTGCTCCACTGCATCGCCAGGGAAGTAAGATTCACCATTGCAGCTTCAATCTTTTTAATTGCAATCTCAGAGGTATGAATAAATCTATTGATCTGCTCTCTGGGGAACATGACCTGTAAAGTCAATTTTATAAACCTATTTATGCCTAATGTTTAGGATATTATGATCAGAATGAATCAAAGTTTCCTAACCAGATGTGTATGAATAATTTTTGCATGAATGCAGAATGTCATGAGAATGATCCCTTTTTAATGCTTGGGTTGTCGTTCCTCGTTGTTCATCAAGGTTTTATCACTGATGTTTTCTCGTTTAGCAAGTATCTTTGACAGAAGATTCAAAGAAATAGTCTCAATTTAGACTATCCTTTCTCAAATGTTTTCAACCCTCAGTTTTGGTCAGTTCTAAACAATAGTCCTGTTTCAGGTCCTCGTACTATTTAGAAGTTTTCAGAGTAATATGCAAAACTTCTTTTGCTCGAATATTGTCAGTCCAGTAATCGTTATTTCAATGAAAAATGCTTGAAAAAGATTATCAAAATGGACAAGATGAAATTTTGTTGAGAACAAAGCTCGAAATGAATGAATCAATCAAGATATCACAAAATGAGAATAAATTAATCAAGATGGTGTATTTTGTTAAAAATACAAAAAATGAATAAAATGGAAATAGGTGTCCCAAATATCGTAGCATGAGCTTCTCTGCCCCAAACTTCTTGAGGACCCTTTTGAACCTGATATGTGTTTAGAAGTCCTAGAAGACTTTGTTGATGCCCCAAGATGTAGCATCTCCTTCTTATTAATTCAGAGAGGGCAAGACTACCGCATGCCCCACCTTTAATCAAATTTTGTTGTGCATATTCCCCGTCCCTTATGCGCATTGTTTTTGCGCAGGACTGGATTGGAACAGACGCAAAATTCTGTGGCCAAAATTTAGTAAAATAAGAGAGTGCATCGAATGTCCACAGAATTGGAGGGACTAATTGCGTAAAATACCCATTAGGGCATTAATGCGCAGCTCTCCAAGCTTTCAAATGGCGCTGCACATTCTTATATAAATAAAAAAATTAAAACCGTAAATAAACAATCAGCCCCCATTTCCCTTTTTCTAAAAAACAGAGATTCTCAAATTACCCTAACCCCATTTCTCAGCCGCTCCTAATCGCCGCCATGGCCGGTGGCCGGTGTCGCGCGAAGAAGTCTCCGACCCGTGTATTGAAGCATATTCAGGGGTCCGAGCTTTGGAATAAGAATCGAGGAGAACAAGGAGAGCTTTCCCCCTAAATTCGCATCCGGTGACGGCGAAAAGGCCGATGATGGTGCCGGATTCAGGGGTAGATTCAGGTAGTTCCTTTCTTTTTCTTTTTCTTTTTTATCTTATTTGCTAACTATTTAAAAAAAATAGATTTGAAAAAAAAAACAAGTGAATAGATTTGGGCTAGGGTTTAGTTTGGGCTGTGGGCTACATTGGGCTATTATTTTTCCTTTGTAATTGAACTGTTATTTATCTTGTTTTAATATTTGGACCCGGGCAGAAATTGGGTCTTACATAATTAATCATCAAGAAATGAGTCTTAGTCTTGATTGTTAAGAGTAGATGATACTCCTTAGAGAACCACTGTTTAAACCCCCCTACTATTCCCATTTTCTTCTATTTTATTTCAGCAACCAAGGAACCAATGTCAACTACAATATTTAATAAATATGGTAAAAATAAATCTAGTGTGGGTAACAGTTCAATGGTCTAGAACTATCCTTCTTCCTTGCACTCAAGTTTAAGTCATGCTAAATTCATTTCCTTTTTTTCTTTTTCTTTATTTTCGACAAAAGGGTTATTTTACCATTCAATCCCTCAAATTGAAACCATAACTATTTAATCTCTCTTCCTAATTAAGCTAAACGTGAGTTTCTACTTTTTTTTCAACTCTAACTTGAATTTTCCCTCTTTTCTTTAAGTACATCTTTTTCTCTTATTCCATTTTTTCTTTTCATAAAAAAATTACATTCTTTTTTGGAAACTAATATTTTGAAATCCTAAATAAAAATCGATTCGTGATTTAACCCATTCTCCCTCCGAGCATCAAATCTATCACCGATAATCTTCGAAATCCCATCAAAGATTGGTGTATTCTTGTTTCCAATTAGGTAGAACCTGAAAATTCTAGAAAACATCGTTCTTGTCAAATCTTTCAAATCAATTACAAATCTTTTACGAGTTTTCCCAAAAATCTTGATAAGTTTGATAAATCTTGAAAATCGATATTAGTTCTCGCGTAATTTTCGATTGAAAGACTTGTTGTAGGTATCTTGGATCAAAGTTGGACGTGAGGACTGTTGTTTGAAACTCCGAAAGTTAAGTGTGTGTTCTTTTATGAGAAAATCGAGGTAAAATCGAGCCTAAGTTAGACCTCACGGCCAGTCACATGGTCCTACAGGGCCACCTGTGTGGACCTCACGATCATGTCCCCCATAAATCCCTATGTTTTCGCTTCTCACATGACCTAGGACTCCTTACATGGCCTGCCACACGACCGTGTCTCCCGTATAGGTTGAATTTTCGAATGCCACACGACCATAACCTCTTACATGGCCTAGCCACACGATCGTATACCCCTCCGCACGGTCTAGGGCTTTCCACATGGTCTGATCACACAACCGTGTGTCTCTTGTAACTTAGAATCTATAGTTTAGACCCAAAATTTTATGTTTTGAATAGATTAGTCCCTAAATAGGTTCTGAAATGCTTTTAGTAAATTAAAATATGCAATTAGGTATTTGATGATAAAAAATATGCTAGAATTCAGGATTAATTGACTTATTGTAGTATTTATTTTTATTTATGAATAATTTCATGAATTATGAATAGTATATGTTACTACTATATCTATACTTGCGATTGTATGAAATGACATGCCTATGATACTAAAAACAGAATACATGTAAAATCATGACTATGCTATTTATTTGCCTTGTGCTAGTACATTAAATGCTATCATATTGTGTCTGAATTCAATATGTCATAATGCATTGCATAGGTTGTGACGATATGTACGGAGGAAAAACAAGCAGTCTAACTGCAAGAAAAATGGTGGTGCAAAGTGACATCCATGCGACAGTTCTTACCTGCAAACTGGTGTGTACCTACAGCCAAAGGTTAATTCCAATGGCAGGTTTATGCTAGAAAATCTACAGCCAAAAAGCAGTTTTCATCTGCAGGACTTTTGCTGTGAACCTATAGCCAAAGGTGGATCACAACCGCGGGGACTTGTTGTGTGTCCATAGTAATGGCAATTATTATCTACGAACCAATAGTGGTTTATCCACATCTTGGTGTGTAGCGGTGGGGTAGGGTTTATTCTATTTAAATCTAAAGTTGTATGACAGCATTTAAATCATGTGCATAAAAATATGGAAAATTATGATATGATACATATGTGCATGAATATGATTACTGTGGCAAATCTGAGAATTTTGGTTAACTCTGAAAACTGTTATTGTGAGTTCTGCCATATTAATGATGGTTGCACTTGAAAAATCTGATAATATGAACTAAATTACTAAGCACGATTATTTTATGCAATGTTAATTAATTTGTCTTAACAACTGTCACATTGATTTTATTGTAATTGGACTTACACTGAGCTTCAAAGCTCACCCTCCTTAAATTTTCATCCTTACAGATAACCCACCCGGTTAGCACGCGGGCACGACACCCGAAGGGTCTTGACATTGTCTATTTTATTTCCAATTTATTAAGGCTTAATCTTTTGATTTATTTTATTTTATTATTTAAGGACTGTAATATTTTATTTCAAATTGTGGCATGGGATTTATGACTTAGGATTGTTTTTATTCTGCATGACATTTTATTTGAATTCTTAAGATACTATGCTCTGATTATTAATTAGCATGCATGGACCCCAATTTTATTAAATGCGTAAATAAATGCCATCTTTTCCGCTGCGAGATGATAATTAAAATATTAAAGAATAATAAAAACGACTTTTAAACTAAGTTTTCTATTAAATTAAATAGATGTTTTAAAATAATTGTTTTCAAAAACTACGATTACCCTTCTAGGTCATCTCAGTGGTTGATGTAATCTCTCGAATTCGGGTCTAACGTCTAGGCCAAGTTAGGGAGGTTACAAACCCCCCACAAAAATTCATATTAATTTGTTCTAATTCGATTGACCATCAAATGAGTTGTACGAGTTTCGAGTATTTGTTCTAATTCATAAATTGATTTTGCAATAAATTTGGTTACTTTCGGTGGGTTCGTTTCACAAAAAAATGATATACGAAAAATATATATATTTATATTTGTTTTACGAAAAATAATTCGACCAATAGAAAATGAGGTCAACAGAAAATAAACCATTTTAAAAAAAATAACTTACCTTTTTTTTTTAAACATAAGTTCGGAAACAAGCTGTTTTATGAATAATTTTATTTTTATATAAAAATTAACTTCAATAAAGTATAATATTATTATATTAATAATAAATTTTTAAAAATATTTAGAATATTAATAAATAATATTAAAAAGTTCAATATTATTAAACATACATATTTAATTATTTATATTTAATAATATGATAAATAATAATACATATTATTATTTTAATAAATTATTTAATATTAAAATTTTATTTTAATAATAAATTTAAAATAATAATTTTAAATTTTAAATAATAATTTTAAATTTTAAATTTCAAATAATATTATTCATATAATATTGGAAAATATTTATATTAATGTTTTAATATATTAAAATTATAAATATATTAATAATAAATATTTTATAGTGTAAAATATGAAAATTTTAATTATATAAATATGTGTATTTGTTTAAATTATGTTTAGTTTCATTTATTCCTTCCAATTCTAATGTGTCAATATCCACTCTTATACATGTAATATATGTAATTTTCATTAAGTTTTAATTAAATATTATTTATTATTAAGTTTATATAAGTGTTATAAAATATTGCCTTATTATAAAATAAATTTCGATTGTAAAAAAAAAATGCTACTACAATATTTTGTAACAAATATATTTATGTTGTATTTGTTTCATTAAAAATAACTTCTAAAAAATAATTTTAAGAAATTTGTCAAATAACGAAAAATATTTTATGTAGAATTATATATTAATTTTTTTAAAAAAAAAATCAGAAATCATTTTCCGAAATTTGCCTTTTAAGTGAAATATAGGCAACATTAGTTCTTCACATGGTAATGGAAAGATCCAAGGGTATTTATAAACTTTTTTGTTTTACAACATTAGGGAATATTCTTGGTTGTAGTTGTGGTTGGTTGGAGGGAAAAAAATTCAATAGTTTTGAGTTAGAGTTCTCATTTGAAAATCTGATTTTGGAAGGTAGGAAAAAAATTCAATTTTTACAACTACTCATCATAATGCACTTGTTTTAGAAAATTAACTAGGAATTAATAAAATTTAATATAGTAGATGAGTTTTTCCTTTAATAACAATGGTTAGACTTAATTCAAAAAGTTAGCACTTTGGACTTAATTAAAACTTGTATAAATTGAGTTTAAGAAGGTAATCCCCACATACAACTTAATTAAAATAAAAAACAAATTTAGCTTTACTTTGGTAAAGATTTATATATATTTTTAATTACAGAATTAAAAATCTATTTATTAAATAATAATCCATACATATGTCAGTAATTCACGTTAAAGCCTTTTCAGACTTGGACCAATTCAAATGCAACATATAGCAATCAATCTTTATCTTCATAGTTGAGATTTATTTGAATTTTAAATTTACTTTTACCTGATAATGACAGTATAAGTAAAAGCATCTTGCTTTCTTATATATATATATATATATATATATATATTCCTCATTTGGTTTTAATAGTTCCATTGCTCAATGGCTAGTCCTAAATAATCATAGTGAAGCTTGAGAAGTGATTTTAGCATATAAAATTTGAAAATTTTAGGCACCTTTCTGTGGACTATGTGATTCCAAGTTCCTATCATTTTCCCAACAATAATGGGAGACCAAAGTCTAGATTTACACTATTTGTTTTAACTTTCAAAAGCTTTTCTCCGCTTCATATTTTTATTTAATGGTATGGATTCCCAAAGTCAAAATTATAAAATATTTCTTTAGTAAATTCAAACGCTACCGCTTAAATTTCGTGAATTTCTTTGACTTTAGAATAGGAAGATAAACTTAAGGCTAAACCTGAACATAAACACCTTGGGAGTAATATCTCCACCAATAAGAGAGATGCATGCCCTCAATTAGAGGTGATCATGGGTTGGGCTACCCGGCCCATCCCGACGGTCCGCCCGAAAAATAGGAGGGTTCGGGTAAAAATATAGGCCCGAAATATGGGTTTGGGTAAAAAAATGAGGCCCGTTTAGAAAACAAGCCGGGCCTCGGGTAAAACTTTTTTAGCCTGGGCCCAGCTCGAATTATATATTAAATATATATTTACTTTTAATCAAATATATATATTTTATATATTAAATATATATATTTAATATGGGTTGAGCTGGGCTCGGGCTTAACAATTTTCTTTTGGGCCGCACTTGGACAAATTTTATCTGGGCCCGACCCGGCCCATGATCACCTCTACACTCAATAATCTTGTATCTAAAATTATCAAATCTAAAACACCCAAAAAAAAAGCTTTATGTGAAGAAAGTGAAAGTGGGGGTCATGTAGATTTTGTTGGAACCAATTTTTAAAAAAAATAATGTATGGACCAAATTGAAACAAAAATATAGGGTTTATATTTGATATGGAATCTACTTATTTGTTTGTTTGGTGTGATAAGGGCCTAATTGTTTTCATACTTATGAAAGGGAAAGACTAATTAATGAAGTTGAGTTTAGAATAAGGTGGGTTCCAATTTTAAGCGAGCTACCCCCTGCCTGCCCCTCCCTTCGTTCTGATCAAATGCGAGCTATCTATTTATTTTTAATTAGTAAAAAAAAAGATATTGGTAGACTAAATGATTTAGTTACTTTTGGACCAAATAGTGTAATGTATGGTTGAGTATTGTTGTTTTAAGGATAACTATTTAATTAATTAAGAGAGGTAAACTTATGAATCATAATCAAGTAGATGAGATGAAGCTATTATTAAAGTTTAATAAATTGATCTCTCATAGGATCATATGTAATTGCTTAGCTAATTTTGATTTGATGAAATAGAAGGGACAACAATTGCAGTTGGGTAGGAAGTTTTTGCCCAAGCATTTGAGAGATATATCCAAACAAAAGCTCAAAATCTAGTTTAAATAATCCTTCAAATTTAGACAAAAATGTATATAATTTGGTGAAATGGATACTAACATTGTTCTACGTACCTTACATGTATGTCCATAATCAAAAAATATATTTAATATTTTTCTATATCGATATTGTTGCTAGTATGGGAGGACACGAGTTCGAGTGCGCTGAAGTGCATAGTTGTGGAAGGGGTTATAGGTAGTTCTAAACATTATTTAAAAAAAGAGAGTAGATATAATCAAAATCTATATTAAAATTGTTCAAAAAATATATATATTAATATGTCAATACAATAATATAAATATTGTTAGCAAATGAATTTAATTTGATTAGAAGTAAATCAACTAGGAGTTAAATTTAAAATGATTTTAATTTATTTTATCTAGGGTAAATAATCTTAAAAGTAAATTTAATCAACTAAAATTTTAAATTAATTTTTTTAAATAAAAAGTAAACCCAATAAAATAAATTGTATCTTCTTTAAGAAAGCATAATAATTTTTCTATGGAATATTAAAAAATTAAAAGGAAAAATTATGATATATGGGATAAAATTAAAATGTCAAAATAAATAAATTTAAAATTTTAATATATACAATATTTTTATAACATAATTTATTTTGTTTATTTTTATAATCTGAGTTCTGATGAACAAATATTTATTATATTTTTATGCTTTTTTTCACTCACATTTGCATTGTTGTTGAGTGATTTTTAGTTAATTTTGAGTTATAGGTAGTTGTAGAATGAGATTTAGATTATTTTTTATTGCTTTTTATTCTATTTCCAAACTAAATGGAGATTTTGTCTTAGAAAAGCTTTGTAAATAGTAGAAACATAGAGGCTTCAAGAGATTTCTCTTACACTTTCAATTGGGTTTTCTTAGTTTTAGTTTTGTAATCATTTTCTACATTCAACTCTAAGGCAATAACTCTTTTGGAGGATATGTTTTACTTTTATACCTTTTGTTGTTTGTCATTTTAGAATGAGTTAAATTACTTATGCATTTGGGAGATCCATAGGTTATTGGCGTCGTAATCAAAATAGGATTCAATTGCAATTTAATTTTTTGATGTATGTATATGATACGAGCCAAGGAGGTGACACTCAAAGGATTATCTTTCCTAGTGGTCCAATCACTCGAAGCAAGGCACGACAATTAAAATCAAAGATGAATGCTTTTGTCCAAGACTTTGTTGCGACAAATTTAATTCATCATGTTCGTGACATTGATAAATATGGGAATGCAATTCACTGGACCAATCTTGGAATAGTAAAAGCCCATAAATTGGTGGATTAATTTTTTATGTATCTTATTATTATTATTATTTACTTAATTCTCATTGGTTGGGACACATCATTTATGAGTTAAGTAATTTTATTGGTTAGGTTATTATTTATTTATTTTCTTAGATAATTTTAAAGAGTTTTATTAGGATTCAATTACTCTTTAAAGAGTTTTTATTAGGATTCAATTACTCTTGTAATTTGCCTATAAATAGGCTTGTTTTCTACACATTGAAAGAGGAATAAAAAGAAGAGTATTTGTTTTTTTTCAAATTTGTGTGAGGCAAATTTTTTTTAGAGTAGAGTGATTCTTCTCTTGCTATTTAGTTTGGAGTTGTTACTTTCGAGGGTATTTCGAAGTTGCAAATATTCAAATTTCTTTCCCGTTCATCGGTGTTTCTAGAGGTTCTTCTTCTAGGGGTTTCGTAGGGAGCCGCTCAATCATTGGCGTTTTTTGTTACAAGTTAACCAAGGGTTCCATAGGGCAAATCTATCATTTTTTATTTATTTATTATTTAACTAATTTTATTTATTCTCGTTTTATTTCTAATTTGTGTTCTCTTGTGTCTAGATCCGGGTTTCCGCATCAGTTGGTATCAGTTTCAGGCCATTCGGTGTTATTTTCGAAGCTAAAATCAAATCCGAAACGAGTCAAAATACCAAAAACATTTTTCATCGGTTTCGTCAATTTTTTTTAAAAATAAGTTTGTGTTTATTCTCTTCTTATTCTTTAAATAAAAGCAAAAAAAACAGCAAAAACAGCAAAAAAAAACAAAAAAAGCAAAAAAGCGCAAAAAAGAGAGTAAAAAGCGCCAAAAAAAAGCAAAAAAAAAAGCGCAAAAAAGAGAGAGTAAAAAGCGCAAAAAAAGCAAAAAAAAACGCAAAAAAAAGTTGCCTACCTTTCATACATATTAAAGGCACGCACAATTCCTTCATCCGTGTAGCCTCCATTACAAATTGCATCGTCAAGTTTATTGGCCTCTTAAAGCAATTAGGATCTTCATTGTTTCTTTGAAGTTTGCACCTCCATTATTTGATCTTGATTAGTAACCCTCTCCAAACATATTTACAAGTTTTGAATCATTCAGAGAGTTGCTCTTTTAAGAGCTAACGAGTGAGGTTATTATTATTAATTTCTTGTTCCTGTTTGTGTGATTTTTTCACAGATACCATGCCGATCACTAGATCCCAAACTAGTAAAAATGAAGAGGATGAGCAAAAAAGAGATAACGATCCTTTGGTCGAGTTGTTACAAAAAGAGATGAAAAATTTGCAAACTCAAGTCGAACATCGCATGACCCAGATGATACAAGAGCAAAGGGAATATCTTGATACAAAACTTACAACTCAAGAGAGATACATTGTCGATAATTACAAGAAGTTGAACGAAGCCTTTATAAGCCGATCAAATTCGCGCGATCGAACTTTTAAACGAAGGGAGAACCATGTTTTTGATGATGACTTTGAGTCCGAGTATGTACCTAGAGAAAGGGTGGAACGAAACAATGACACCCCCAAACCAAAATTTCCTTCTTTCTCAGGGAAGAATGATCCTGATGCTTACCTTGATTGGGAGGAAAAGATGGAAGCAATCTTTGCTTGTTACAATTACTCTGATGAGAAAAAGGTAACATACGCTGTCGCTGAGTTCATTAATTATGCACTAACATGGTGGAATCAATTATGTAAAAGCAGGATTCTTTATAGAGAGCAACCTGTTACTACTTGGGTTGAAATGAAGCGCATCTTACGAAAACAGTTTGTTCCACCATACTATTATCGAGAACTCCATCAAAGACTCCAACATCTTGTTCAAGGAGATAGATCTGTGGATGATTACTACAAAGAGATGGAGACTATTCAGATTAGAGCCAATCTTGTTGAAGAGGCTGAGGTAACTATGGCTAGATTCCTTTCCGGCCTAAAGCCTGAGATTGCAAATCGAGTTGAGTTACAACACTACATGGATGTTGAAGAGATGCTTCAAATTGCACTCACCATTGAAAAGCAATTACGAAAGAAAGGGACACCAAGAGGTGCTAGTTCAGTTTCTAATCCTGCTTGGAGAGAAAATTGGCAAAAACAAGATGATAGATTGTGGAATGGGAGAGATGCACGGTTCAAGCCAAATGAGCCTAGAACTTACTCCAAAGATAGAGGTATGCCTAGTTCATTTAAAGGTTCTACTTTTACTAATCAAGCTCCATCTTCTTCTTCTACTTCTCCTAGTGCCATTAAGCAGCCAAAAGATATTACCTGCTTCAAATGCCAAGGAAGGGGTCACTATGCTCGAGAATGCCCTAATAAAAAGTCATTGGTGATTCGAGAAGATGGCGAGGTTGATTTTGAGTCTGATAACGAAGATGAGATGCCTCCTTTGGAAGATGCTGATGATGTGCATGCTCATGATGAGTATGAAGAATACTTGGAGTATGGTGAGGAAGCACTTGTTGCTCGAAGGGCTTTAAATGTCTAGTTTAAAGAGGAAGGGCGTGAACAAAGAGATAACATTTTCCACACGAGATGTTTGATTGGTGGACAACCTAGTTCATTGATCATCGATAGTGGAAGTTGCACCAATGTGGTGAGTTCTTCGCTTGTTGAGAAACTTGGCCTACCTTGTGTGAACCATCCAAGGCCATACCGCTTGCAATGGCTGAATGATAGTGGGGAGGTAAAAGTATCTAAACAATGCTTAGTTTCATTTTCCATTGGTAGATACTCTGATAAAGTTTTGTGTGATATTGTTCCAATGCAAGCTGGGCACATATTACTTGGACGGCCATGGCAGTTTGATCGACGAGTAAATCATGATGGTTTCCTTAACCAATATACTTTTGTATTCCTTGGAAAGAAGTTTACTTTGGCTCCACTTCCTCCTCAAGAAGTCTACAATGATCAACTCAAACTTGCTAGTGAGATGGGTAAGGGAAGTGAGGTAAAATCATTGAAAAAGGCTAAGAGTAAAGAGGCCCTTAGTGTTAAAAGCCAACTTAAAGGCCCAACATTGGTGAGTGATTGCACACACAAGTCACGAGATGAGAAAGTGAGTTTATTCGCTAGGTTTCGAGATATCAAATTTGCTCCTTGTACAAAACAAACATTTGTAATTATTAGGTTTAGGGAAAACTTCGTTTTGACTAACCCTAATACACATTTGCCTAGTTGTTTTGTTAATCTTTTGCAGGATTTTGAGGATGTATTTCCTTCTAAGAGAAAGAATAAACTTGAAGCACGAGGAGATGGACCATTCCAAATTCAGATTCGAGGACGAATCTTCTTGAAGAAGGGGAGAATGATACGAGCCAAGGAGGTGACACTCAAAGGGTTATCTTTCCTAGTGGTCCAATCACTCGAAGCAAGGCACGACAATTAAAATCAAAGATGAATGCTTTTGTCCAAGACTTTGTTGCGACAAATTTAATTCATCATGTTCGTGACATTGATAAATATGGGAATGCAATTCACTGGACCAATCTTGGAATAGTAAAAGCCCATAAATTGGTGGATTAATTTTTTATGTATATTATTATTATTATTATTTACTTAATTCTCATTGGTTGGGACACATCATTTATGAGTTTAAGTAATTTTATTGGTTAAGTTATTATTTATTTATTTTCTTAGATAATTTTAAAGAGTTTTATTAGGATTCAATTACTCTTTAAAGAGTTTTTATTAGGATTCAATTACTCTTGTAATTTGCCTATAGATAGGCTTGTTTTCTACACATTGAAAGAGGAATAAAAAGAAGAGTATTTGTTTTTTTTCAAATTTGTGTGAGGCAAATTTTTTTTAGAGTAGAGTGATTCTTCTCTTGCTATTTAGTTTGGAGTTTGTTACTTTCGAGGGTATTTCGAAGTTGCAAATATTCAAATTTCTTTCCCGTTCATCGGTGTTTCTAGAGGTTCTTCTTCTAGGGGTTTCGTAGGGAGCCGCTCAATCATTGGCGTTTTTGGTTACAAGTTAACCAAGGGTTCCATAGGACAAATCTATCCTTATTTATTTATTTATTTATTATTTCACTAATTTTATTTATTCTCATTTTATTTCTAATTTGTGTTCTCTTGTGTCTAGATCCGGGTTTCCGCATCAGTATATGTATTAATTCTAGGTGATAGGAAATTCTAAAAGGAAAGTAAGTTGCCTACTCCACTATAGCGATAAGTTAGAAATTACCCAAGATCAGTTTCGAGTAAAACGGCCAACTGAGGACCAGGTTGGTAAACTATTAAGTTAGTTAGAGGCGTTGCGAAAGGTGTTGGCTTAAATTTGGAGGCTCATCTAGGTTATCAGACTTAGATTTGGTTGAATCTAAAATAGGTTATTAATTATCATTAATTAAAGAAAATCTTTAACTACAATACTGAATTGAGATTGAATCGTAATTACATGACTATTGCATTTTCACTCTTCTTAATCATTATTGATATTTACTTTATTTATTTTGTTTTCTCATTTATATCAGTAGCTTAGTAAATTAGCGAGTTAAGTACTTTAATTGAAGTTATTTGTAATTATTACTTGATAACGATATTGTGTACATACAATTATCGAGGGAATAGTTAACATTATTTTAAAACTAATTAAATATTTATTTTTGAACTAAATTTTTATACACTCTTTCCACCGATCAAGTTTCAAAGTCTAAATTCTTTTTCTTATAATGCATCATATTTTTTCTTGCTAAAACATTGTTATTAACTTGGATGGATTAAAATGTAATATATGTTGCAATGAAGAATGCAAAACATACATCCATTTCAGCAAAAATATATAGAAAAAGGACACAAATAACGCTGATTTAAAAATTGAAAATTTCTAATTTACTTTTAATAAAGGAGTAGAGGTTAAATTGAATAAATGTATAAATGACATAAATAATACTGATACATTGGAAAAATAAGGTGAACATTTGTTTGAAATTTTAAGTATGTTCATTCATATCATATCTTGATCTTAAATTTTAAAATTGTTATATTCTTTCTATAATATTATTTATTTTTTAAAATAATTTTTAAATTTTTAAATATTTTAATTGATTTTTAAAAAAAAAAAGTTACTAATTTTAAAATTTTCTAATTAATTTACTTTCAACAAATGAGTAGGGGTCAAATTGAATAAATGTGTAAAGGTTGATGGTTAAATTTGTTATTATACCTTACATATAAACACCAAATTTTAATGGATGAGTTGTTTTTGCTCACTCATCTAATGTATAAGGGCTAATTTGTCAATTTTCACATATATAAGAAGAATAATTACATGCTATTATTTGTTATCCTAAAAAACTTAGCTCAAATTAAAAGTGATATAATTTGATTAAGGTTTTAAATTATTTAATAAAGCATAGGACCAATATATGTAAATGCTCTAGTAACTAATTTCTAATTGATGATGATTTGATTAGATTTTAAGGTTAAAGTGTAGAAATTATGTATTAGGGTTATAATCCCCAAATTACACATATGGCATCCCATATATATTCAGGAAAAAGAACGCCACTTTGTGTAAGATATTTGTATGGTAATTTAGAAGATCAAAATCACAATAAGTTTAAATATGATTTTGCATCTAAATTTTATTCTTGATGATTTGATAGAATTAATCCTGATTTACTAAGTTTTATATAAAAAATTCATGGTTGTATTATAAATTTTAGTTGTAACTTTTTTACCCGTAACTTAGAAAAAACAATGTTATGATTGTATATATAATCATAGCCGACAACATATTTCGTGAGCAATGGGACAAAAAAACAGAAAATAAGCAAAACTCCCAAATTTACTCCTACAACAACAGCTTAATCTTGGAGCAGAAGCACAGTCATGGCAATGATGGTAATTTAATTTAGGTATGCAAAAGTAAAGATGATAAATGATGATATGAGTGGCTTTGAAATGAGATGGTTAAGGTTTCACATCATTGTGGAGATTAATGAACAATAAAATCATTGCAAAGGTTGGAACAATTTAGTTGAGGAGTCAAGGTCCTTAATTAACATTAAATGACATGTTTGTTTCAACAGAAAATATTTACAGTTCTGAATCACCCAGTTTGTTGATTGATTTTCATTAAAGTTTACTAAATTAATACACTTTCTGTTGAACAACTTTGTCATAAAACTAACCAAATTTAAATGCTAAACCTATTCATGGATGGAATTAATCAAGGGATTTTGTGATTCCAAATAAGATGGAATTCTGTCATTTTTTGTTATATGATAATAAAACATTGCCAACATCCTGTTCTAATTTTCAGATATATCCAATAAATCTTTGAATTTAGGTAACTTTTTTATTGTCAAAAAATATTATAGTTTTAAAATTAATTTTGAAATTTTAATCTTAACTATTTCAAAAGTCTCCGCAACAAACGTATTATCATGTTGTTTTAGTTAATGAATTTAACAACTATAGTTTGAGTTAAGACTGAAATTTCAAAATTCAAAAGTATAAAGACTAAAAATGATCAAATTGGAAAACATGAATCGAACAACAGTAGAATTTGACCAAGCAGATTTAATTGATATTATTTGGGTGAAGATTACAATTTAAAAAAAATTAAAGAATTCGAAAAATATAAAAACTAAAATTGATTAAATTAAAATATATAAACTAAAAAGAAAAAGAATTATTGTCCCCATTTAATGTTTCCCTACATAGTTTTGCATGGTGGATAATAGAAAAGAAATGGAGAAATGAGAAGATAGGGATGGTAGTCCCAAGTGCATTGAAATGGGATTTCATGCTGCCAAACTCTAGATTATATTCTTCAGCAATGTCAATTTCAAAATCGCCGACAAAATTTTCATACTCTAACTTGTAATCTTTTGTGGGGAAACAATAATCCAATTTGTTTCACAGAAAAAGAAAATTATTCTTTTAAAATATGAATTGATTTTGGGTTTTTATATTCAGATTGATTCCTTAATTTTCAATTTTATAATATATTGTTTTTTTTCTTTTATATATTATGTAATTTATATCATACAAAAATTCAATATACTACACTATAATATAAATATTAAAAATATTAATTTTTTTATTTTTAAACAATATATATAACGGTAATAAAAGAAGGAGAAATGATTTTATGAAACTGTGATTCCACGTCATTCTTATCTCTTTCTAATAAGAGAATGACAAATCAACTTTTTCCTCTTGAAAAAATTCAAATCTAACTAAAAATGCTAAAAATCAGGAATAAAAATCTAATTTGTCATTTTACTATTAGAAAGGGATAAAGATGACGTGGAATCACAGTTTCATACAATTCTTTCTTTAAAAGAAGTGTTATACATACTATTACTCAATAATAAATAAAAATAATATATTTTTAAAAAAATACAAATAATATGGATGGCCTAGACATGCTATAGTTAGCTATATATATATATATATTTCTTTCTCCCTCCCCTAACATTGTAAGATAAAAGAAGATATGAAACTGACTCATGAACACTTCTAATTTATGTCTATGTGTATATATTAATGAGACTATCAAAATGTAACCTTATGCAAGTTTAGTTTGAGTCTTGAACACGATATTTTAATTTACAGTTTTGAGTATTGTTCGACTTGAGTTATTATTTAATTAAAAAAAGTGTTTGAAATTGATTATTATTTATAAATAATACAGTCGCTAAATATGTCAATGTTCAGGGTTTGTGGTTGTATCTCCTAATAATATTATCAAGATTTAAACTTGGATTCTCCTTTGAAAATGCAATGTGCCTTACCACTACACCCAACACTTGTTAGTATTTACACTACGTTTGGTTCGTTGTAATGGAATCACTACACCAAAACAGGGATTTAGCGGCGCTTTTTTAGGCCTTTAGCGGCACTTTTTAGCGTCGCAAACACTTTTAGCGGCGCTTTATATAACGCCGCTATTGACCGCGTCGTTAACTTTAGCGGCGTTTGTGACTTAAGCGCCGGTAAAGGTTATTATCTTTAGCAGCGCTTCCACTACAAACGCCGCAAAATACCTTGACCTTTAGCGGCGCTTTGATCACAAATGCCGCTAAAAGGCATTGGGTTTTAGCGGCGCTTTTCTCATAAACGCCGCGAAAAGACCTTGACTTTTAGCGACGCTTTTCATAAAAACGCCACTAAATGCATTAACCTTTAGCGGCACTTTTCCCACAAATGCCGCTAAATTGAGCAGCTTTATAAAAGAATATTTTCTATATTTTTAGACCTCATGTAACAACAAATCAGAAGAAACTAAAATCTAAACCAATCCAAAGCAATAAATCTATATAATATTTAAAATTAAATGAATAATATATAATAAATATCAATAAATGAAATAAAATTCATATTATTCTTACAAATATGTTAAAAGGTAAAATGATAATATAAAGTTAAAATGATAAAAAAATTTACACGATAGTCTAAGACGACGGTGGTTGCGACTGTTGAAACATCTTCATCATATTCTGAAGCTGCTACTGGAGTTCATCGTACTTTCTAGTCTGCTCTGCTTCCCTCTCTGCCGCTTCTGCTTTTAGCTGTATCTGGAGTTCTTCATACTTCTGTTGAACCTCAGCTTCTCTCGCTGCTACCTCCGCTTTAAGTTGTGTAATTTGGTCAACTGTTGTGGCTTGCATTTGAGCCATCTAGTCTCTTAACCTCTAGACTTCAGCTTGAGCCTGACTCCCCGAAGGCATGTATTGTTGCGAGCTAGATCCAAAATATTGGGTTGGGCTAACAAAAGATCCTTGAAATCGAACCCGACCGTACCTTTCAGGACCCAAAACATCAGTGATAATACGGTTATCAATGTCTTCAATATGAACAGAACTATCACTAGAAGCAATCGCTTCGTACTCCGCTTTTTTATCCTTTAGTTTATCCTACAACAATAAATCACATAGTTAGGAACGCAATATATATTAAAAAAATGCAACATAACTTAACAAAATTTGCATTACAAGAAATGAAATAAACCATTAGAAAATATACACTGTAAAATATTAAAACAAGTCAAATTGTATTAAGCAAACGTACCAGAATTTCTGCAGCTTCAGGAGTCATAGGGTTCCCATCTTTCTTCCTATGTGTAATGTCAAAAAGTTGAAGGCGTCCAACTTTCTGACCGGACGACAGTTCCTATAATACAGTAGTAAAAATATTATTTGATAGAAAGTAATAAAAATCTGACAGAATTAAAAAGTTCAAAATACCTCAGAGTGAGCTACACAAGCAAAACTTTTGGACCCAGCTGTGTGAGTGAATTTCTGTTTCTGCCTACTACATTTTCCAACTTGTTCACGATCCTATGTTATGAAATTATTAGTACGTTGATTAATAAATAATATAAACTAAAATAATTACAAGATTGTTTTAGTAACACATACCTCTCCTTTCTTCGAAGTCCAAAATCTAACGACCTCTTCCCATTGATACCTCAGCATTCCTGGCGGGACATTTTGTAATCTCTCGTCCAGGGTTGTTTTTGTCTTAAAATAGTATTTCTTTAATGTGCTCTTATGGTCTCTCCATCTTTTTCCCAATGCCTTTTTTACATAAGCATCGGAGACCTCTAGAGCAAATCTCGCCTACAAAGAACAGAAGCTAAGAAAGTTAATATAATTGAAACTTAAACCCAAGCATTATAAATGACATTAACGTTTTGCTACCTTAACGTTATCAAGAGCTTGGTTATTGTTACTATCGGGCATTTGTCGCCATGTCTCGAAGTTAATTGGCAACATATTTGCATTCCGTGCTAGAATGCCCAAGTATCCTGCTAAAAGACGAGCTTCTGATCCAACAGGCTGACCAAAGCTATTACTGCATACTTTGACACGCTCGGCTGGATCTAGCTCGTATAAATCCTTCAGTAGCGTACACCCTCGAACTCCCCGCGTCCCACCATTTTCAACTGAAAAATTTTATATTGTTATAAGAATTTTAAAAATAAACAAACAAGAAGTCAACAAGCATTTAAATTAAATGTTAAAGTACTTTGAATTTCTGTAGGTTTCTCAGGTGTAATAGAAATATTCTTAGACCCAATAGCAGTCTGTTGATCAGTGCTGTTTGTTTCCGCAGAGTTTGGAGTACCTGGAACCAGGCTAAGCTGTCGTACTTTTCGTCGCCGCATTTTATCTGCAATACAAATGAAATCTTTGAAAACTTAGTTGAAATATACAATAAGATTAATATTTATATTATGATATTACATATAATTAAATAATTGTAAAAGCTTACTACATTATAATTCGTAATTATCTTCATCCGTATCCTGGCGGACCCATTGAAATTGTGTACTAATACTAGGGATGTTTTCGTCTAAGTTTTGTTCTGGAAAGGGCAAAGTTTTGTGTTCTGTCGTCAATGCCATCTCTACTTCCACTGCCCATGTCAAATAAGTCTCTAGGGATGTTACGGAGTACAACGTACCAACCCTCATCAGTTGGATCTTTTGAGTAAAAAACTTGTTTGACTTGAGAAGAAAATACATACGGCTCATCAATCAACTGTTGTCCTGTGTGAATTAATCGATCGAAGTTCACCATTGTGAAACCAAATTGATCTTGCTTAATTCCACGAGCAGTATTAACATCGACCCAATCACCTCGAAATAAGACAACTTTCCATTTGCCGTAGTAATCCAACTCAATTATGTCAGTAAGAAGTCCGAAATATTCCACATTTCCCTCGACCGGATTATTGTCCCTAGCACTAGCATAACTTATAATTGAGGAATTAACAACTATTCCACAATTTTGCGTTCTCCTCAATCTCTCGCGATATAGATGTTAATATTTGGAAAATAACATTTACAATTCTTTCTAAAATTATAAAATTTATTATTGAAAATATAGATGTTAATATTTAGAAAATAACATTTACAATTATTTCTAAAATTATAAAATTTATTATTAAAAATATAGATGTTAATATTTAGAAAAATAACATGTACAATTAGTTTTAAAAATATAAAATTTATTATTAACAATATTTAAATATAGCTTATATACGTAAATTAATATATGTATAATATTTAAAATATAGTAATACTTATTTAAGTTATCAAATTATGTCCCAAATTTATTACGTTTTTTCCACGAATGCTTGTGTGATTTTCTAATATAAAAGCATAAAAACCCTCGACAATTTAAAGTTGCATGCTTTTCTTTTTTATTTCTATAAGTTTACCACTAAGGTCTTTTCATCATTTTCAAACTTATTTATCTTCAAACTATAAATATAGTATATATCAGTTTCATACTACCATTTCTTTATTTTATAAGTAATCATTGATTTTCAGAGTGTAATTACAATTGTAAATCATATATATTACTATCAACAACAATAATTCTAATTTAACTTGAGTACCTTTTAATAGTTCGAGACTAATAAGACATTTTGTTTCAAAAATATTAACTTGAGTACCTTTTAATATTCATATGTTATAAATCCATTTTAAAAATAACTAGTATTAATTAATAAAATTTGCATTGGAAAAAGGAACTATTAGCACATAAACATAGTCCACCTACTTAAAACCATTTGGGGATTTGCATAATACATGTCAAAACTACCTACATGCAACGGCTATATCAATACCTCGAAAAGCAACACGCATAACTGACGCTGATACATTACAACAGAAGAATGAAACATTTACCTTCCACGCCAAAGAATAGACAACTTATGCAGCGAAATAGGCAGCAATCTAGCCTGAAGAAATTGACCTTTCACACCAAAGAATAATGTTCTCCTTCCAACACAGCAAGCTAAGCACAACAACACAAACATGAATTATGAACAGTTACACAGTACTGTAAACTACAAACAGGCTATAAACAAATAAGATGTTTCCTTAATGTAATGCACTGGATTAGGCATTTCTATATTATTTGATTGCATATGACCAATGAATTTTGTCATCTAACTATATATTCAACTCTGTTTTAGGGAGGGACAGCTGAAGGAGGACCATGACCAGATTTATTTTTATTTTATTTCATTTAAGCTATATATATATTTTAATTATGCTATATTATTGGTGATCACAACAAGAAACCAAATTTCCAATAATTTCGGTCAAGACTTCGCTAAAAACATCACTTCTAGGTCTCTCAAGTCAAATTTAGCAACAACATAAATGATAGGCACTTACATCAATTTCAATTAATTAACTACTCCATACTATACGAATTGTAACTATAATTACAAAATTTCGGAGAAGAATCTATCAAATACAGGGGAGGTTAGGTCAATTGCCATGAAAATTTTAAATCTAAAGTTTCAAACTTATGAACAAAATTAGTACAAACAGTTCATGGCACCAAGGGATGAACAAACAAATTTCAAACTTATGAACATATAAAACGCATATAAAACAACTATGCATATAAAACACAGGTCAAGTGAATCCAGTACTACAAGGCTGCAAATCCTGTAATACAAACAATTTCAAACTTATGAACAAAATTAGTAACAAAATTATGAAAAAACAGTATTACAAGCCTGCAAATTCATTTTCTATAATACAATAGGATAGTCAAAATTATGAACAAAATTATGAATAGTTTCAAACTTTTTTAAAAAAAAAATACAAACAGCAAAGAAACCAATAATGAACTAAATCATGCAACGGGTATAGATAAAATTGTAAGAACAAATTCCCAATTTTTTCTGTCCCAAACACGATACTGAAAAATTGTCTAAAACCCATCAACAATTTACGAATTCAGTTATCAATGAAGGTGTAAAACTATGTAGCACAGGATGCAAGACAAACGGAACCAGGTGCAAAACTTTTTTACTGCAGGAGAGAAAGAGGAAAACCTTATATTTTGTTGTACCCTAGCGACGGCAAAGGACTGCGGCAGCACAGGACAGTGACGGTTGACGGTCGACGAGCAACAACAGGAGGGTCGGTGAGCAATGTAGCAGAAATGGTTGGGGGCAGCCTAGGGTTCTAGAATTGGGGGATTTTTGGGGGAAAATTTGGGGGAATTTTGGGGATAATTTGGGGGGAATTTCGGCTAAGTGTTGGGATAAAATGATATACCAGAATGAACTATTACGGCGTTTGTAACATAGCGCCACTAATGCTGTTAATGAAGCAGATAAAACGACACCGTTTTATTAAAACTGGGAAGAAACATTGTGGCGTTTTCAATATAGCGCCTCTAAATCCTTCCTTTAGTGGCGTTTCTACACTTACCCAATCAAGATTCAAGTCAACACTCACTTTTTCTTTTTTCCATTTCTAAACGTACGGTGAAGTTTTTTAAAGGTTAAATTCTTTAGTTTGGTAAAAGTTTTGGATTTTGTTTTTGTATTTTTTTAATTTTAAAATTTTAGTCTTAATTCGAACCGTAGTAATTAAATTTATTTGGTTAAATTCAATTACTACTTTTTTTACTATGCATACACATGTAGATTTGGTCTATATTTCTCCATTGGAATAAGTTTTTATATTTTTCAAATTTTAAAATTTCAGTATTGACAAAAATAACAGTTTTTAATCCATTAGTTGAAACTTTAGTGAGTATTAACAAGCTGACAAGTCATTATATATATGATAACATGTTTGTCGCATTGAATTTTGGAAATAACAAAATCTAATGAATTTAACAATTGTCATTTGAAAAGGATTGAAATTTTAAAATTTAAAAAAGTATAGAAATTAAAATTTACCAAATTAAAATATAAAAGTTAAATCCATAATTTTTATAAATTACAGGGACTAATAGTATAATTTAAACTTTTCAAAAGGTGAAATTATACCCATATTTATGTTTTGTGTGGATTCAGTTAAATTTAATCAACTTCAATTCTTTACATTTACAAAAAAAAAAAAGTCTAAATCTTACCAATTTTCGTTTGATTTGTTAATTTATTTGACATGATGTTTTCTTTAAAATATATATAATAATATGAACGTTTGGTATATTGATTTTCCACATTAATTTTTTTAAAAAAATATCATATAAAACAAATTTAAAAATATATAATACATCAAATTTACTAAAGATAATAAAAAAAAATTCTATGATATCGAAATTACTTGTATGATTGCCTTTACAATGATCCGGGACGAACATGGAGCTGTAGAATGGTATGATTTTAACTTTTCTTTACAAATTTGCTTCTCAAGTAATTTGTTGCAAGTTTTAGTTCGTCCTTAGCTTGCTAAAGGGATTTTACTTCAGCAGATTGTGCAGTCTACTTCTCATAGTTTTGTTGCAGCACCTAATCATTGATCATAGTAATTACAGGTATTTTTTCCACGTATAGCTGCTCGATTTAGCCATAAAACTTCCGTTCTTGAACAAGCAGTAAGCTATGCGTACTTTCTGATAGCACCTAGATAATAGCTAGTTTTCTTTGCCTGCTGACATGTTGGGACACCAATGTTGATGTTACCATCTATTACATGTTATGCTCATCTTAGTTATTGATTTTATCCTCTGATTGCACTTAAGAGAAATAAGTGCTGATTAGAGGTGTTCATGGGCCGAGTCGGGCCCACAAAAATTTTAGCCCGTTTCTTAGGCTCGGGCCCGGCCCGGTCTAAAATTTGGGCATGTGATTTTGTCCAAGCCCGGCCCGTGAAAAAAATATGAAGCCCAGCCCGACCCTTTTTTTTTGACTTAAAAGTTAAAACTAATTGTTATTAAAATTAAATGTTATTGAATTTATATCAAATATCAAATTGTATTTTTTTTTTGTATATAATATTTTAAAGTTTATCATTTCATTACATTTTTATGTTTTTAAAGGATAACAATATCGAAATTGAAGTTTTAGCATCTGGGCTTTCAACAAATATCTGAAATTATACATCAAATGAAAAATAATCCAACCAAATGAAATTATACATCTACTGTTTGTGTTAGTCTGTTAGACCTTCCTATTCCTCTGTAATTGAAAGAGAGTGAGGGAATTGATTCAAATAAAAATAAAAAGCAAAAAATAACAATAATAAAAAAATCGAAATTGAAGTTTTAGCATCTAGGCTTTCAACAAATATCTGAAATTATACATCAAATGAAAAATAATCCAACCAAAAGAAATTATACATAAAATGAAAAATAATCCAACCAAAAGAAATTATACATCAAACGAAATTATACATCTACTGTTTGTGTTAGTCTGTTAGACCTTCCTATTCCTCTGTAATTGAAAGAGAATGAGGGAACTGATTCGAATAAAAATAAAAAGCACAAAGCAAAAAACTAATTCAAAGGTTAACAGCAAACTCACCTTTGAGAAGACGAAGAAGACTAGAAGCACTGTCGAGTCGTGGAGTCGTGGTCGTGGAGTCGTGGATCGGTGGAGGTGGAGGTGGATTTCCGATTTGGGGGAAAAAAAGGAAGGGAAGGGGTTAGAGATTTATTTGAGGTCAGGGAAATGGGGAAGGGAAGGGAAAAGAAATGGGAAATGTATTAACGAAAACTGACAGTAATAACTAATAATAAATTTTAAAAATAAAAAATATATTAATTAAATTTAGGCCGGGTCGGGTCCGGGTCAAAAAAATTTCACCCGAGACCCGGCCCATTTTTAAAACGGGCCTCATTTCTTACCCAAACTCATATTTCGGACTTATATTTTTACCCGAACCCTCCTATTTTTCGGACGGGCCGTCGGGCCCGGCACCTCTAGTGCTGATTTGGCTTGAAGAGTTCTCTTTGGGTAGGGAAAAGAAAAGAAAACCCAGGTATTAGGGAACTAGCTATGCAATTTCAGCCGGATTGAGCCCAGGTCAAAAAATTTTACTCAATGTCCGATAGATCTTATTTTTTATCCAAATTCATTTTTAGAACCTAAATTTTTATTTCTTTCGGCCATCCATGTGGCATTTTGGTATAGGTTAACAAGCATTTGAATGACATATAAACATACGTTGAAAGCACCAAAGTATAATGCGGTCGAAAAAAAGAAGTATATAAAAAATTTCAAGTTATACAACATTAGAAAATTTGGTATGTCTTTTATTTTCCGAATGCATAGGCGACACAATAGAATTTCCTATCATGAGAAATTTGATGGACAAAGGAAAGGAGGAGGAATGTTTCAGATCTTACCTGTGGTGTCCTTGGTTGAAGCAGTGGTTAAATGTGGCGAGGGTTAGGGTTGCAATGATGACAATGATGGTTGTAGTAGTCGCGACGATTTCCCAATAATACGCATCGTTTTATTAACATACGCTCTGTTGTATTAATTTTGTCTCTATTTTTGTTATAAAAAAATTTCCAGTGTTTAAGGTTAGATATTAATTTAAAATATTTTTTTCATAACCATTTTTATTAATTAGTTTAAAAAATTCTATAGGAATAAATTTAAAGCAAATTTCAACCCAATTTAATATTAGTTTAAATAATTTTTTTTATAAGAAAAGCTAAAAAAACAGGGTGGGGGGGTTGGAATTTGTGGAGTACAGAAAAAAAAATTCAATGAGACCCTAACCACCCATCATGTTAGGTCATCTGGGAGCATCCTTAAATTTCCTTAAAAACCATCTCTTCAAAAATAAATTTAACAAAATTAAAATCTTCATATTATTTTTTTATAAGTTTTGATGAAATAAATATTTATATTCCCATGTATATTTTTAAAATTATTTAATAATACAAGAAGTATTTTTTGAAAAGGTGTGACACCCAACCCAGAAACAAAGGTGAGTAATAATTGTTAACGTTAGAGAGAGTTATATGGGTTCAGTGATTTGATGCCCCACAGATAAAGGCTTCAAAGCTGAACTGCCAATACCCAACATATTTCTACAGTACAACCCACTAGGCTTTTTGGTTGGTTTTCATTATAAGATTGTGGGTCACCTCACTTTGACCTTCTCACCATAAAGTAACATTCAGCCTCCATAAAGCTCTCCTTAATTCAGAGACATTCATCAAGATATGGAAGTTACTATATAGGGGAGTGGACAAGATTAGCAGAAGGCATGTGACACCAAAACAGAGAGACAGAATTCGTCATGTCCGAATGTAATAAACAAATAATTTTCCTTTTTCTTTGTCACTCCAAATTTACTGCCTGCAACAACTGCAAGCGCAAGGACCTTTGCTTTTCCCTCTGTTCCTTTTCCTGCACGGCTCTGTCTTCTTTTTTTTTCTTTTTTCTTTCTCACTTTCTGATCATTCATGTTTTATACTTGTATCATACTATAATTTATATATGTATACTGTATTCGTGTTTTGTAATAACTTAACATTGCCTTATCACGTGATCCTCTCTTACAGACAGAGAAAAAAAAAGATTGCAAAAGGAAGCAATAAATACCCAAAAATCCAAACCCTTTTTTCTTCCCAACAGGGAGAGAGGGAGTGTGTTTCAAAGAGCTGAGTAGGAAAAGCTCTTTCTTCATGAGTTTAGTTTGTCTCCTTTTTTTTACATTATTTTTGCTGTGATTTTACTCTTGCAGCTCACTGTCTTTTGGAGTGAGATCTTTAATTATTTGCATAGAAAAAGAGAGAGAAAGAAATATATACACACACTACTTCATTTTATTTTCTTTGTGAGAGAGCGTTTGCGTTTGAATATAGAGAAAGAAAATGCAGCAGCACCTGATGCAGATGCAGCCCATGGTTTCAGCTTACTATCCCAACAATGTCACTACTGATCATATTCAACAGGTCCTCCCTTTTTCTTTATTTTCTCTTATTTGTTTTTTTATATGTATGTATGTATGTATGTATGTCATGGAGTATTTTGATTCTCTTGTAGTCATTTCTTCTTTGATTAGTGAAAGATTACTACTGGAGGCTATAATCTTCTTTTTTGTTGCTGGTAAAAGCTACGATCATCTTTCTCCTTTTGTTTGATGACCGTTAGTACAAGGACTGTCTTCAATTTGCAGTTACTTTTTGTTAAGTAGTGTTATACACATTAGAGGAGTGCTAGTTAAGTGAGGTTATCAGACATGCTAACACTTGTGAATCTATTTGTGGTTTTTTATTGAAGTCTAAGAAAACTCTTTATATTGCGTGTTGGCATGCAGTATCTGGACGAGAACAAGTCGTTGATCTTAAAGATTGTTGAGAGCCAGAATTCGGGGAAATGGAATGAATGTGCTGAGTAAGTAGTGCTGATTTTCAGTCTCTAATATCTATCAGATTTGGCTTTTTCGGCTAAATTTGTATGGTATTCCCCTGCCTTGCAATATCTGATGCTCAATGGCTTAGGAACCAAGCAAGGTTGCAACGAAATCTCATGTACTTGGCTGCAATTGCGGATTCTCAGCCCCAACCCCCTGCTGTGCACCCTCAGGTACAAATGCTATTTCTATATCCTCAAAAGATTTAATAGAGCATTGCATCTTAAATTAAACATCTTTACATACAGTTGATCTCATTCAAGTTGTAGATTTCCTGATTGTCTTTGTCGATTTCTTGTAGTTCCCTTCCGGCGATATTATGCAGCCAGGATCCGGACACTACATGCAGCATCAACAAACCGAACCAATAACGCCGCAATCACTTATGGCCTCACGGTCCTCAATGTTGTTCGCTCGGCAACCGTTTTCGACCCTGCAACAACAACAACAACAAGCCTTGCATGGACAGGTTGGCATTAGCTCAGGCGGAAGCACAGGTCTTAGCATGCTACAAAGCGAAGCTAGCACTGGAGGTGGCAGCGGAGGGTTTCCGGATTTCGCACATGGCGGTGGCAGAGCAATTACAGGTGGAAGCAAGCAAGATATTACGAGTGCTGGCGAGTCTGCTGAATGCCGTGGTGGGAGCTCTGGAGTTCAGTGTGATGATGGAGGTGAAGCCCTTTACTTAAAATGACGGGGACTAAGAGGTAAGATTAGTGAATCCGAGAGTCTGTCGAAACAAAGACGAACCAGTACGATATTTTGCATGAGGAACTTGCTCCTGATGCAAAAAAACAACTTAGGACTTGGCCATGGAGCCTTTCACTGTGTTTTTTTCTAGTATGAGACACTGCAACTTATGGGAGTTTCAAACTTTTTTTATTTGTAATAAATATAAAAAAATTCAATTGAAAGTCGAGTACAAATAATTGCTTAAAATTAGCTCAACTAAACTGCACCCCTAATCAATCAAAAACAGAAGGAGATTGAAATCCAAACAAATTCTCTGCAAGACCTCTTCAAACAAACCCTTCAACAAACAACTCCATTGAAGACATATCATCTGGATATGCATCCAACAAATTTCGATCATCCAACTTTGCTTTAGTATTTGTTGTAACAACATTGACAGGCTCTCCCATATCAGAATGTTGGCCTGTAAGTTCTTGAACAATTGCACGAAACTCTTCAGCATTGCTTGCTTTAACCATCATTGGACTCGAAATATATTTGACTTTGACGAGAATTTTCTTGGGTTTTTTGCTTTTATCACAATGATCATCTCTAAGTTTCCCCATGTTTTTTTTTGGCATAAAAAAAAAAAGACTTTGAGATAGATATCTGGATTTTGTTGGGTTGCCTTTAAATGCTTTGCTTTTTATAGGCAACGGTGGGCTTAAGAAACGAGGAGAAAGGTTTCTGTGAGGGAAGAGTAACTTCGGAAAGTGACAAAATTGACTGAAAAAGTAAGACACGGCACTAAAAATAGTCTTCACAGACTCTGAAAATGACTGTTTGGTGGCCGGGAAAATTTGTTTTAGTTGTTCCAAATTGTCTGCTAAAAACTCTAGCTATGAAAACATGACAACATTTTAAGGAAACAAATGAATTGACGTATGAAAAACCAAACAAATTAAGTTGGTTTGTTTGAGTTAGAAGGAAGATGATAGTAGGATTAATTTGTGTCTCATACGTTTGTTTCATGGTCAAACTTCAAACTAATTAATTGTTTATTTATTCTATTACTACTAGGTATTGTTGTCATTTTTGACCCAACTATCTTAATTGCCACTTAAACTGATAAACAGTAATATTTTAGGTTTATTATAGATGAATGTTGCTCAATACTTCAACTTATGCAGTAAGCCTAGTTTGAATATTTTTAATGTTAAGCCTCATCAATTTAGTTTTTGTTATTAAAATATATATTTAGCAATGAAGAAAATATTGAGTTACCAAATTAAGTCCACTAAATTTGATGTTTGTTAAGTAAATCCTATGGTTTTATCCCTTCAATTCTACAAATTTATTTAACACACATCAAAATTAAACTTCTCTTGCAAATTTTAATTTTAAAATTCAATTAAATTTTATATTATTTTTTAGTTGAAGTCAATTAAAAGTGGGAGTTGACGTTTTTATCAAGTCTTTAAAGATTTTTTTGGATTAAGTGGGTTTTGGTATTTTTATTATCAAGGCATCAAAGGCCAAGGTCAACATTTATTTTCCTTTCAAATGTCACTGTCGTCTACTCAGACTTTGAGCGGTAGCATATGATCTCCTCCACAAATTAGCTAATTAATTTGAGTTTTTTTTTTTAATTGAGCCTTAGTTTGATTGGTATAAGTATTGTTGTCAATGCAAGAAGACATGAGTTCAAATGCGTTAAAACGCATTATCCTCCTACTTACGGGTTGGGGAGAGGTTTTACGTAGTTCTAAATATTATGTCAAAAATAACAAATATTATCAGAATAAATAATGAAATTATTCAAAAATAATAATTTTGAGTTCTTTTTAATATAATAATAATGATTCAATGCATAAATATAAAACAATTTATTAGAATCTTAAAATTAGAGACGTTCATGGGTCAGGTCAAGTCTAATTTCATTTTCAGCCTGGTCTAGCCCGCCCAAAAACCCATTTCACTATTCAAAAATAATAATATTAAAAAGTATATTTTAATTGATATTTTATAATTAAAATTAAAAATATTTTTATTATTTAAATTTAATTTGGGTTCCCCTGGACATTTTTTGCTTTCTCCCAAAAAAAACTTGTAATACTTACTCCATTTGTAATTCCATCGATTACTCGCCTATAAAAAAAAAGTTAATTCTGCCAATTCTCTTATACCTTTTGTTAAGGATATTGAGTAAAACCTATCTATGTAACGATGATTATATGACCAATTATATATCAAATATATCATTTTATCCAATAAAATTCTTTTAGGACCCCTTTTCATAAATGGATTTAGTAAGTTGAAATTTTGTAAAGATGAATAAAAAGATTTATATAAAATAAATATTGTAAATATTCCAAAACAAGTTATACGACCAAAGTGTAAAAATCTTTATCCAAATTTAGCCCTAATTGAGTTAGACGAGATATTCAGCCCTTCGACTGATTTACCTAAAACGTAAGTAGGATATATAAAAATATTAATATATTAAATATATTTTATTTTCATATTTAGCCACTATATTATAATATCTATACTACTATATATAAAACGAAATCCCTCCTTAAATTAAACCTATCCAATGTGACACGAGAAGTTAATGGACAAATTTCTATTCTAATTTACTCATTTTCTGAGATTATATAAGAATGGTTGAATTCTAGATTTAATCCTTATATTTTGTTTAAATTTATAATTTAATTTTGACATAATTTGATACCTCAACTTTTATAATGTCTTAGTCCAGATGATTTTTTCTAACTAAAATGTTTGTGTCAATTTTTAAAATTTATTAACAGTGTTAGAATTTTCTATTAAATTTAAGTACATACAATATCAATTTTTGCTATATGGATACTAAATGAAATTTTTTTTTTGAATTTTTAAAATATCACACCAATAAATTTAATAAAAAAAATCTTAACAGTGTTAATAAATGAATCTAAATTTTTAGATTTGAAAAGTAGAGGGACTAAATCCCTAAATATATATATAAAGTGCAAAAACTTTAAGCATATAACATTTATTCTATAATTTAATAAAATAAATAATTAACACCATACTAATATGTATTATAAAGTAAAGTATATAAACAAATCAAGAAATAAATCTATATGACAACTTAAATTTTGCCATATATATATATATATATATTTATAAAGGAACGTATTAATATGTAAGTCATAATTTATATAATATCAGCCACATTTATCCCAAAAAGAAAATCCAAATCATTTTTCAATTTACATATTAATAGTATAAATTACTTGTTATATTAATACTTATATTTTTTAATATACTAATTTTCAATTACTTTATTTTAATTTCTTAAGTATATTGTAAATCAGTTAAATTTAATATAAATTAATTTAGCATATTTTATATTTTTTATACAATGCCTATCTCTCTACCTATAAATCTCCTCAAATGCTTAAATTAGAAAAAAAGAATAAAAGTTCTCTCGAAATAAAAATAAAAATAAATGGTTATATTTCCGTATGGTATTTGAAATCAACAAATCTTACAATCTGATCCATATTTTCAAAATCAACAATTGATTCTAGAAATTAAGGACCGAAGCTGCATAATTTTTCCAAAAAATAACTTGACTGACGTTGCACTTTTACCTTTCCAAAAAAATAAATTGACTAAATTGATTGGTTGAAGCTTACTTCAACTTCAATGTCATGTGACTTCCTAACTATTCTTTAGTCAAACAAGGAACCTAATATTAATTATCATTTTGCATGGGAAAATTTGACCAAAATTAAAATTATTATGAAATTAATATATAATAAAGAGAGTAAATGAATAAGAAATAGAAGAGTAGTTCAATTAAAATGTGTGTAATATTTCTCTAAAATTAATATTTATAGATATAAGATATTAATTAATTTTAGTGTCCTAAACTTATCTTGATGTTGATGAAAATCCCGTTAATAAAAAATATTTTATTTTATTTTTACAATATAAATTAGCTTTTTCTTATATTTTATTTTATTTCATATTTATTACTACGAATCTACTGTAGCTCATTAATAAGAAAATAGTTGTTAAAAAGAGGGCTAAATTAGCCATATGTGTCGTTTTCTTTAATTAGTTTTTTAGGTCATTTTTTTAAAAATTAGAGAGGGTTTTCCTCCATGTGCTTTTTAATTATTGGTAACAGTAAAATTTTTTAAAGAGTCAACGGTAATTTTTTCCTATAAATATTCATTTTTCATTTTTTTAACTCAAATCTAATTCTCTCTACTCTCTCTAAACTCTCAATTCTCTCAAATTTATGAAGTTTTGTTCAAAATTTTCCTATACATTTGTTTAAAAATACTATAGTTTTATTTAATTATTTCGTATATTCATTTTGATTAATTTTTTATGAATAACAAGTTCTCTGATTCGTTTCGATTATTTTATTTTTCGATATAAATAGACGGATGATTGTGTTTTGGAAGGGTTCATACATAATTTGTCAAAAGCCTAGACACCGAAATTAGTGGTTACTTGCAAGACACAGGATTCTTACATGCATCTCGTATGCTTGGAGGCTGTAAACTCGATCCTACACTCATCAATGGCATTGGTGGAAAGATGGAGGCCCGAGACACACACTTTCTATCTTCCATGCGGTGAGTGTACAATCAAACTCGAGGATGTAGCTTTACAACTCAGTTTATCGGTGGATGAGCCAGTCGTTACGAGGTCAACAGTCATTCCCGATAAAGAGGACCTTTGCAAGGCATTTTTGAGAAAGGTGTCGAATAAGTTTCAAGGTGACCAGATAGATATGATTTGGTTGGAGAATAATTTCAAACTTAGGTACCAAATGATAAATTGACCCATCTAAAATTTTTACTAAAAAACTGCTGATGGGCTGAACCCAACACTCTCAAGCAGAATTGGAATTTGGAACAGTATCCAAACTGTAGTCCACCCATGGTTGTGAGATGTTATTTTTCAAGTTTGGTCTCAAGTCTCAACTCAGAAAACCTTAACCAACACGATTGGCTACTGAAACAAGGACATGAAAGACCCATCAATGTCTTTCACATAAACTTGAATCTTAGATTTGCTCAAACACAAGGGCTCCAGGCAAAGAAGGAAAGCCAACTGCTGAAGCCTGAAGATAATGATGAGATATAAAGAGGTACAGTTTGTTTACTTTAATGTCTGCTTTAAACACACTTGTAGATTTCCGGTTTCGTTGTTGGAATTCTCTATTGTTTTTCACAGCAAATGCATTTTTTATCACTTTTAGTTATAAATACTAAATACCCAGATTTTGGATTTAGGAAAAAGATGCTAAGAAAGAAGCATTTAGGAAGTATCTTGAGTCCAGTGGAGCTGTTGATGCTCTCACCAAAGGTTTTATTTTTTCTTTCTTTTTAATATATAATTTTATTATTTTCTCTTATTTTAACATATTTCTTGATGTGGGTATTTGGTTGTTTGTAATTTAATTTCATTATTTTGTAGTTTTGGTTGCATTGTATGAACAAAATGAGAAGCCATCTTCAGCTCTTGAGTAAGTTTTTCAAAATTCAATCTTTCAATTGAGTTTTCCATGTCATTGTTCAAGTTTATATATATATATATTGAGATCTGTAGTTCAATTTCAATAATGTTGGATATTGTACATTGGACTCTATTTGTGTGAACCGTATCTTACAAGTTACAATATTATCATCTTGGATTTCTTAATGTTGCTTTCCTTGCAACATCTGAAATCCTGTTTTCTTGTTTTTGTTTAATGTTTGTCCCGAATTCATGAAAACTTGAAATGAAATAGCCTCTCTAACATTATTTTAATTTTTATGCCAAATCATAAATTAGAATCGACTTTGTCAGGGTACTTGTGTCATCGTCTGTGCCTTTTGGTGAAAGGTCGCATGGTAGTAAAGCTAAAGCATTGGCACGCGACCATAGCAAATGGCTTAACTAAGTTTAATTACTTCTACATTGAGCAGCTTATGGTTGACATCCACTTTATGTTATTTGCAAGGAATGTTGAGATATAATTATAGTTTTTTCTCCATGGTAGGTTCATACAACAAAAATTAGGGGGTCCAACTATATATGAATATGAAAAGCTACAAGCTGAGATTTCTGATTTGCAAACAAAGTACAATGAGCTATTGTGTAAGCATGAGGATGCTTGCAAAGAGGTATGGATTGGTTTATTTGTGTAAGGTATGTAAATGCTAACGTAGCTTAGTTGACCAATATTATGTTGCCATGTGTCGAAATCAATGCCACATCAACATTTGAAAAAGAAATCTGGCCCAATATGTGGTAACTTAGCATTGGTCAACATACAATGTCAGCGTTTTATGTAACAGTGTTAGTTCATTGGAGTGGCATTTTAACGGAATATTAGATCAGGTACCATACCAGATTGTAAACTGGTTATAATTCAAGGTCAATTATTAACCAAAGATAAAAGCTTCTTTATTATTCACATACGGCTTTTTAGATGAAAATTCTATCTTGGTGGACATGATCATACCTCAGGCATGTTGAATGCGATGACTACATAAACTAACTGGATTAGGTCTGGTGTTTATGTTGATGCAATTTTTTGCATTCATCTTGCTCCTGCCAACATCCATGCTGCTCCAGCAATTTTGACTGATTTTGAAATGTTTAGCCTAACATTGCAAGCATATAGCTTAAGCATTACAAGTTTGTCCTGATGACAAAGCTTTTCTTACTGTTCTTTTATCAGATTAATCTGTGCACCATGATAATCTCGGAATCAAATTTTTCACTAGTTAACTGAGTTCTTTATTTGTTGCAGTTAGAGGAGCTTAAGAATATGCATTCTTCAGTTTCACCATCGACAAAGGAGACTAATGATGGGGAGCCATTGAAAGATGAGCATGTTGAGAAGAACTCATGAAGCAGTTCTTCATATGGTTGTGATCTACTTCTAATGACTCATTGTCTCTATTAATGTCTGTAAAATATTTGTTGATTTGCACTTTGTTACTCATTCTTGATACCCCATTTATGGTCTGTGTGAGTTTATCCGTGCATTTGAAGGGATACCTATATGATAATGTGGATGATTCGTTTTTATTGTATTTGCAGTGTATAAATTTATATTTATTGTTGCTATTGAGGCTTTGGTATTATTGGCAAAGGCTGAGGCCCTCTGATCTTGGATGTCCCAATAGGGATGTCATGGCTCACCAATTCCTTTTGCATAGGTAAATAGTTATTGCAAATTTATTTTACAAGAACATGATACTTTTATAGAGGAGATCAAGCTTCCAAAGAATTACCACATATTGGTTGGTAGTTAAATTGCCTTTCTCAGAGAAAGCAATAAGCTCCCTTGATGGAAAAGATACCTTTTGGACCCTCCCTCCACACCAGTTTATCAGAAGAAGAGTGGCCATTTTAGTAGTTCATTGAGAGTACATCCAGTTAGCCACCAATCCACCCAGGGTCCCAATCTTTCCCTGGAACTTCTAATTGGTTCTCATTCAAATTGTTCATATAATTAATTGTAACTTCAAAAATTATATATATTATCAATAAATTTAATGTATATATTATTAATAAATTTAATGATGTGCAAATAAATTAGGAAATTTTTTATGCAAATTTATCTTTCATATTTTAACGTAGAATTTAGATGCTTATTTTAATTTAAAAAATGTGATTAAATAAGTTATTTTTATTTATTTTTAAAAACTTTTGAAGAGGTTGTGTAATTTTAATGACTTCATATATTGATTTTAGCAGCAAATACTAGTGCTACTGGTTATTTATTTTAGTTAAAAAAAATTTAAAAAGTTAAAGTTTTACTTTTTTGACAAATTACATGTATAGTGACTTAACTATAAAAATTTTTTATTTTAGGTACTCTAAGAAAAAAAATTATAATTTAAACACCCACGTTACATAAATTAATTATTTTGGTCACTCCCGTTTTTTTTTTAAATTTTGATTTTCATATCATTGTTATTTATTAAAAAATTACCATTTTAGTCTCCCAAATTTTTAGTTTAACTTAAACGAGGCCTAAAGAAAAATGGTGACATTTGCATTTGTGAGCCTCTATGTCAGTTTTTACCACAACAATCTCAAACCCACTGTGGCCGATGAGTCTATTGGCATGGAAGCATCTCGTGGCAGCTTGAAACCTCTCAGCGATGTTCACTTAACCAATTAGATTATTTTTTGTAAAAGTAAATTTAAAAAATATAATATATCAACTACACTAAAAATATTAAAATAAATGTTTCTCAACGGATTAAAAATATATTTAAAAAGTCTTTATATTTAAATAACACTAAGATATCTACAACTTAATAAACACATACCTTAAAATAGTAGCAAAATTAACAATAAAATAAGAGTTATATAATATCTAAACAATAACAATAAAATAGTAACAATATAATAATAAAATAACAGCGAAACAGCTGATTCGGGCTAAGCTATTTATAAACAGGCTTTATTTTTATTCACTTTTTGAGTAAGTGTGGATATTAATAATGTAATTTTGGATATCGATTTAAAGGGTCACAATGTTATCCATTCATAAATCGAATACAATGGTTCATTTAGAGTTTTCAACGTATTAATTTCATATTCAAATTCCTAACAACCCCATTTCATTATTCACTTTTAATATGTTAATAATTTCACGTACGTAGGATTTTCAGGCTCAGCACAAGGAAGCACCGAGGCTCATAGCCAGGGATTTAAATAGCGGTCCGTTACCGAAATAGCGGCCATTATAGAGCGGTAGCGGCACCGCCCGAAACCGCTACTGCCGAAACCGCTATTATATTTTACAATAAGTTATGTGATTTTTTTTTTAAATTCACGACCGCGATACCCGCAGTAACCGCAATAACATCCGTTATATCTGCAATGGCGATAAACGTAATGCGACCGAAATCTTGGCCGCGACCGCAATTTAAATCCCTGGTGAGATAGAATGATGGAGTTTCAGTTCAAGGTCAAGATTAGAGTCAACATAGTCTCCGCCGCCACCAACGGTGACTACTTTAATAAACCTAACCGCTAATTCCGTCAAACCACTGCCGCCGCTTTCACCGCCTTCTTCTTCTTCATCATGCCATAACCAACGTTGCAGAGAAGGTCCAGTAGCTGTTGCAGGGGTGGTAAGCGCCAGAGCTTTATTTTTAGCCTTATTTGCTGGTGCTTTGATATGGGTTTACTCTAAAAAGTTCAAGCATGAATAGAATTTAGGACTATCTTTTGCATCGGAGATAATCAAAATGCCACAAGAATTCACTTACAGAGAGCTTAAAGCCACGGGATGCTTCCCTGCCAATAGAATCATCGGCCACGGTGGGTTTGGGATTGTTGTGTTAGAAACTGACACAGAGGCTCACAAATGCAAATGTCCCAATTTTTCTAGGACTCATATAAATTAAACTTAAAGTTTAGGAGACTAAAATGATAACTTTTTAATAAATAACAATGACATGGAAATCAAAATTTTAAAAACAAAATGTCAAGTCAGATTTCTATTCATGGTTTTAACGAGAAGGATCAAAATGATCAAACTATGTAACTTGAGTGCTTAAATTGTAAATTTTGTTCTTAGAGTGTTTAAATTTTTTTTTTTTATAATTGGATGGCCATGTGTGTAGTTTACCCTTATTTTTTGTTTAAAAATATTGAGCCATTAAAACCGTAATTATTATTTTTATTAAAATTTTTTAATTTTAATTTTTTATTAAATTATTCTCATATAATGTAGCATATGATTGACAGAAAGTAAACATGTTAAATTAATAAAATTTGACAAAAATTATCAACTACAATAATTGAACTAAATCTTTTAAATTGAAAAAGTAGAATGACTAAACTTTTAACTAGAGACCAAACCTCAAATTTTATACAATCACAGTTCACAGGGACTAACAGAGGAACGAATCGAATTTAGAATCTAATATCGTCGGTTTCCAAACACGAACACAAATAAACCAAAATTATTCAAAAAATAAAAAATAAAAGGGTAATTTTTATTAGTAGTCACTCAAGTTTCTTTTTTATCATCTAATTATAAAAAAATCACAAAATGATCACTCATTTTTTTCCGTTAACAAAAATATACAGTGTCAGCTTTACAATTTGGTATAATAGCAACTTTGACCCTTAATATTTACATATTATGTCAACTTAGTTTTAATTTTAAAAATTTAGTGAGTTTATTGAACGAGTGGTGAACTGACGAAGATGATAACAATGATGATGATGACAATAACAAAAGGCTTAGTTGAACCAATATCGAACAATTCAAGCATGAATATTATGAAATTAGTAAAGAGTGAACTGACGAAGACTGAGTCAACTTAAGCTTTAGTGTTGAACCTAATGGTTGAGATTCAAAGTATCAAGAGAAAAGAATGAAAAAAAAAGTGAAAATTATGATATTAGATTTTTTTTATGTTTCTATTTTTAGTATTTTTAATCTAATTTAGCTAATAAATTTGTTGTTTAGGTGGAACAGTAGTAAAGAAAAACAAAATTGTAAAAAATATCAAATTACATAATGTGTAAATATTAAGTGTTAATTTTTTAGAATCAAAATCAAACGAACACAATGTATAAATGTTTGAGGGTCAAAGTTATTATTATGCCAATTTTAAGAATTACATCATCTTTCCGTTGGCCATTTAACCGCCTGAGACCGAAAAGGAAAAAATAGAACAGGTAGATGATATTTTGTAATTGGTCATAATTAGGTGACTACGAAAGTAATTTGCCCTAAAAAATCTTAAAACCTAAAAACAAAATAAACAAAATCCGTTTTGTCCTTACGAAGATATATATATTTATTTCAAAAGTGAATCGTCTGACGTTCCTAAGCTTCATCCAACGGCTCAAATTCCTCGACCCCAAATTAAAAATCCCTAAAACGAAAACAAAAAACCCCCAAAACCGAAAAAGAAATTATAAACAAAAAATTAAATAAAAATAAAAAAAATTGCAGATTTTTTTATTTTTATTTTTCGAATTTCTCTCTCTAAAAATCTCAATAAACAGAAAATATCAATGGAACCCAATGAAACCCATCATCACCAACACTACTTCACCACCACCACCACCACCACTGTCACCACCACTCCGTCAACGACCAATGGGCTTCTCCTCCATAATGAAAGTGGGGGGTCCCACAACATGTTGTACCCTCATTCGGTGCCTTCGGCGGTGACGTCGCCGTTGGAGCCTACCAGGAGGAAGAGAGGGAGGCCTAGGAAGTATGGAACCCCGGAACAGGCCATGGCAGCTAAGAAAACGGCGTCGTTGAGCTCCAAGGAACGGCGTGAACAGCAGCAGCTGCAGCAGTTGGCTCTTGGCGGTACCAGTGGTTCGCTTTCTGGGTCTTCTAAGAAGTCTCAGTTTGCTTTAGGTGGGTGTTTATTCATAAAAAAAATTATTGCCTTCTGGTACTTTTTTATGAATTTGATGGTTTTGGGGGGTTTTATTGCAAATTTATTGAAAAATGAAAGAGTTTGGGTGCATTGTTTTGGAAACCGTCGTCTTTGTTTCCTGCTTTGTGGAGGCCTTTTTTTGAAGTATTTCACGTTTGGTACCCTTCTTTGTGAAAATTGAGAAGCTTTTTTTACCACAAATTTCTTTTTTGGGAATGAGAGGGTTTGATGCATTGCATGTGAATCTATTGTCTTTTTCTTTTCTTTGGTTGGATTTCTGATAAAAGAGATTATTTCTTTTGTTCCATATTCGTGAATTTGATGGCTTGGGGTGTCGTGTTGCTAATTTGTGGAAATTGTGAACGTTCTGGGTATATTGTGTATGGAACATTGCAAATTTATTCGAATTGAGAAGGTTTTTGGGGCTTTTCTTTCATGATTGCAACTTTGTTCGAATTGAGATGGATGCATATTTTTAATCCACCTTATTATTGTGAAACATTTATTTGTTTCATGTATGAATTCCTTCTCAAGTTGGTCGAGTTATTGTTTGCTTTTATTTCATTTTTCCTCTCATTAGACACTTAAGTTCTTTCTCTTGCGTCCTTGTAATGGATACAGGCAATGCAGGTCAAAGTTTTACTCCACACGTTATCAATGTAGTTGCAGGAGAGGTATGATGCTCATCACTGCTACAAGTTTTTATTAATATTTCAGATATGTGTTGGCATCAATTATATATGTTCCTGCAGAACAGATATGCATACTAGTCTCCTTAAGAATTCCGTAAAATCTCATCTGTTACATTCTGCATTATCCAGTAGTTTCAACAAGCTGTGTTCTTCATCTTGTTAAAGAAAAATAGCATGTTTCGACTTTGTGTTTCCGATATAAAATCCTTATGTTTTTTAAGGTTATGATGTTTCAGTTACAAACAACTTGAGACCATGGTAGCCATTGTGGAAAGTTCAATGAGAACATTTGTGATAGTTCCTCCTGTTGGTTTTATTTTTCCTTTAGATTTTCCTCTTTGGAGTTGAGAGCAGTTAGAAGGATGTGAGTTAAGGCATTTGGCATATGCAATAGATTCACACCGTTATGTTACCCCATTTGTACTGGTTTCTGAATATATACTCTTTAGAAAAGGATGCGTGAATCCTTATCCATTTCTGCCTTGGCTATTTCATAGTTGAATGATTTTTTTTAAAAGTGTCATGAGAGTAGTTTTTTAATGTTAATATTTTCGAATACAATTCGAAGAGTTGAGTCTTTTAGGGTTAGGTCTAGATGCGGTATTGTTTCTGTATGTAAATCAAGTTATTTTCTTGTCCTCTTGACATGATACATTGATCCATGTAGGATGTTGGCCAAAAGGTAATGATGTTCATGCAACAAAACAAGCACGAAATATGTATTTTGTCTGCATCTGGTACAATCTCTAATGCATCTCTCCGACAGCCAGCAACATCAGGTGGTAACATAGCGTATGAGGTAACCACTTCATTTTCTTCTTTTGCTATAATTTTCCTTGTTTATATGTTCTGTGATCTTCAAATTATTACTGCATCCTGACAGGAAAAAGAAAGTACACATGAAAATATGAATAACGTTTTGATAGAGAAACCCACATTGCTTTGAAGAGCTGACAGAGTATTTGGTATTACCTACAGTTTGCAAGGATTAGGGAACATGAGGAATGTTTGTTACTCAATACAAAGTAAATAAAGGGTCTAAAGAAAGATATAAATATTCAACCACAAATAGAAGCTTATTCGTATGCTTATTGTGATGTTATTGCCATGCCCATATGCCTAAAAGGCTTGTATAAGTGCCTTGATATGCTCACCTTTGTTAATATTCTCACCTTTAGGATATCTTGGATGAAACTTGCAACTTGTTTGTCTAGAATATACTTATTTTGCTACTGTCAAAAATATAATTTCTTTCCTTGATGATATAATATTAGGGCCGATTTGAGATAATCTCACTCTCTGGATCTTATGTTCGGACTGAGATTGGAGGGAGGACCGGTGGGCTCAGTGCATGTCTATTAAGTGCAGATGGCCAGATTATAGGAGGAGGAGTTGGTGGACCTCTAAAGGCTGCAGGCCCGGTTCAGGTATTAGTGTTATTATTCTTTGGTTTAGATAAGGGGAGGATTGAACCTGATCTTGTGCATTATTAAAATATACACCAATATTAAGAAAACTTCGGTTCATGATACTGTGTATGACTTGGGATTTTATCATTTATGTTGGCATGAGAGCAAACGAGAACAAGAATTAGTAGATTCATTTCTTTAAGAAGGTTTAGTTGTCAGTTATCTTATGTTGAAGTCGCAATGGTTTATTGCCCGTACAGGTTATTGTTGGTACATTTATGATTGACAACAAGAAGGATGTTAGTGCTGGTGCAAAAGGTGATCCAGTTGGTGGGGCTTCTGTATCTAATGTAGGCTTTCGCTCTGCTTTTGAAACTTCAGGAAGAAATCCAATTGGGGGAAACGATGATCTTCATCATCAGAGTTTTGGAGGAAGTCATTTCATGATGCAACCACAGGGCATGCATATGACATCTCGGCCCACAGATTGGAGTACTGGTCTAGGTGATAGAACTGGTTTCGAGTTGACAGGTTAGACTGTTAAGTATCATTATCATGCATATATGCATGCATGCTGAGGCAGCAAGAAATTCTGAAACTACACGTCTATTGCAGGAAAAACAGGCCTTGGAATTCATCAATCGCCGCAAAATGGGGAGTATGGTCATATGGCAGATTAGATGTTTGTTTTGTCGTAGGTAGTTAAACCACAACTTGTTTTTACAAATAGTGAATAGATGTACAACTCCTCGCCCCACGCACCATTGCCGCAGTGTAATATTATATATCTGTACAGGTCGGTCCGAATTTGTTACTCCCTTGTTAGTTGATACATTTGACTGATTAGAGACTATGCACTGACCTTTGAAAACCATAGTGCTTTGCTTAATAGTTGAAATGCGTTCTTCCTAATATTATTGCTGATAAATTTCCAGACCTGTTTTGATGGCTTGAATGATAACACATGCTAGCTGCATTTAATCTTGAAATTACTGATTGTTCAACAAAAGCCTTTAAATTAAGTTGATTGCAGGTCTAGGAGTCGGGGGAAAAGAAGGCATTTTTGTCTGAAAATTAACTTGGAAGTTTGGTAGAATTGGCATCTTCATGTTAAACCTCTGTGCAGGGCAGATCAGGCCATGGCCTGATTCAAAAACATTGAATCAAGTTTGACTTGGTTTGTTGGTCCTTTTCGCTGTTCAAAAAGAATGAAATACTATATATATATTAATTTGAACTTGGACTAGCCTATTTGAATTCATAAACCCCCCCCCCGCATCCACAAATTGATCATTCTTTAAAACTTTGCTTTTCTTCTGTGCTTCCATTTTTTTGTCTCACTATGACAGTATTATTTTTCTCAGCTTCTTTCCAGTATTGTCTATTGCATTCCTTCTATACTAGAAAAAGAGAGGATAATAACAATAAAGAGCGGAGAATATTTAAGGAAAAAGAAAATAATACATGGGTTTTGAACTAGAGTGAGAAAGGAATCAAAAATAGGGTTTAAAATTGGATAAACGAACAAAAGAAGAAAAATGGTAATATTTTTGAATTTTCAGTCACTGGAATTATTGGATTAAAGTGCCAATTTTTCATTGGTTTTGAAAGAAGGTTATGAAAAGTATTTTTGAAAAGTTTTATTTAAGATTTAAATGTTTATTATTGCTGTAAAAAAATGTATTTGAGAAATAAAATGTCTATTTTAAACATGTGACTTAAAAAAATGCATTTAAGTATTATGATATTTCAGTAAAAATATAAGTTTTAAATATTTTAATTGTTTGTAAAATTCAATTTGAATACATAATTTACATTTTAAATATTATTAAAATATAATCATTACAAATTTTAAAATACATAATGGTATATAGCTGAAATAAATTTCAATAGAAAACTAATTTTAAACCCAATATAAATATTACATAAAATACATTAAATTATAAATAAAAGTTAAAAATATCATTTGGGTTCAAAAGTGACTTCTCAACTAAAAAAGTGCTTTTGTTTTTCTAAAGTTACGTGTCTAATATTATTAATTGTTTCAAAAGCAGTTTTGAAAGTAATGATCTTAAAAACCAGTGAGAATAGGGATGATAGTGAATCGAATATCTGTACAGATTATTCGACTTTTAATATTCAAATCTAAATCCGAATTAAAAATCATTATCCGTCCAATCATCTGTTATTGAATATGTTATTCTTTTCCTAGTAATCGAGTGCTTTGTCGTAAATTTCCAAGAACATATGCAGAAAATAGTACCAATTAAAGATATCAATCTATAGGTAGTGTTGCTAATTTCGCAGACCTACAAAATACTTGGTCAATATTTATTTCTTCAATTAAAGCCTTCACTCTAAGATTGATAAGCAGATTGTAATGTTTTTTTTTTTTAAAGAATTGGAAAATGTTACAAATTCTATAGGAAAGGTGAATTTTACATTTAAATATTTATTGAGTTGGATCAGATCGGATTTGAGTCAAGTCTAAGTTTAATCTAATCTAAAATATGAATATTAACTTTTGTTTAAGTTTACCTCTTAAGCTTGATTTAAGTCCATTCGTATTTAAAGATAAAATTTTTAAAAAAAATATTATTTTTAATTTGACATTTTTTATTTATTAAGATTTTAAGCATCAATATTATAGTATTATATATTATTATAAAATTAATTTTTATGCGATATAAACTACATAATATATTATAATTAAAAACAAGTTAAGTTGAGGGAGCCTTGAATATCAGAGCTCAAAATAAAGTAACTGACCCTCAAACAAAACAAATTTATAATGACATTGCAGATTTATCCTTGAAAATCTCAAGTTGGGGAAAATATTTGAGGACATGAATGAGAATGAAATGCAATTAAAAAGCTTAGGGTGAATGAGGAGGTTAAGTTATTGGGAATTTTAAGATTTCATAATGCTTGATGCATGGGGAGATGAAGCACCATATCCTTTTCATACAACTTTTTGGTGAATCTGAAGATAAATAATGATTTATGGGTTCATTCTGCCTAATTTCAAAAGAAATCACTACAAAATGGGCAAGTTGCTGGGTATATTAATCCACTAACATGAATGAAATAAACGTGACAAGTTTTACGTAACTACTGTTAAATTATTAAAAGGCTTCTTTTGTACGAAAAGAGAGCCATCTCCGCAATATTTAGATTCATGCACATATCAGAAAGAGTTATAATTAAATTTCAATTTCCTCATAATTGACATTAAAATTCAGATGTACCCACATGTTATTTTAGATTAAATTATGATTACTCAAATTTTCTAATCAATTTAACCTTTTTGCATGTTATATATAACTTTTGTTTATTTGAATTATTATTTAGCATATATATTAGGTATGGGTTTGGAAAAAAATTAAATTGATAAAAATATTATATTACTAAATTGAAATTTCAATAATTTTTAAATTTATTATTAAATTTTGAATATTGAAAAATATCTTATTATAATTAGGTGTAACAGTAAAAAAGCTTCTAGAAAACAAATCAATTAAACCCTTAAAAAGAATGTATTTAATTGAGCCTCGAGTGATAAAAAAGAAAATCAACCAGACCCTTCCATTAATAAAAATCATCATTGATTTGATCATTAATGGATAACGACGTAATTGACGAAATCAATGAGAACCTAGCATGTGGCATGCTATATGAACAAATATGTTGACGTGACATGCCGCATTTAGAAAGAGTTATATTTTTTAAAATTTTTAATAACTTTAATAATATTTCTATTTTATAATTATTTTATTTATATTTTAATAAAAATTATATATTTTTTAAAAACCTTTAATGATTTTTAGATTATTTTTAGATTTTTTAATAACCATGTCCAGAAAGAATTGGACAAATGGATGTCCAAAATTCAAATGAATTTGGACATCAATTTTTCTTTTTTAACTTTTAGGATTTTTGATGTTATAAATTGATTCCGGTTTGACATGACACATAAGCATATTTCTACATAACAAGTCTTGTGTTAGCTTTTTATTACTTCTGTAATCTAGTTAGTGCCCATTAATAGTTAAACCAGTTAATGATGAATTTTTTTAGTGGGAGAGCTCAATTAATTTCTTTTAATCACTGAGGATTCAATTGAGTCATTTTTTCCTTAGGGTCTTAATTAATTTTTTATTTTTATTTTTTACTAAGAAATTTTTTAACACTTTAGCCCACATAAGTTTGATTTTCTATTAATGAGAAGTTTAACAAATTGGATGGGTGGGTTATTTTAAGTTTAATTTGATTTTCATTTTGTTAATTTAATATATTATATCATTATTTCTTTTATATAGTCATTAAATTTAAATTTTGTATATTTATTGTACACATAATGATTGTATTAAAAATTATTTTATATTCATAATTAATAGTTTTAAAATTTATTCTAATTTACAATTTAACATAAATATTTATTATGAATTATAAAATTTTAATATAATTATATAATATTTAAAATACATTTTCATAAATTAAAAATGATCAATTTTCATTTATATTTTAAATATTATTATTATTATTATTATTATCATTATCATTATATTAATTAATTAATGAATGTTTAGTTATAAATTCGAACTTTTTCAGATTTTAGATTGAATTTACTTTGGGCTCAAGTTTAGATTGGTCATAAGTTTAGGTTATTATGAGCTAGAGCTTAGATCAATCTTGGGCTTAGATTATTTTATGCTTGCGTTTTTGCAAACTCAAATTAATTCAGGTTTGAATTTTTTTAGGTTAAACATTTTCGAGCTTAAAATTTTCTCAAGACTCAAATTTTTATGAAAATATTTTTTCAAATTCAAATTGAAATGGATTTGAATTGATACGAACATATTTTATCAATTCTATTAACGATCAAATATGCCAAAAGTGTAATCATCACAACTTTATTTGTGGAGTTTTTAAGGTTCATGTATGTGATTTTTTTTGGTTGAACATGGATGTGATATTAATCCAAAATTAAAAGTTATATATCATTAAATCAAGTTTGGTTGGCCCTAATCCAAATTAACAATTTTTATTAATTATTTTACTAGATAACAAATTGAATAATCGAAGTTTATTTGATTTGTGAAGTTCTCTATAAAAGTTCACATCGATTTAAATCTCATGATTTTTTTATCCTCATACTAATTTTTATGTAAAAATAATAAATTATACTATTATAAAATTATAAAAAATTGTTATTTTTACAAAGTAACAAATATTATTTTGAGGGGATGTTTGTGGTTTTATATTTTTATATAAAATTTAGATAAATACGAACACATTAATATAATTTGAACTCAAAACATCCTAGTCTTCATTATCTCAACCTTACCATTTCAACCAAAACAATGTTTGATTTTTATATCAATTTCTTTTTATAAATTTGTTACATAAAAAAATTCACCCACATCGTGTGCCATAATCTTGTAATTGTCTTGCTTTATAGCGGATAGAAAATTGGAAGGGTCGAAAATTGGAAGATGGAAAACATAAATTTTCTTTCTATTGGTCTACTTTGTAGAATGGATGGAAAAATTAAAAGAAAAAAATTATCCATTTATTGGTTGGTAGAGTTGGAAAGTAAGATAAAATATGTGAAAAATGTATAAATTTGAACTAACACTTTTTAATTTTCTCTCATCTTATTTTTTACGCGTTAGGATGGAAAATAATTATTTTCATTTTTTACCAATCTCACCCAAAATTTATTTTCTTTCCACTTTTTCACTCCCTAATTCCGTCCTCCAATTTTTTCACTCAACCAACCACACTCTTAATCACATCTTTATTTTGATGTTTTAATAATTTAAATATGATTTCTTGAATTAAATAATATTCAGTATACTATCGGTGAAATTTTAAAACTCCACAAATAAATCTATAAGAGTATCGTAAAACATTAGAAAAATAAATATTAAAAAAGAGAGACACATAACATCCTTTTAAAACTCTTTCCAAAATAAAAAAAGACCAAATATTAATTTTTATTGTTTTCACATAGATTTGAGTTTCTTTTATCTTAAAATTTTTTTGTGAAATTTTTAAACTCCACAAAAAAATCTATAAGAATATCGTAAAATATTAGAAAAATAAATATTAATAAAAGAGAGACACATCTCTTTCCAAAAGACCAAATATTAATTTTTATTATTTTCACATAGATTTGAGTTCCTTCATCTTTTTTTGCTTAAAATAATATGCAATAAAAAAGTTGCATAAATCATGTTGCGAGGAGGTTTTTGGATATGGCCTAAAATCAGACACACTACCCCACACTTGCAATATTAACTTTTAATTCGTATAAACAAACATGGATATGTATGTGTATAATATGAACAATCAAAGATTTGATCAACATAATAGTATATAGAAGCTATGTTTTTTTTTTGAAAGGATCATATATATATATAGACTAATAAACCAATTGGAAAATCATCATGTAAATACTTTTACATGGACTATTTTGAATTGGAAAACTACTATAATCATAATGTACTAAACCACCACCTTTTTAACTTTTTTTTTGTGTTATTTCAAAATAATTAATAAAAAAAATCAATGATAATTGAGAAAATGGGTGATATTATATACTAATATAAAGTATCAGTTTATAAAATTCTGTAAAATAAAAAAAATTAGTATTAAAATACATGTTGTATTTAGGTTTTGACTTTTGTAAAACCAACCTTTTAGTTAGTATTATGGTAGTCGGTATCGTATTGGTATTGATCGGTACGTATTGGCTTGGTCTTAAATTAATACTAAGTAACCTTTGTTTCATTTCGGTGTGTTTCAACTATTTCTATGCCTGTCGGTCTGTTTCGATCACTATCGGCTTGTATTGGTGAGTACCGACCCATACCAATTGGTACAAATTTTGATATTTCAAATTAATTTTTAATTTTTTTATTTTAATCATTTTAAATTTTCTATATTTATATTCAAAAGTAAAAGCTATTAGATTAAATTAATATTGAACTTAATTAAAAATTTTAAAACTTAAATTTACATATAAATATATTTATACGGATGCAATTGAGATATATTTACATGTATATATAATATATAATTTATTAACAAACTATAAACATATAAATGTACGTATAATTTAGTAAGAAATTAAAAATGAGACTATAAATATATGTGAAAGATATTTAAAAAATGATAATAAATTCGAAATATGTTGATACCAACACGTGATAATATCAAGATATACCATACTGACTTATAACTTTTACATTTAATAAAAAAAGAAACATGTTGTATGGAAAAGTTAATTGTACCTCAAATATAAATATGGATAAATTAATGTTGATTAGTGTAACGTAAATAAATATGACTCTAAGATATCATTATGATATAGAGTAGGTTAATAGGGTTTATATAGGGAAGACATAGCTGAAGTCATGAAGATGATGTTAGATTTAAGTTTTTTAAACTGACATGGCCGCCATGCCCCACGAGCAGTCCCTTTGACTCACACGTGCATCAACAACGTCCATTCCATTAACGACCAAATGATTATCTTTGAAACTTTGTTCAATCTCACTATAAATAACCCTAATCTTCAAAATGAATAATGAAACAATCCCACATAATTGAACAAAATCGTTTGCCATAACACATATAACTTACCTGATTTTCTGACATGGATTCTTCATTCTTCCATTACCCAAATCTCCATTTCTCACCTGAATCATCATCTTCTTCTTATGTTTCTCAAGCCCTTCCTTTCAACGAAAACGATTCCCAAGAAATGCTTCTTTTGGGAGTTTTAAATCAAGCTCCAGCACCTGCAGAGAACTCCATTGATACCGCATCTGTCAATTGGACTTCTCGAGACGAACATGAAGTGAACTCGAAAGAGGTTTCTTACAGAGGAGTTAGGAAGAGGCCGTGGGGAAAGTATGCAGCTGAGATAAGGGATTCAACGAGGAATGGTGAGAGGGTTTGGCTTGGAACCTTTGATACTGCTGAGGCTGCTGCTTTAGCCTATGATCAAGCTGCATTGGCAATGCGAGGTTCAATGGCGATACTTAATTTCCCAATGGATGAAGTTTATAAGTCACTTCTAGAAATGAACTACGGGTTTGAAGAAGGTTGTTCACCTGTTTTGACGATGAAGAAAAGGTACTCCATGAAGGGCAAACGATCAGGGAAGAAGAAGATCATCAAGAAAGAGAAGGAAAGTATGGAGGTGGAAAATATCATTGTGTTAGAGGATTTGGGAGCTGATTATTTGGAGGAACTTTTGAGTATATCTGAGAGTGCAACTCGTTGGTGAATAATTAGTGAATCCACTTAGAGGTCAAGATTTTGGAATAAATAAAAACAGTAAATGTTAGGATTCAAACCCCAACATGTTGATATAGTCATTAAGATTAAGTGTATGAATCAACCTTATCAAATTTGGGTTCCTTTTTCCTTTCCTTTCATCATTTTCTTTTTCGTTTCATCTCCATCTTTTTATTGATATACTGATATACCGAAGAAGGATCATTTTTTTCGTTGGCAATTGTCTTTGAATTTGTAAATCTTTGAGATGGTGAAGAATCAAAGTTAATTATAATCAAATTGCTAAATACTAGTTGGATTTTCAATATATTGTCTAAATACACATCAACATTGATTACACATTTTCATTCTTTCTATATATATATATTCCATAAATATTTCCATTTTTACTTTTATAAAGATTGATGATGATGGAAATAGCCGTCAAATTTTTGTTTTGGAATAATAGTTACTATTGAGGCAGTTTTAAATAGTTTGGACCAGTGTCAATTGATTGTTACGCTACTTGATTAGAAAATTTGTCATGTTTAAGTTTGTAATATTTTTTTTGTAACAAAATTATTAGGTTATGATATTTGTCGATATTTTGAACATGTGGAAGCTCATTTATGATATCCAAAATTATTAAACGAACATATCTTAAAAAATTATTTGGACTGGATCAAGGAAATCAACTTCCCTATTTTGTAGAGATTGAATTAGATCGGTTACCTTGGTAACATATCCTGAAGATTTGAATACTTATCCTAGTCATATTGAATATATTATCCTAATTGATTATCTTGCTATTTAGATTTATTGTAATCGATCTTTATCTTAACATGCTTTAACTCTTATATATTGAAAGGCTTGTTTGTGGAGAATTTTAGCACTTATTTTGTTCTTTAGAACTTGTTTCTTTAGAGTGTTTTTTTTTTGTAAGCAATCAAGTAAATCACTTGGTTTTATCCTAAGCTTTCAGGGGGGAACTTAGAGGAGAGTGATGTCACATCCTAAAAATCGGGTTAGAAGAAATTTGGTTAGTAAAGCAGTCACGTTCTGTTTTGAATTAAGGTTGTGAAAATTATGTTAAGTAATTTGTTTGGGTTTAGTGATTAAAAGTTGTGTTTGTGTTTGAGAGGTCCTATGTTCAAATCCCTTTCCTTCAATTTTTGTTTCAACCTTTGACTTTAAAGACCTAGTTTATATATTAATTTCACTCAATTGATGATAATGATGAGTTTGTTGGTTCAGTGGCAAGGCTTCAACTTACCCTTTGGTCTTGTGTTCAAATCTTGTGTGTGCAAAGTGGGAATTGTTTTTGTTTTGAACTCTGAGAGGAATCCGATAGGTGATTAGTTAATGGGATTTAGTGGGATATAGGTAGTTTTGAAATTATCCCAAATGATCTCTCCCACTTTCAATTTTTGTTTCAACCTTTGACTTTAAAGACCTAGTTTATATATTAATTTCACTCAATTGATGATAATGATGAGTTTGTTGGTTCAGTGGCAAGGCTTCAACTTACTCTTTGGTCTTGTGTTCAAATCTTGTGTGTGCAAAGTGGGAATTGTTTTTGTTTTGAACTCTGAGAGGAATCCGATAGGTGATTAGTTAATGGGATTTAGTGGGATATAGGTAGTTTTGAAATTATCCCAAATTATCTCTCCCACTTCCCACTCTCTTACATTCCTTTCTCCCACTCCCCATTTTCTTCTTTCTTTTGTTTTTTTCCCATTACTCATTTCTATCGTTTTATGTTACGGTTCTATCAAATTGATTCTTTTTTCTTTTTCGTTTTACCTCCGTTGTGTTTCTTGTTCTCCTACGTTTCTTTAGCTTGTTGTGTGGTTGAATCTTCATCTTTTTTTCGTCTTCTTATGGGTAAGTAATAGTAATATTTCTGTAAGGTTTGATGTTGCTATGTTATTTGTGGAAAGGTAAGTGGATAATTGGTGGTTCGGGATTGAGATTGAGTTTAATAGTTTTTTTGGAATTATTTAGGTGTTGATTGTGGAATGACCAATTGCTCAGCGAATTAGTTGTTGTTGGCCATTGTTTTTGCGAGGTAGGAGTTTGAATAGCAGATTTGGGGATTTTTGTATTAAGTTTTAACTTTGGAATTCAAGATGTCGGTGTTGTTAGTTGCTTTTTAATCAATCCGATTTAATGTCATATGTAGGATTCAGAGTGTGTTGTTGTATGGTTTATCAGAAATATCATTAGGTGTGTGATTCTAACCCAAAATGTCGATTATAACTCAAAAAACTCGAAAAAAAAGGTTGTTTTCGAAACTGCTCTACGTTATATGGCCGTGTGGTTGACCCTGTGCATCACACGGGTGTGTGATCGGCCGTGTGGAGCACACGGGAGTGTGCGATTACATAGGTAATTTGGTTAGGCCGTGTGGGACACACGGGCATGTGTGATCACATGGGCAGATTAGGTCAACCGTGTGAGCCACACGGGCTGACCATTCAAGCCATGTGGGCCCATTTTTTTAGAAATTTTCATTTAGCCTGTTTGAATAAAAATTCGTAATTAGACTTTTCGAGGGGTTCGTTTGGCTTAAATAAGACTCAAAATGTGATATCTATTAATATGTGTCAGTATGTGACATGGTTAAGGTATGTGAAAAATGTATGTACGATCTGTGTTCTGATGATTTCGAAAGCATAATTATGTATAAAAACATGCATGACATATGTATGTAAAATAACTATTAGTATAAGTAATATGATATGTTATGATCTGTAAGTTATGTTTAGTTATGCATGTCATACCATTCATGTGATATGTACGTATATTATTATGATTATGCATGTGCATTGAGGTGGGTTTTGATATGATGGAGGAAGTTTTTTTGGCAGTATGCAATTCTAGCGGTTAAACCACAATATCTGTCCGACAGCTCAACTACATTATTCTGAGTGGCATACCACCACGACCTGGTGTGATTGGATGGATGGACTCTTGTAGTCTTATTTGGTGTGATTGATTGGACGAATTTGGTGTGTAGTGGATGAGGGTAGGATTTGTTTTGATATGATATGACATTTTGATCTGATATATGTTTTTGAAAGTCTGACATTCTGATATGTTATTTGCATATGTGTACATTATAAGTAAAATTTTGTTTTGACATTTGCATTCGTGAATGTTATAAAAAAATTATGTTTGTGCGCTGAGTAATACACTAGGCTTTTAGCTCACTCGTTTGTTTAATACGTTTTAGGCGATCTCTAGACTTAGGATTAGATGGTGTGTGAGAGCTCGAATTATTTTCTCGGCTAATTAAATATGGTGATTTACATTAGTATATCTGGACTTTTGGGGTTGCAATTTATTTTTAGGCTTTGATTTGGTTTTTGTTTTATTCGTCAATATTTGATATTTTTAAACGTAAAAACTAAAAAAATCACACGGGTTAACAAACTAAGATTCGGATTTCAAAACTGAAACTTTGAAACTTTTATGTTGCATAATTAAGTAATCACCTAAGTATTTTTTTTTGTGAATAAATAAATAGTTTTTAGCAAAAGTTAGCGTTAATTGGAAATGATTTGCCCAAAATTGATACTTTCAAATGCTGGGTTTGAAATAAGTGTTTCCAGACTTAAGTTTTCCTAAACATTTGTGAGAGTTCTGCCAAATTTTATGGTTTTGAAACAAAAAACTAAGTTGATTAAGTCAAAAGTTTTTAAACAAGTTAATGTAATTCCTCAAGATCCGATCATAACGTCTAGACTGGGTTTGGGGTGTTACAAACGATCTAGATCTTAGGAGCAAAACTGAGGTTGCTATTTTGGTGAGTGTTAGTGCTTGTAATCACTTGTTGTATGAGTTTCTAAGATAGTGAATTATCTCTCTAGTCAAGGCTTCACAAACGTAGGGAAATCGAACTGTGTAAACATATTAGTTGTTCATTGTTTTTCTACTTTGGGAATCGAACTGTGTAAACATATTAGTTGTTCATTATTTTTCTACTTTGTTCTTTACTAGTGCTTGAAGTAGTTGGCACTACTCGTAGCACTTCTTTTATCAGTACTCAATTTCTACTTGCAATTATCGAATTTGGACCTAACAGTTACAATTCTTATATGGTATTTAGATGAAAATGGTTCAAACCTTGTTATCTCCCCTCACCTACCTCAATATTGTAATGATAAAAAAAAAGTCAAGCCTCAACTTTTTTTCTATTAGAAAATGATTTCATTTGTTTCCCAAGTTTGTTCAAAGGTTGAAGCAATTGTTAATCTGGGAGTTTTGTTTCTAGTTTGTTTACAACCTTTATATATAAAAATGCACATTCAAGGAATAATATGCACTTAAATTTTATCTTTTCCTAAACTTCTTTACTTCTTTATGGTAACAAAGTTTAAAATTCTCTTAAAAAGTCATGATACTCTAATATGTTTTTTTTCTCCTACCTTCAAGTGTCATCAATGGCAGATAATACCACCAACCCAACCATGGTTAACCCAACTGATTCAAATGTCTTAGCCAATACATTGTGGCTACACTCCTCGATTTTGTAGATCTAGACCCCATAACAATCAAGAAGTAAAAAAGGTAACTTTGTGGTATTATGCCAAATTGACCTGTTTATGTGCTTTATTTTCATATGTATGATCATCATATCTCTCAGTCCTACATGTCATTGCACACCATTGGCAAGCAACTTGATAGAATCATGAATACTCTTCCAAATGAAAGAAGGATTGGCACTTTTTAACAACATCAAGAAACCTCATGTTAGGGAAATATTTAATTTTAAAAATCATATTGGGAAGAGACTCGGGATTACAGATAAAATGCCAACCTTGTTTGCCAAGAATAACTAGATTAAAGTAGTGAAGATTACGGAAATCCATGCCACCATACTTCTTCGGTACACACAAGCGGCCCCAAGATGCTCGACGGATATTCTTACGATCATTAGCCTTCAACCCCCACCAAAATGAATTCATTAATTTTTGCATCACACATATAAATAAGAAGTAGAAAGACACTCATATTGTAAATAGGTAAAGCTTGAGCAATAGTTTTGATTAAAATTTTCTTACCAATCCGCAATAAAACCCTATTTTTCTAGCTAAGAATACACTTACTAAGACGCTCCTAAATAAAGCAAAAACTTGCTTCTTATTCCTCCCTAGTAGAGATTGTAGCCCTAAATATCGTCTGTGATCTAATAGGACATCAACACCCAAAAGTGAACAAATATTTTTGTCAAATATGCAACCTAGTGTTAGAGTTGAACATAATACCAGATTTATTAAAATTGACAATCTGACTTGATGCTTATTCATAACTAGAGAGGATATGCTTAATAATAAGACACTTGAAATTGTAGCTCTGAAGAAAAAAACTATTATCAGCAAATAAAAAGTGGGAAATAATGAGACTGCCTCAACAAACCAACAAACCATAGAGCTCTCATTTGCTTTCCGCTTGCATAAACAAATAACTTAACCCCTTCGTACACAACATAAATAGATATGGGGATAATAGATTGTTGGAAAAATCCAGTTTAGAAAACGGTTTTCGATCACAGTGGAAGTTTAAATTTTTTGAAAATAAAGCTGGTTTGTGATATTTATGGTAATAAACTTTTTACTGAAAAGTACTTGTATTTTGTGTGAGATAGATTTGAAACATTCTCAACTTTCAACCGAACGGCTTTCTAAGCTATCCTCGCACCCTGAATTTCGTTGAGTGTGGGCTCAAACAATAAAAACCAAACATAGAACAAAAAATGATTTATTGCTTTCAATAGGAAAATAGTTCTCTTAATAAAAACCAGTAAAATTTGTAATTTATAAAAAAAATATAATTTATTCTTAGAAAATAAATTCTCACTACTTTCTGGTAGAGTAACAATATATGAAACTTGTGTGTAAAGACTTGTGTAAATAGCTCTACCAGTACCATCTATTTATAGGGAGAGATAAAAAAATCTTGGTTGAATATTTATTTAATAGAAAAAGTCTTCTAGTCTAACTAGAAGAGGGGGATGGCACACCCTATCAATTCCCTTAGGGTTGTTGCCCCTAACATGTTTATTTGAGGCAGATTGGGCTTCTTATGTATTGAGTCCAATTATATGTGCTTTTTAGACTTTTGATCCAACACTTTATAATTTAATTCAACCTAATATTTGTTTTCTATTTTCAAAATAAATATTATTTATTTATTTATTTATTTTAATTAATCAAGTTAAATAAATTAATTTCTCAATTAAATAATTTTCTCAACCCAATTCTAATTCGTTACAACCGTGATAACTTTATCGTAAAAGAATCTATGAGAAAATATATTTAATTTCCATGTTCAACGGATTCATAATGACTAATTAATTTAATTTAATTTTCGTACTTTAATTATTTAATTATAATTAATTAAATAATAATTTGAAAATATTAAATTAATTCCCAAGTCATTTTTATACTTGATGAGAAAACACATTCATTTGTGAATGCGACCCATTTCTCTAACTTCATCATTTTCATTATTTTTGTTCATTTGGTTCTACATGCAATTCATTTATAGTTTCAACGAGCTAGCTGAGGGATCGATTGGGTATATATAATTAGGGCTCAAATAATTTATAATTAAATTTCACCTTTTCGCCTTTTTATTATAAACTTATCTAGTCACAAAGTTATTCCACTATAATATCGTGACTGAGCTCTCCGTAGTTGCATACCATTATGAAAGTTACTTAATCAGTACTCATCCAATGACCTTATCATAAGTGTGTTACTCTCATAGGATATCCTTAATCTCTTTGTGATAAATTCGTTCTCCCAACATAATTCTATTTTACCTCATGGTAACCATTACATCTTCCTTCATGGAAAGTCAATTACTATCAAATAGTAATCAAGTCACTTATCACAAAGACAAGCAACCCATGGTCATGTTTACTTTTCATCTATCATGTAATATCAAGGAGAGTATATCATTTACTCATTAGTTGGGCTATGAATTCCACTATTTTGAATAATGCTAAATACTACAAAAGTCGTATACCCAACGCACCAACTTTCAATTTCTTATTTTATCTCAGGTTTTTACTTAAATCAAAGTATACTAGTCATGCATACATAGTCCATCATCCACTCAAGATTAAAGTATGCCACACTATGAATGTCAGAAGTGAATAAATCCATAAACAAATCTATTCTACTTGGGTCCTGTCCGATGTATTGTCAGTCCGTCAGTCACATCTATGTCTTTATCTTTTGGGATTCATCTACTCCGATACTCAAGATAAAACATCTCCCCAATTGGACTTGATACATGACATATTAGTTTTTCGATTGATTTGGTAATTTTTGATTAAACTAAGGACATGTTTAGGTTCATCAACTAATACAAGTTGTCTTTCCATATTACTATCTGACCATGTAATAATGCTTAGTATTAGTTAAACATTAGATGACCAGTAAACCAATATTTGCTTCCATTTTGCTTTGCGTACAAAAAAAATAAAGATAATATGAAAAAGGTATTAATGAAATTAATGGATATTATTTTTAAACCAATTGTTCGAAAAATACAAGTGTACATAAACGAAAATACTACACTTAGGGCACCAGATCCAACAGTGTCCCACTTGTCCTAGTGAAGTAGATGAGTCGTGTTTTGCAACCTAGGCCCTCTATTTGTTTTTCAAAACTCCTAACTAACAGAGTCTTGGTAAACAAATTTGTAGGGTGTGTCCTTAGATGCGATATTTGACTACATCTATTATTCTATCAATCACTATTGTTTCCCTTATGATATTTTCTATCAATTTGTTTTGTCATCATGTGGTTTCTTTTGTGCTTAGTTATTTTTCGCATTGTTACAGAGTCATAGCTTTTTCCATACCTTATATTTAGCTTTCATAGTGAAGTTTAGCAGTGTAACCCTCATTGGCACTTATTCACACTATGGATCTACTGCATAGGACAAAGTCATAGCACAATATCGATTTCCTCGAATCCTGACAAATTTTGTAAGTTAGAATTGGTATAGCCGATAAGAGTAAGATCTCCTTCGAAATACACAATATAATCCATTTTTTTCCATAAATACTTAAGTATATGTTTAACTGCTTCCTAGTGTATTTGACCGTGATTCGCCTGATATAGACTCACCAACCCTACTGAAACATATATCTGAATGTGTGCATAATATACCATACATGAGACTTCCTACTGCTAAAGCATAAGGAACCTTTCTAATGTATTCTTTTTCTTCCGCTGTCTTAGGACAGTCCTCCAAAAAAAGATGAAAGCTCGATACAAAAAGTCAAGTTCCCTTCTTTGAATCGACCATTGCATCATGTTTCAATATCTTGTTTATGTATGAAGCTTGTGATAATGCTATCATTTTTTCTTCCGATTCATTAGGATTCAAATACCTAGAATAAAGTTAGCTTCTCCCGAGACCTTCATGCTAAACTGTTGAGTTAACACAGTTTAACTAATGACAATGTCCCTACATCATTTCCAATGAGTAGAATGTCATCGAAATATAGAACAAGGACCACCTTTCCATCCCCAATACGTTTATAAACACAATGTTCATCTATATTTAGCTCAAATCCAAAAGTTTTAATCACTTTATCAATCTTAGATTCCATGAGCGGGATGCTTACTTAAGTTCATATATGGATTCAAGTAGTTTGCAAAATTTATGCTTATTTATTTTAGCTATATATTCACCGAGTTGCATCATGTAGATGCTCTATTCAAGATAGTCATTCAAGAACATTGTTTTGACATCCATTTGCAGATTGTAATCGAGAGTCGCTGCAGTGGATAACAATATGATGAAATGTTTCTTCATAATTAATACATTCTTTTTGAGTATATCCTTTTGCTACAAGTCTGGCCTTATAAGTTTCCACTTTCTCATTCACATTTCTTTTTTTTTTCTTGTGGATCCACTTACACCTTATAGGTTTTACCCTTTTCGGTAAGTTTACAAGTTCTCACACTGAGTTAGATTTTATAGAATCCATCTCAGCTTTCATGTCTATTTCCCAAAGGTTGAAATGAACACTTTGCATTACTTCATCAAATGTGAATAAGTCATCATCTTCTTATTTGACAGACTCTGTGTTTAAAACACTTTTGATAGACTAGAAGAACTCAAGCTTACTAGAGACACTCCCACTAGGACGAAGCTCGCTATGTTGTCGATTATTTGCAAGTCTACTAGTAGGAGTTAATTTTGGAACTATTGCTTTAGGGTTTTTTGTATTTCCTGAAAATTCCTCTAAGTACTTCTTTACTTCAATAATTATTACATCAATAAACAAGTTCTTTACCATTACACCAATAATTATTATTAAAAAATAAAAGTAATACAAATATTCATCATATATACCAAATAATCTCTTATATATATAAATTGTTTGTAGTTTGTATTTTATTTATTTATATATATACATATCTAAATTCACCATTTTAAGCTGTTGATGAGTTGAATTATGAGTTACGTTTTTTTTTCTATATGAAAATATATTTAACATTGTAAGTAAGAATCCAAAACTAAATTCAATGCCACAGTTGGCAACTAATTTGAAAATGAAGGTGGTGTAATTGAACAAATAAGGACAAGAAGAAGGCAGCGTGATATTCTCACTCTTCTTACTTGACGTTTAATTTTAAAGGACGGTGGGATGCTCTCAATGTATCTTAATCATTGTTTTGTTTCAAATTTTAATTTAGATAATGACATAAGCTTGTGTGGAAAAGAAAATACTCAGTGGTTTGGTGACTTCTTCTTCTTCTTCTTCTTCTTCTTCTTCTTCTTCTTCTTCTTCTTCTGTCACATAATAAGGTTGCCTATGAAGTTTCATTTGCTGTTCAATTTGTAATTCAATATTTAAATCAATAAAAAAAATTAAGTAAGGGGAATATAATATCGAAGAAGTGAATAAGGTTTTAAGTTTATACTTTGAAATTTTTTTATTCTTTTAATTGAAAATTTTGTTTTTAAAAAATAAATATATGTATATGTTGGAGAATAAAAAAATCAGAACAATGGAGATGTTGAAACAATCATGACAGGCAGTCGGCTCGGAAACTTCCATAAAAATCAAGCATGCATTAACACATATCTGCATATATACGATGTATGTAGTTGGTCATGGATGGAAATCTAGTCAAGGAAGACTGCCTAATCATAAGACAAATTTCCATTGATTTATACATATATAAATCATATGGGATATTTAGGATTTTACTTCTTACATCATATTTAAGATTTAAGCTCTAAAATATTTCTCCTGTGAAGTAAAAAATATTACACTTCCTTTTTTGTGTAAAAGAAACCACGTGTTGGAGAATAAGAATTCTACAATTGAATTGAATTTATTAACGATAAATTGAAAATTTAAGTATTAAAAAATTAGTAGAAAATTATTTGGTAAATTAATAAATATAATTTTTAATTTTTAAATTTTAATCTTATTAATATAATTATATATTATATATTGTTTTGGATAGTTTTGAATGAAAAATAAATATTTTAATTTTATAAAAGGATAATTTATTTCAATTTTTTAAGAAAATAAAATCAACTTAATATTTTCTACATGGGTGATAAGTAGCTACATACTTACTTACACTACATCAAAACAGACTTTTAGCATCACTTTTAGCAGCGTTTGGATAAAAAATGTCGGTAAAAATCGAGTATTAGCGGCGTTTTAAGAAAATTGCCACTAAAGATCGAGCATTAGCGGCGTTTTTTAGGAAAAACGCCGCAAAAAACCAAAGCCCAACGGCATCATTTTCTTACCTTTGGGGGATTTAGCGGCGTTTCTGTAGAAGCGCCGCTAATGCTGGGATCTTTAGCGGCATTTTTTGAAAAGCGCCGCTAATGCTGGGGTATTTAGCGGCGTTTGTGTAGAAGCGCCGCTAATGCTGGGGTCTTTAGCGGCGTTTTTAATAAAGCGCCGCTAGTGCTGGGGTCTTTAGCGGCGTTTGTGTAGAAGCGCCGCTAATGCTGGGGTCTTTAGCGGCGTTTTTAATAAAGCGCCGCTAGTGCTGGGATCTTTAGCGGCGTTTTTGGTAAAACGCCACTAATGCTGAGGTCTGTAGCGGCGTTTTTGGAGAAGCGCCGCTAAAAATATTTTGTTTATTTATATTAATTAAAATACAAAAATAAAATAATTTTTGTTCAAAATGAGAATAGCGGCGTTTTGTTTAGAAAACGCTGCAAAAATCATTTAACTTTATAAAATCCCGCCATTTTACCCCAAATTTCCCCCTAAAATCCCTAATCTTCAGACTTTTCTTCACTCCCGTTTTCTTCAGACTTTTCATATCCCGCTTCCTTCTCATTATCTCTCTCTCTCTCTCGATTTCATTTCAATATTTCCCCTCATTCTTTTTCGTGAGAGGAAGAAACCCAAAGATTTTGTCTGTCGTTTCTTTTTTTTTGTTGGTGATATTGAAATCCCCTGTTTTCGCTATGTGTTTGAAATCTATCGATGTCGGTCTGTTTGTTTCTTTTTGGTTTTTTATTTGTCTACTTTCGTGAGGGATAATCCCTAAGCTTTCTTTTGCAAAACTCACTGTTTCACTCTTTGTTTGAAATCTATTGTTGTGGGTCTGTCTGTTTCTTTTTGGTTGCTTTGTCGAAGACTGATTTCAGGTATGAATCTTTACTTGTGTTTGCGTTTTCATTTCTGTCTTTCTCTTTGTCTTTTGCCTTTTCATTTCTATTTCTATTTTTAGTTTTAGAACTATGTTTTTTTACTTCTAATTCAGTTGGTTTACTTTATGATTATTAGTTTTCAGGTTTAGGCATCTAAGCTTTTGGAGCCGTTCTACCTTAACTCTTTGGATTGTAAGTACAATCAGATGAACATTTGAACTTTTTTTCATATAATTGGAGGGCCCGACTTCTACGAAAAAACTTGAGTGTTTCAAGAAAAATGAAAAATCCGAGTCCCTTCTGTAAAAGAAGTCCAGCAACCATTGAATTTATAGCATGGGGTTCTTTTTCTTTAGGTGACATTTTATGGTTATGAATTCTGATTCGATTCTTTATTTATAGGTCTGTTTCTTTAGACAATTCTTTGGGTCAGTCATAAAGGTTGATTACCTGACATTGAGGCATGGATTTATCATGGTAAGCTAAGCCATGGACTTCTATGGAGTTTTATGCTATTTTATTTTTCCAATTTTCTTGTTTCTAATTGAAACTTCAATCTGCAATGCTTTCGGGCACATTTGGCACCTGAAAACGAAACAAAATTCGATTTCCAGAAATACATCAAGAGATCATTAGAGGATGATTTTAAAGTTGTTGTAGGGATCAGGTTGGTAGTCTCAAGCTAACCAAGAGTTCTTCAATTTTATTAGTTAAAACTTTACGATGCTAACTTAATGATTGTGTTTGCAGTCCAATCATCTAGTTCATTGCTGTCTTGTTCTTGCTTGCCTATACACATGGTAAGTATCTCATCATATTCATAAAGAATTGAGTTCAATAGTGTCATCATATGAACATAGTGATGGATATTTTTGAGCTTACTAATGATTAATGATCAATTTGCTCTTCATCAACAGGATGGTATTCATATTTATGGCTACCTTTTATCCCCTTAATTGTAAGTACAATAGCATGTTTGATTCATTTGTACATGTATTTCTGGTTTGGGATTGTGAGCAAATTTTTTGATATGCAAATTTGTACATGTAGTTCTTTCCTCTCTGTTGCGTGTTTCATATGCAATTGTTTGATCACCTTATCTAATAAGTCCTTTTTTCATCAAATTTCAGTATGAATTTACGATAAGATCTTGCTACCATGAACATATTGAAGACGTCATCATTAGAGTCTCAATGGGGTGAGTTCATGCAACTTTTTAGGCCAACATTTTGATTTAACAAAGTGAAAACTTTTCTCATAAAATGCAAAATTTGCAACTTTTTCAAGGTTATCATACAGTTCCTTTTCAATTATGTGACTCTTCCACTCTATGCTTTGGTGACTCAGGTAAGATATACATAATAGAAACATGCAGTTCTCATATTCTGATCTATGATAAGCCTGGAACAAGTAAGACCATGATAATGGAAAGTTCACCGAAGAAGCTGGGCAGTTTAATGGGCTTGATGTTCTTGGAGATGGTAATGCTGCAGTTATCAAATACTTGGATGAAAAATTGTCCATTATAATGGGAGAATCATATGGTAGGTTTTTCATTCAAGGCCCATCTTTCTACTACTTCTATTATTGTTGTTATTATTATTCTTTGTGATAATTTTATAAAGGTTTGTTGTTGGCTGCTATTCTTTTTCTGAGTGTTAAACAAAAAAGGGTACCCATGCCAGTAATCACCATACCTATTCTGTTATGCAGAACATAAGTATCTACATGATTGGCGTACAAAGAAGCCTACTATATTTAGGGCAACTGAACAATGGTTTGCATCAGTGGAAGGCTTTCATCAGGCTGCTATGGATGCTATTGGTCATGTAAAATGGATTCCTGCTCAGGTATTTGTTTCAATTGGCATTGGAAGTAATCTTTGAGTAGAGAGAAGGAGATTCAAACCTGACTTTTAGCAGCAGATTTATGCACCTTTCATTAAGCCTATGTGAACAATGTGATTGAATATGAATTTCGTGTTATGTTGGATGCTTAACATGAGGTTGTTCACATGTGGGCTTTTGTTGAGCTCGTGAGGGGCAGTGTTAATTGGTGTAACCTCATGTCTGTTAAGTCTTTGGTTTTTTGTCTTATATTCAAGTTGTGTTTCCCCATATACTGCCAAGTAGTTTTAGGTTGGATGCTTAACACTATGTAAAGTAATAAAATGTATTCAAGCTCATTGGTAATTTGCCTTTCACATCTTAAATTTTAATTTGCTTTCCTCTCATTTTTCTAATCTATCAAGCAATGGATGAAAATAAATTACCTTTTCTTTTTATTTTTCCATCTTTCCTATCAAGTGCACCAACAGAAAGGACAAAAACATTTTCTTTCTATTTTTCTCCTTCAATCTTTAATCTTTCCAATTTTTTTTCCATTTTACCAAGCAAAGCCTTGATTTTATCTTTTGAAAAATGGTATCATTTATGTTGACAATTATATGTTGGCATGTTTTGTTAATGACATGTCTGCTACATTGTGGTTTCCCTTGCTGTTTCACTATGGAGATCTAGGAATAGCAAGTATAGTTGGCATGTTGGATTTTTTTCTTCTTTTTTTTGGCACTCAAGTTATTCTCTCACAATATACTTCTCTCCCTTCCTAATGTGCTAACTGATCTCTTAATTGTGTTATTAATTTATTATTTTAAATTCTAAAACTAATTTACTTCATTTGGATGAATTTGTACAGCTATATTCCCTTTGTGAGAAAACAATCGTAAGCATTTCTGCTGGTAAGTACTGGGCTGCAACTGCTACTGCTATAGGTGATGTTTACATGTGGGATGGCAAGAAAAGTATGGATAAACCACCTGTTGCAACTCGGTTACACCGAGTAAAGGGAAAAAAGATCCCTTAAAGAGTTGATTTTGAGAGTTGGTCATGAGAGAATGTAACTTGTAAACAATTTTCTAATATAGAATGTAACTTGTAAACAGAGCTTATGTAATTCTAATATAGAATGTAACTTGTTTTAATTTTCTTAATTTAAATTCATTAATTTTTATATTTAGCTTTAAAGTTAAAATTTTAATAGAAATTTTAATTTAATATTTTTTATCCTTAAAAGTTATAGTTTAAAGTTTAAAAATAAAACATAATATAATATTTATGATAGAAATAAATATTATTTAATTAAAATATTTTTTTAAGTCATGTTTTTAGCGGTGTTTGTGAGAAAAGCGTCGCTAAAGGTCTTGGTCTTTAGCGGCGTTTGTAAAAAAAGTGCCGCTAAAGGTCTTGACCTTAGCGGCATTTGTGAGAAAAATGCCGCTAAAGGTCTTGATCTTTACCGGCGTTTGTGGGATAAGCGCCGCTAAAGGTCTTGGTCTTTAGCGGCGTTTGTGAGCAAAGCGCCGCAAATACTTTTAGCGGCGCTAAAGGCCTAAAAAAGCGCCGCTAAAAGCCTGTTTTGGAGTAGTGTTACCACATTTAACATTTTTTTATTGGAAAGTTTATATTAAATAAAAATTAAAATGATTATCAAACACATTCATTTAAATATTAAATGTAAATTATTTGTTTGTGTTAAATTATAGAGTAAATTTTTTTATGTTAAAATATGTTTTAAGTCTTTATAGTATATATACCTCGTACATTTGAAATTTAATCCCTACTTTTAGTTTTAAGAATTTAGTCCCTCTACTCTTTGGATTTAAAACATCAGGTCTTGTCATTATCGTTGTTAAAGTTCTTCAATTAAATTCACTTGTGTGACCTTTTGAAATTAATATATATTCACTTGGTAGTTATGTAATATTCAAATAGATAATAACCTCTTAGCTTTAGTGGCATGAAAGCTTGAGTTCAATCCTTAATCATCTCCACCCTTAACCCCAATTATAAAAAATAATAATATTTTAGGATTTTACTTAAAAACACCATTTGAACTTGTCATGATTTTCTTTCGAGAAAAATCGACGTCTTAATTAAAAATAAATTAAAAAGATTTTAACAATACTTTGACCTACCAAAATTTTCATAATTAAAACTGTAACGCCCCAAAATTTTAATTTTGGGTATTGTGAATGTGTGACACAAAATACCTCTCTGCTTTAGTGGTTATGTGTTTTGGGTGTATTTGGGAGGTCCTAAGTTTAAGTTAGGATTTGGGAAAATTTTGGTATTTTTATGAATAAGCCTTATATTTGGTCAGTAGACTTTTAAGTAAAAGTTGGCAAATAATTAATAGAATGGGCCTGTTGGTTTGGTGGATAAGTGGAATGTTGATATGAAGGAGGTCCTGTGTTCGAATTTTGGCGTGGGTATTATTTTTGCTCGTGCGTCCAGGAGAGTTTGAAATGGACTAAAAATCTGAGTAGTGGATTTAGTAGGGAGTTTGATGGAGAGAAATAAGGGATTGGGGTGGTTATCAAATATTCTGTTCATCTTTTTTTTCTTTTTTTTTTTGCTTTCCCCAAAATCTCTCCACCTTCTTGTCATTTTTCTCTTCATTGCTGTCGAATTTCTGCTCACTTTCACCCTTCATCTTCTTATTTTTCTTTTCCCACTCTGCCTTGTGTCGCTCCGCGTTTATTTGCGATCGTTCGGTAAGTTTTAGATAAGGTATTTGTCTCCGTTTGTTAACTTTCTTCCAATGTGTTTTGTTTATGCCAATTAGAGGAGGATTCAAGGGCTCGTAATCACCAATCAAAGTCTTAGTTTGTGTGGGAATTACTGTTCATCGGTTGAAGGTAAGGTTTAGTCGCTTATGGGTTAAAATCCTGATACGAGTTCGATTTAGGATCACGTTATGTGAGATTAAATTAGTGTTATTTGTTCAATTATAGGCTTTGAAGTGCTCGAAGACTGTTTTAGCATCAAACAAAACTAGGTGTGTACCCGAAACGAAAAATATGAGATTCAGTGTAAAGTCAAAATTATTTGTTGTTTGGACAACAGTAGTAGGCTAACTTTGAAAAATCACCATAAATTGTGAAAATCTAATTAGAGGATGAAAAAAATATGGAATTAAAGCTTATTGAGTCTAGTTTCTCATAGAAGAAACAGTGTAAGTAATAGAGTTGTAAATCGTTAGATATAATAAGTTTTGTGAGACAAGATCAGAATGAATTCGAGTTCCCCTATTCTGACTTTGGAAAATCATCAAAAATTAGAGAAAAATAATTAGGGGTTAAAATTTACATGTTTAAATTATTAATGAGTCTATTTTCAATAGAAACAAATGGTAACAACATCCAAATTTTGTACTAAGATATAATTAATTTTTAGAAAAGAAAGATTGAAGGTGTCAGACAGCAGAATAGGGGTAAGATTGAAGATTTTACTGTACTTATTGGCTGAACTAAAAATTTTGAAAAATTTATGGTAGAAAGGTATTTGAGTCTAGTTTCAAAGACATCAAGTCGACCTTAATTTAGAAATTTGTAGCTCAAGATATAAATAATTTAGCAATAGTGACCAAGTAGACGACTTTGAAGGAACATATAAGTAAATAGTGAAAACATATATGAATATTTAGCTAGCACGGGTTACATTAAAAATGGACCACTTGGCCAAGGCCAATTTGGGCTGAGCGGGCCACACGGGCAGACCACATGGGCGTGTGAGCGGGCCCAGGGCTACTTTAACTGTGCACTGGGATTTGTTATTGTTTGTTTTCTGTGGGATTACACATTGAGTTTTCGTAAACTCACCCCTTTTGTTTAAATGTGCACAGGTAATCCCTAGATCTAGACGAATCGGTGCGGCGGAGGACTCGACGATGACCATGGTTTTGGACTTTCATGGTTTTTAACCCATATTTACGATAATTGGTTTTATTTATATTTTATTTTTACTGGCTAAGTTTTTGGGTTGTAATTGAACTTTCAGACTTTGGTTTTAGGTTTTAATTATCTTTACCTTATGGATTACAACTGCTAGTAGTAGGAAACCTCGGTTTTCAAAAGAACGGTTGTTTAATCTATTTTAAAAGCTTCCGCAAAGGAATAACGTTTTGAAACTATCGATTAAATGAGCAACACAATTTTGGAACTAATAAGATATTAAGATAATGAATTCAATGGAGATGGTTTTAACACGATGACACGATTTTCAAACACCCTATCATGTGACATCGCTAGATCTAACCATAACGTCTGGGCCGAGTTTGGGGTGTTACAAAAACTAAAACACAATTTTTTCCTACTAAGCGTCTTAAAGGGTTCGAACACATGAACTAAGAGAGTACTAATACTTAGCCGATGAACCACTAGACTCATTAACGTCCCCCAAATGCAATAAGAAAATGTAAATTTCTAACCGAAGTCTCTGACTCACATGCAAACCTTAATTCTTCTAACCCCCAAAACCAGGATGTTACAACTTGCCCCTCTTTAAAAAAATTTCGTCCTTGAAATTTCCCACTAACAGAACAGTCGTCTAAACATAGCTCACTACCACACTTCCGTTGTGCACTTTGATCCCAATGCATTACTGAAACAAACTTAACCTTAAAATCCCACACACACCACTCAAACACTTAACCTCTAAACCAAATCAATTTTACTTTACTATCACACACACAATACATTATCCAACAATCAAAAAGTCAAATCATTCTTAAACAACAACACACAAAGTCGAGATAACCTACAACCATACCTGTCTCAATGTCGTCGAAGGCACTCCCTAATCCGATGCTCCGTGGACACACATCTAAAACATGCTCCCAACTTTTTTCGACATTCGCCCGGATGTCGTTTATTACAATACCCACAAACCACAATATTCGCGCCACTACCAGAACCTTCTGCATTACCTTCCTCAAACTTTTGCTGAGATTTGAGTCATTTTACAACTGGTGACACTGAGCTCGAAGGACTACGACCTCTCCTATTCCCACATTCCACACACCTAATTTTTCCAAACCTAGCCTCGAAAACAGTCTCCAAAACTTCCCTTATCAACTGGGTAAGTGTCTCAACACTAACCTCCGAATTACCGCCACCCATAATTGGCTTCTCCATAGTAACCTCCGACTTATGAGCAGACACTCGCCCCGGTAAAGTCGAAGATTCATCCAAAATCTCGCAGGGTTGCTCCTCGCGATCTTGCTTATCACCAGAATCTATAACAATTCTTGTATCTAAATTCTTAACAGATCTACAATTCCAATCGAAATACTAGAAGTAAAAATCAAAACCATACAATCTAATCTTACAGTTCTAAACTTACAATCTCGGTGTTTCACACGGACCAGAGTCGGAGTCTCAAACATTTTATTTCCATCAATCACTTTCAAACACAATGGTATATTTTGTCAATTTTTTTAAACTCACACGCATGCAGACAAGTAAAAACACAGGCCGAGCTTTTGTAAACTTGACTTTGATATCACTAAATGTAACACCCTGAAATCTGGCCTAAAAGTTTTGACCAAGTCTCGGAGGTCACATTGACCTTCGAGTGACTTTCAAAATAAATGGCATACGATTTCATAAAACTCATTAAAAATCCATCATTATGTGTTTTACAAAAAAAAAAAATCGGTAAAATCTCTTTTAGATTTTTTTCAAATGTAATTTTCAAGTCACTTAATTTAATTAAAACCAGTTTATCGATTTATGCACCATATATGAAAGTGTCAGATCAAATCCAGAAGTAAGACTTAAGTAGTTACCGAATAGACACAGTTGTCTAGATTAACAAAAGCCATGCTTGATAACATTAAATTAAATCAAGTCCAGAAATCATACCACAGTTCACTTAACATTTATTTCCAAAATCAATAAGACCTAATTTATGAATTCGTAATTAATGTTCTTAAAGATCAAACCAAAAATGGAAAAACTTCGAGACTTCTGATTTGATGAGTCCGAGATCTAGCTACATGAATTACCTGAGAATGAGAAACTAGGGGAGTGAGCTACACAAGCTTAGTATGAGTGCAAAACAAAAGTAAATGGCAAATGATGAAGAACTAATCAAATATACAGAAAATTATTTACTAACAAAATATGAAAATCTTGAACCTATAGTCAGATATACGAAAAATTTCCATAACATATAAAACACGAATATAATATTCCAACCACACATGTTACTTAATCACATAAGATTATACAAACCATTTCACAAAAATCCCAACGTTCACACAAACAAATATATACTCGGATGCGAAATAAATGAAACAAGTAAAATCCCACCCACCCAACTAAAACACCACTCCGACCACCCTGAACACCACAATTGGGATATGGTAGGTCCATCCACCCTACACACCACGATAGTGGATCTAAGCCACTCAAATAGAAAGATGCAGCTGAGCTAACATATATATAGCGGACGTACAACTATCAAATTAATTTGTAGTTTGACTTCCAAAACAGACTTCATTCTTTTCACAACCAAAATCCCAGACCCAAATGCAGATATGGAATGTTATACATACATAGTAACATATCTATACAGTAATGTTTTTAATAAACAAATATATGTATTGTGCTTAACAGTGACATTAATATTGGATAAATAGCATAAGCAGGCAGCCTTTACGCGTCTCATATACTAGCATTACTCAGGTTATAATTTAGCGAATATCACACATGTTCCCAAATAACAAAATAGTAGCCCACTTCACATATATACACAATGTTTGCGCACCAAAACAACAACAAAAACCAACCCGCATATGTGGCATTTTACGCACTAAAAAAATAACAACTAGGCTCATATATGCAACAATAAACTCATCCAAAAGAAACAGTAGAATGTGCACACATATACGACATTTACTCAACAAAATGTGCATACAGATGCGTCATTTACTCAGCAAAAATAGCAGCAAATGTTCATTACAACGATAGGGTATTTTCACAAAAAATCAAAATACGAACAACAACCTATTCTAACACAAAATGACAAACATCGACATATTTAGTGTAAAATTAGTATACAAACACGACACGGTAACAACAACCACATTAGCGAAAAATGGTAGCAAGATATGGCTTAAGTGCAGCACGCACACATATATGATATAACTTAACGAAGTCTCACACTCCTACGGAAGTTTAGATGAGCAACGAATTTCACAAGGACCTAAATGAGTCAATCTGTGAGTAAAGAGTGAAAACTGCAAAACAAAAGTGAACAAGGAAACAAAACTCATCCCTACTTACTAATGTTTGAGAAGCACACCTAATTTCACGATTCAAAGCACCAAAATCGACCGATTTGCCTCCATTCTACCTATCTAAAAATTCAATTATGATTATCCACAAACTATTTTAAAAACCTCGATCAAACGGTATTAAATAATCAAAGAAAACCAAATTAAAAACTCAAAAGGAAACACTTACACGCTACAAAACTTTGACGAATACAAATGATGATCCTCTGATGAAGCGACAGAAATTAAAGCTTTCATGCAAAACAAAGTTGGTGCAAAACTACCAAAAATTTAATATTCTAACAGTGAAAAAAAACAAAGAATGTTAGGTCTTATGTTTGTTGAATAATTTCCTAATTATTAGGAGCATATTTTAGTTTGTTATTGTTTTTGAATTAGTCTTTGTTTCTGTTTTTTTAGTTTCTTGAGTTAGTGGGATACGATAGCTTCTTTTTAGCTTTTCTATTTTTGTAATGTTATTTAAAGCCACTGCTGTTTGTTCTCAAAGTCATGAGAAATACATATTGCATTGTGTTGCATTTCTCTGTTGAGTTCATCATTTTATTTTACATTTGGTATCAAGAGCTTGGTCCAAGAGGCCTGATTGAAGAAAATAATAGAGTTTTCCTTTGAGAGGAACACGAGAGAAGAGTGTGAAGAATGGCCAAAAGCAGTTCCAACAATAGTGCGTTTGTGCAACCTGCTGTTCCCAAGTTTGATGGGTACTATGAACACTGGGCAAAATTGATGGAGAATTTCCTTCGAGTAAAGGAATTTTGGAGCCTAGTAGAAGATAGAATAGATGAAATTCCAGTAGAGATAGAACCATCTGAAGAAGAGGTAAAGCTGTTTGAAGAACAACAAATGAAAGACAAGAAAGTGAAGTATTATCTCTACTAAGCAATAAGTAGAGAAATCATGGAGACCATTCTCAATGATGATACATCCAAATAGATATAAGATTCAATGAATCAGAAATTCAAGGGATCAACAAGGGTCAAGAGAGCACAACTTCAAGCTCTAAAAATTGAGTTTAAAATATTGAGAATGAAGGAAGGAGAAACTGTCAATGCTTATTTCGGAAGAACTCTCTCAATTGCCAAAAAGATGAAAGCATACAGAGAGAATATCAAAGAAGCTGATATTACATTGAAGATTCTGCAATCATTAGTTCCTAAATTTAATTATGTTCTATGCTCAATTGAGGAATCAAACAATATGAAGACCCTATCGGTAGATGAACTTCAGAGCAGTCTGTTGATTTATGAACAAAGAATGATAGGCCCAATTGAGGAAGAGTATGTCTTGAAGGTTACAAATGAAGATCGAGGTGGAAGAGACAGAGGCTAGACTAGAGGTAGAGGAAGAGGCAGATGCTGTGGCAGACAGAGTGTAGATAAAGCAACTATAGGATGCTACAAGTGTCACAATTTGGGGCATTATCAGTATGAATGTCCCAATTGGGAAAAGAAAGCTCATTATGCAGAAATTTATGATGAAGACGAGATGTTATTGATGGCACAAGTAGATCCGAAGTAAAACAAAAGAGAAGGAATATGGTTTCTCGATTCTGGGCGTTCAAATCACATGTCTAAAAACAAAGAATGGTTCACAAGACTTGATAAATGATTCAAGCATTAGGTAAAACTTAGGAACGACTTTAAACTTATAGTGAAAGGGAAATGAGACATTAAGCTGGTATTTGGAGGAAAAGTCCAAACAGTAAGGGATATGTATTTTATACCTGATTTATGCAGTAATTTGCTCAGTATAGGTCAATTACAAGATCGAGGCATCACTATTCTGATCAAACATGGAGCTTGCAAGCTATACCATCCAACTCGTGGGCTTATAATGGAAAGTACAATTACTGCCAACAGAATGTTTGTAGTCACCATAAATATTCTGATGACATCAGCCTCCTGCTTCAACACATACAATGAGGATTCCAGCGATATTTGACACAAATGATACGGACATTTGAGTTACAAAAATTTGGCATTATTGCATAACAAGGAGATGGTTCAAGGGCTTCCCAAAATTAGAACACCAATAAATAGATGCACTAGCTGCATGGCAGGGAAACAACATAGAAAAGCTATTCCAAAGAAGAGTAAATGAAGAGCAGCAAAGTAACTGCAGCTCATCTATACTGATATTTGTGGCCCCATTTCACCTACATCATATAGTAGAAAGAAGTACATGTTAACTTTCATAGATGATTTTAGTCGAAAGTTGTGGGTTTATTTTCTGAATGAGAATAGTGAGGCATTTATAACTTTCAAAAATTTCAAAATAATGGTGGAGAAAGAGTCTGGTTTATCATTGTGCAGTTTAAAAACAAACATATGAGGAGAATTCAACTCTGAAGAGTTCTCAAATTTTTGCAAGGTACAAGGTATCAAAAGGCAACTCACAACAGCTTATACGCCTCAGCAAAATAGAGTTGCTGAGCGTAAAAATCGTACCATTCTCAACATGGTGAGATGCGTACTTGAAGAAAAAAATATGCCCAAAATGTTCTGGTCAGATGTTGTAAAATGGATGTGCCACGTGTTAAACAGAAGTCCTACTGCCTGCTTGAAGAATAAAACCCCTAAAGAATACTGGAGTAACCTCAAACCCAATGTTGAATACTTTCGGGTGTTTGGATGTATTGGAAATGTTCAAGTACCTGAGGCAAAAAGACAAAAGCTAGATGCAAGAAGCCAAAAGCAAGTTCTGATCAGTTACAATGAAGAATCAAAAGGTTGCAAAATGATTAATCCACATACAAAGAAAATCATCATCAGCAGAGACGTGGTTTTTGAATAAAATGAAGGTTGAGATTGAAGCAGTACAAAAGAAGAAACCATAAATGATGTATTAGATTGAGGAGAAGCCTATGAATAAGCATACAATCAAAATGATAAAGATGAATCAAATTTAAACGATGAAGATTCAGTTGATGAGAACTCCACCTCAAGTGATGCAGCAAATCTCTCAATGATGAAGCAGCAGCTCCTCAAACTCGAGAAAGAAGGGCTCCAGCATATCTAGATGATTACACGAGTGGAGAAGGTCTCTTAGAAGACAAGGTACAAAACGTTGTGTTATTTTTATCTATTGATGATCTTTTATCCTATGAACAAGTAGTAAAATTAAAAGGTTAGAAGAAGGCGATGGATCTTGAAATTGAAGCAATAGAGAAGAATCATACATGGAAGTAGGTAAAAGCTCCCTCCGGTATGAAAGTGATTGGAGTCAAGTGGGTCTAGCGGACAAAATTGAACAAAAATGGCGAAATTGATAAGTGCAAGGCGAGACTGGTGGCCAAGGGATATGCTCAAGAGAAGGGGATAGACTATAATGAGGTGTTCGGCCCTGTAGCAAGATGGGATACTATTCGAATGGTATTAGCTCTTGCAGTAAGAAATGGCTGGAAAGTTTTTCAACTCGACGTCAAAAGTGCCTTTCTACATTGTAAACTCAATGAAGATGTATACGTCACTCAACCATAAGGTTATGAAATGAAGGGAGAAGAAGAAAAATGTACAAATTGAAGAAGGCTCTCTAAAGCTTAAAACAAGTTCTAAGAGCATTGTTCAGCAGAATTGAAGGATACTTTATCAAAGAAGGTTTCGAAAAGAGTTGCTGTAAACACATTTTATTTGTCAAAAAGCGTGAGGATAACAAGATTCTGATTGTAAGTCTCTACGTTGATGATTTCATTTTTATAAGTAATGATTTGTTAATGATGCAAGGTTTCAAAAACTCAATGAAAAATGGGTTTGAAATGACTAATTTGGGTGAGATGAAGTAGTTTCTGGGAATAGAAGTATATCAAGACACTAATGGGATCTTCATCAACCAAGAGAAATATGCCAATGAAGTTCTTGAAAAATTCAGAATGGAGGCTCATAATGGAGTCAGGAATCCAATAGTTCCTGGTAGCAAATTATCAAAGGAGGAAGAAGGAGCACAAGTTGATGAAACTTTATTCTAGCAAATTGTAAGAAGTTTGATATACATGACAGTCACAAGACCTGATTTGATGTACAGTGTATGTCTGGTCAGTAGATTCATGCCAAATCTAATGGAAGCACATATGTTGGCAGCTAAATGAATTTTGAGATATGTTCAAGCTACCACAGATTTTGGCATTCTTTACAAGAGGAATTGCACACATGAACTAATGGAGTACACAGACAATGATTATGCTGGAGATTTGAGTGATCGAAAGAGTACTTCAGGCTATGTCTTTATGCTAAGTGGAGGATCAGTAGCTTGGGCATAAAAAAAGCAACCTGTTGTTACTCTATCAACTACAGAAGTAGAGTATGTAGCTGCTGCCTCATGTGCTTGTCAAAGTGTATGGATGCAGCGAATTTGGAAGCAAATTAAAGGTACCCAAAGCAAATCAGTCAAAATTCTTTGTGATAACTCCTCTACCATTAAGCTTGCAAAAAATCCAGTCTTTCAGGGAAGAAATAAACACATTAATGTAAGGTTTCACTTTCTAAGAAATCTTATATCTGATGGATCAATTAGCATGGAGTACTGCAGAACTGGTGAGCAAGTAACAGATATTATGACCAAACCCTTGAAGCTCGATCAATTCGAAAAACTCAGAGAAGCACTTGGCGTTTGAAGTTGTAGTGATATAAACTAACATACAGTTGGTATGTTTAGTTTAAGGGAGGGTTTTGTTAGATCTTATGTTTGTTGAATAAGTTCCTAATTATTAGGAGCATATCTTAGTTTTTTATTGTTTTTGAATTAGTCTTTGTTTCAGTTTTTTAGTTTTCTGAGTTAGTGGGATACGATAGCTTCTTTTTAGCTTTTCTGTTTTTGTAAGGCTATTTAAAGCCCCAGCTGTTTGCTTTCAAAGCCATGAGAAATACAGCTTGCATTGTCTTGTATTTTTCTGTTGAGTTCATCATTTTATTTTGTAAAGAAAATAATAAAATAATGGTCAGTAAAATAGAAAAATTGATATTTGAAGAAGGAGAAGGAGTTGACGTGAGAGAGAGGGAGAGAATAAAGTAACGTAAGCCAAAATTTTCTGTGACTTCCCTATTTTTTTTTATTTTTTTAAAAATAAAATAAATTAAAAACTTAACCAACTAAAATAGAAATTAAAAATATTTTAGTAATACTTTAATCTACCAAAATTTTCAGAATTAAAACTATAACAAAAATATTTCCTACTAAGTGTCTTAAAGATTCAAACATAGGAACTAAGAGAATACGGACACTTAGCCACTAAACCACTAGACTCACTAATGTCCTCCCAAACGCAATAAGAAGACATAAATGTCTAACCGAAGTCTCAGACTCATATGCAAACCTTAATTCTTCTAACCCCAAAACTGGGATGATACATATATAGATTTGATAGTGATATGGATCAGCGCTAATTGGTAGGACTTCCTTAATGTAAGTGAGCTACTCTTTAGCACGCGAGGTGCCTTGGTGTGTAGGCATCAGGCCAAGTGGATGGTATGTTGTCTCTTTGGAAGGAAACCCAATGATAGTTTAGGGCCAATAAGCCTCGTATCGTACGTTGTGCAGCTAGGTGTGATTGAACCCTAGATTTCTCTCGGCCTCACAGGATCCTCCAATAAAAATCCTTAGTGATACTTTTAAGGCTATAAGACAATGTTAACATAGGAAAGGAGTCAATATGTTATTGTTAGAGTGGACAACTAGTTGGTGGATCAACTACTAATGTTATGAGAATGTAGAGATATTGAGTGGCTTTGTATGTCAAAGTTGGGATAGTGCTTTAGCGTGAGCTTTGAGATGTGAACATGATATTGAGTGTTTATCATACCTTAGACTAACCTTGAGTGGGTAGAATGTGTATGGCCTTTGAGTGGCCTTATTGAGGGATGCGTTGGGCTAGAGTAGCCCTTATTGATAATGCCAAGTAATGAGTAATGCCTTGGGTTTCAACTCATGAGATAGGAAAAGTGTGTATAGACTTGGTGTTGGGTTTCACGAAGTCTTCATAAAGGATACTGATGCTCAAGATCATTGATATAGATGGATGCTTGAGAGTTCATGCAAGTATGAGTATCAAAAGCATGATATGAGTGGATGTTCTCCCTTGAGCAATGTGATGGGATGCAAATTATATATCGAGGTCAATCTAAATAATAAGCCATTGAGATGAGGCGCTAACCCTATGTTTGGGTAAATAAATATAAAGGAAAAGAAAGCAAGGTTAAGGAAAGGAATTGATAAGTTTTTATTTTGTTTGTATAGTTAAAATTAGTAAAATAAAGTAAAGTAAATAAATATTTACAACATTTGGTCGGTTAAATAACTGAAAGTAAAAGAAATGATTGATTATAATGTTTTTTTTTCCAATTATATTCTTTTTTATAAAAGAATTTATATACAAATTTAATAAGATAAAATTGGTATTTCATATCTTAAAAGAAACCTCGCTTTTCTTCCCCTAATTTTTCTCCTAAATTGGAGCAAATAAAAACTATGTAAATCAAAGGTAGAGTTGTGGCCTGGCTCGAAGGCCTGTCTGAAAAATTGGTTTGGACAAAAAAATAATGCTCGTTTAGAAAATGGATTGGGCCTTGATTAAGGTTTTCTTTCCCATGCCCAACTCAAATTTGCAATTTAAAAAACCCTGTTATTTTGATGTTGTTCTCCCACTTTTTGTCACTGTTTTGCTACTATTTAACAATTATATTACTACTACTTTGTTGTTAATATTTGAATATTGCATAACACTTTTTTGTTGTTAATTTTGCTATTATTTTAGAGGTATTTGTTTGTTAAGTTGCACTTATCTTAGTGTTAATTAAGTATAAAAGATTTTTTTTTAATTTATTTTCAATTTGTTGGAAAAACTTATTTTAATATTTTTAATGTATTTGGTGTATTATATTTTTTAAAATTTTTTTATATAAAAAATTAAAAATTAAAAAAGAGAAGAGTGGGTCGGACTTTAGCATTTTTATCCGAGTTAGACTTTAACAAAAATTTAAACACATTTTTTAGATTAGCCCGAGCCCAAACCTATCAATCGAGCGTAAAACCTTGTTAGGACCCAACCCGACCCATGAACGAGAAATCATGAAATATTCAGCAACTTCTACTTTCCCTTATTTTAAATAAAATAAGTTATCTAAAGAAAGGAAAGTGTGTTACTTTTTTTTTTTGTTTTTCTCTTGTTTCAGTGCAATCCAAACATAGAGTAAGAGAAAAGGAGAAGCGAAAGGGTGATCATGATTATGAGTACTCATGGCACAGATATTGTGTTGTTTTGGGTTAAGGAACGAGATGTCCATGACACTTCTGTTTGTATGGATTGAGCTTTTACACACGACTTTTTCTTTTCAAATGATAAAATTTAAACCCGTATTATTTAGATATCCCACAATAATCTTATCCATTAAATTTAAAAGTACAATTCATGTAAATGTTTTTTAAGCAGAAACTGAATAAAGAAAAAAAGAAGTCATCTCATTTTGTTGTTATGAAAGTAGCCATTAAAACAAAACATCATCTTCCTTTCTTATTATGTTGAAAACATAAAAACTAAAAGAACATGAAAGAGATGGGGAAGAAACATGTCTTCTTATTAAATAAATAAGTTTAGAAGTTTTAGAATATTTTTAACTTTAATGGTGCACTTAGTAAAATATTGAGATGTTTGGTTGAAATCTCCAAAGTGTTTAATTCACCATCATTACATCTTTATATTTCACTTATTGGTTCGACATTATAAATTTTATTTATTCAACCAATTTAACGCTTCAACATTATAGAAGTTATTTCTTGACTTTAAGATCCTATGCATTCACACTCACTTGGATTAAGTTCGATGATGAAAAAGACTACTCATTCTTCCCCCTCCATGATTTCCTTTTGGTAAATTTTATAGTTGGTGACTCAATTTTTATCAAATTTTAATTTAGACAATAAAAGTAAATAATTTGTAATAAGAGCATTGCAGTTACCAACTACTTTTATTTTAGTCGCCTGTCTTTAATTTGGGGTTAAGCAATATTATTTTACACTTATTTTACATGTCACTTAATTTTAATAAAATTTCATTTTTGGCTATTTTTTTAGAATAAATTTTATTTTTCAAAAAAACAAAAAAAAACTTGGCCAATTACATGTAATTGAGTTATTAAGGTACGAAAATGAAGCCTAAGTTTTTTTCTTGTAACTCAAGTCCCTGTAAAACTCAAGTTTTTCCTTGTAAAAACTTAGATTATTTTTTTTAGGATAATGTCACATTTGATACTTGTACTTTTATAAGATGTCAAATCTGGTATCTATATTTTGAAAAATATCCAATGTGGTACCTAAACTATCAATATGTATTTTATTATAATACATGGTGTTAACACTATTAATGAATTACTAAACCAATCAATGAGAATTCAACACGGGAATTTTTTTTCAAATCATCAATCCCTCGTGGACAATAGAACATTATGTGAAAATCTAAATAAAATAAATTAAATTAAAAAACCAAATGATGAAACACATTGTTAATAAAAAGACTTAATTTATGATATAGTCTCTAAAATATGTTTTTTTTTAAATACCTGAAGTATACTCGTCTAGAAAATGTCCCTTTTTAATCCAATTTTTAATACACGTTAAAAAAGTTAGTAGCTAGCACCACGTGGAATTCTTTTTGTAAAAAATACATATTATTTTATCAAATTTGAACCAATTAAAGTGTGCAACGTAGTGGCTTTTTAATTTCACAAATATTTTTAATCCATCCTTTTCCCACGTTCTCTCTTTCTCTCTCCTCCCGTTTCATCTTCTTCCCCACTCGCATCTCCTTCCCTAGCCTTTCTTCTTCAACTTTTTACCCAACACAAAAGGAAAACCCATTGCTAAAATCTCTCTATTACCACATAATCACATCCATATCACAACTACTATTCAATACACCAAAAAAAAAAAAAAAGTAAAGACATCAAAAAGCACAAATAAAAATTTCAGCAGATACTTTGGCAAAGTCGGGTATTGCTCTCTGTTTTGTAATACTTTTGTGCTCTTGTGCCTGTGTATTTGGCCTGGAGTGTGAGCATGTTTCTTTATTTGACTTATACTTGGTTCTCAGATTGCTTAATAGAATGTTAGTTTTTAAGAAGTAAAAAAAAAAAAAAAAACAGCCACTGCCGTCACCAACTTCCCACCATCACCAGGCAAGCTAACTCTTCCCTTACATAAATCGAACTCCATTCATCACTTGCTCTAAAGCCACGCAGCTATCATCCACCACGGCCTTCATCACCACCCCATCTCAAATTTCAAGCTTCAACACTCTTACTCTTTCTAAGAGATTAATTTGTATCTTCTTTTGAAAAGAAAATGTCAAAAACGAAAAACGAGAGTCGAAAATAAGAGAATAGTAAAAATTGAACACAAACGGCCACCGGTGAGTGGTGGCCGGCGGTGGCCACTGCTGCCGAAATCTGAAATTTTCTAAGAGTAAGTTTAGATACGCTAACTTTTTTTTTTGTCTCTCACTACTACAATTATTTTTATATTAATTTAAACATATTACCTATCCAACCCTTAAATTTAGATTGAGTTTGGTTTGAAAAGAGAAGGTGATTTAAATTTAAATTTATTTAAATGAAAATTTAATTAAAGAAAACTTATATAATTTTAGATTTTATAACTTTTTCCTGACTTTTATATTTTCTTTTATAAGTTTTTAAAGTTTAAACCTATTATAAAAGAATCTTTTATATTTTATTAAAATGCCAAGGTACTTTTTTATTGGTAAGAGGTGTCAAATAGTTTTTCTAATCTCTATTACAAAATTGACTAAAAATGTAATAAATGCTTAATTGGGGCAAAAAAAAATAGGTATCAAAGTGACCTATTCATGAGTTGAGTCATCCATTTTTAGGTCTATTTTTATTTGAGCCCGACCCGAATTCGGCCCGGCTCGGCTCATGCACACCTCTATAACAAAGTGAAAAAAATGTATATTTTAGAGGCCAATTTGTGAATTAAGCCTAATAAAAAAGAAGTAAATATTAAACTTACATGAGTAAAAAATTATTTAAATATCAATTAAAAAAATTATTTTCAAATGAAAAATTCTTTGAAGAAGATAATTACTTATTTAATTGAAGAATATGACGCTTTTGCTTATGTAAATTTCATATTTACTTATTTTTTATTAATCATATGTTTAGTTATTTATTTTTAATTTAATTTAATTTTTTACAGAAAATTCCATTATCCATGTGGACTTGATGATTTGAGAAAAGAATTATGTGTTGAATTTTTATTGGCTAGTTTAGTAATTCACTAACGATGTCAAGATTAGGAACCATAATAAAACACTTATTGTTAGTTCAAATGCCACATGAGATATTTTCAAAGCACAGATGCCACATTGGGCATTTTACATAAGCACAGATACCATATTAAAACATATATTTATAGTTCAAGTACCTATATTGAACATTTTATGAAAGTCCATGTATCAAATGTAACACTATCCTTTTTTTTTCTTGAAAAAAAAACTAAATTTAATATTTAAAAAGATAAAATAGCTTTTTCTCTATAAAAACCCAAAGCTTTCTTTATAATTTAGAGTTTAGTATTTTAAATTATTATTTATGGTTTATTATTTAGTATTTAAATTAATATTTAAGATTTAGAATTTAGAATTTAGTATTTAATATTTAAATTTTAGCTGTTAGATTTTTTTAGATGTAAAGTTAGGATTTAAAATGTAAATTTTAGTATTTAAAGTTTAACATTTAAAATTTAAGGTTTAAAGTTTATTGTTTATAAAATATATAAATTAATTTTGAAAAATTATAGTAGTAATTAATTTTATAAATTATAAATAAAACAATAAATACCAAGTAATAGCTATTAGTTTAAATACTAATATTAAATTCTAACCATAAATCTTAAATTTAAATTATATTGTTTTTAAAAAATTGTTAATAAGAATTTTGAGAGTATTCACTCCAACTTTTCTCTCAAGTGTTCTTGCTTTTGCTCATCTTTCAAGGCTCGTTCTTACTTCGTTCTTCTGCTGTTCTTCGTGAAAATCTTAAGGGAATTCTATTGAATCCTTTATTGTTGCGAGTTAAGCTGACTTGGGCGTTTTTGCTGTTGAATCCTTTTTTGTTGCAAGTTAGGCTGACTTAGGCGTTTTAGGCAGAGAAACTGCCTAAGGCCGCACGGATTGCGTGGGAAAACTCTAAGTCCGTGACAGTACGTGTCACTGACATGTGCTTCTTCATTATGAACAATAAGATGAATTATTTCAAGACAGGTCATATTTTATATAACCTACCCCTTGATAGTTTTGGGGGGAGGGGATTGTTATCAATACCTTATCAAAACAAGCTTCATCGCCCTCATTTTGCCCAATCATGATCTCATTGACCATGACTTTGCTAGTAGGCAGCAGTTTTCCAACTATGGACCTCATTGTCATGTGTATACACAGCACGTAGAGCTCCCATTATGGCCACCTTGTCAGGGACAAGTGTTGGATTACTCTTTGCATAGATCACATGTTAAGCCTTATCAAGTTCAGGTCACTCATATTGTTACCTATCTAGAAAGTTATCAAATTTCTCAAGTGGCCAACCATGATAAGGTAAGCCCAAACCACATGTCAAGGTTTAAGGATGATCAACTTTACCTATAAATACCCATTCTTAGCCTTAGGAGGGGCTTTCTTATTCTCTAACCTTACATTTTTATGCTCTATACTAATTCCCCCCCCCCCTTTTTATGTAACTTTCAACACCTCACCATTGTATAAATTACCATATTATATCTCCTCCTTCTTTTGTACCTTGATAATTTAAATAGAATATTTATTATTTGAGTATCGATCCGATTTCTAAGCTAAGTCGAGATTAAAATAATCTATCCTTAAATGTTGAAGAATATTTTAACCTTAGACAATATTAAGCATCATCCACCTTGATATTTGGCAAAAAAAAATTTCGATACAATATTAGAAATAGGGGATAAAGATAAATAATTCAAACCCATACGAAATAAGTATTTAACAATAACTTTAATTATCACTCCATTCAAGTAAAGATTTAGTACTTACCGTATGAAAATTTTCTTTAAATTTAAAAATTTAGAACTATGTCTTCAAATAAATGTTAGATAACTTAATTTGAAGTCTGGAAAATAATGTAGTTAGGTCATGGGAACAATTTATTTTTATTAAATTTGATAATTTTTTATGCGATATAAATATGAAAACAAAAATAGCATAATAATAAAATATTCAAACACTATTAACGTCACTCTTATTCAAGATTTTAGCATCCGATAACTCATATTGTATTTATGTCTATATAATTATCAAATACTCAAAATACAATTTATATATATGAAATATCAGATTTAATATTTGATGATTCAATGCATTGTTAGTAAATTATTTTTATTCCACAATTATAAGAAGAATTCAATATTACCATTTTTTTAATTTTAATATTTAGTAGGATTAATATATAGTTTTTTATCTGAATTTGTTTAAAAATATCTAGTTGGTATTTGAATTTTTTTTTTTGCTTAGTTCGTACTTGAACTTGTATTTTGTCACTTAAATTGGTACCTCTGCACTAACATCAATAGTTTGTGTAGGTATGGCACTGATGGTCAATCGTATAGTGACACGTGGCAGCCTCTTAATATGATAGGTGGTGGACATAAATTAAAATTAAAAATATTTATTAATTAAAAAAAATATTGGACAAGTTCAAGTACCAACTAGGTATTTTTTGAATAAGCTGAAGGAGCAAACTGCATGTTAACCCTTAAAGAATTAACGTTGTTAACAAATTGAGACAATGTATGTGATAAAATACAAATTTAGATATCAATTAAGTAAAAAAAATTAAAATACCAATTAAATAATTTTAAACAAATTTAAAAAAACAAATTACATATTAATCGTATTTAATAATATTAATTTACTAATATTTATATGAAATAATTGGAATAAAAAGAAATGGAGGAGGAGGCCTAGCAAAGCCAACTTCCAAGTGGGATTAGTATCAATGTCGTGGAGCGACCATCAGTCAATTTTGGTATTTAAAATCAATTTCAGCTAATTAAGGTAGGGTCGACTTAATTAAAATCTCCCTCAAATTTCAATGTCAAAATATGGAGGTTCATGCACATACATTTAAGAAGGGTGGGTCATTCTTCTATCCATTTCCAATATTATATAATACCAATTTCTTTTTTCTTTTAAACAACTTTTGTTTTCTTTCTTCAACCTTTTGCATAATAATTTGGTTTATTCAACTTTTTAAAATTTTAACTTATTCAACCCCTTTCAAAGGAAATAAAAAATAGATGAGTACAAAGATAGAAAGATGAAAATATATATATATTTATTATAAGCGTGCTTAGTAAAAAAATGAAAAAAAAAAGTAAAAAGTAAATTTTATTTATTTATTATTTGGTAGAGTTAAAATGTGAAAGAAAAGAAAATAAAATATTTGAAAAATACATACATTTAAACTAACATACATCTCTCTAATTTTATCATCTTCATATTCTCTCATATCATTCCACTTTTTCACTCAATCAAGTACAAAAATTTAACTAATATTTTATATGAAAAAGATTTGTTATCAACTAAAATGGTCTGATTATTTGGTGTAATAATTTATTATATTAAATGTGTTCATGGAATATAATCGAGTTTGATGCGATTCTATATGTGCATAAAATTCAATAAAAAGTTAATAATGATTTATGAGTGTATAACAAAAGTTTTAGCATAATATAGCTAGAGATACAAACATTGTAAGCACGAGAATTTGGATCTGATCTCAAAATAGTTGTATTCTCCACCCCAATTAGGGTTATGGTGTATAACATATGTAATATGTTAATTCAATAACTTCTCTAATGAATCAAAGTAAACTTTTTATTTTTATTAAAGCATGTGAAAATGGTGGTCATTTCTAGAATTTCAACCTTTCATCAGGTTGAATACACTGGACTTAACAGCAAAACAGAACCATGTTATATTCCTTAAGCTTTAATCAATTCATGTGTTTGATATGAAAGTAACTTTGGGGATCATCATGTACAATGGTCCCAACATAAAACTCCAAGAAGAACACCTCAAAGCCTTCTCTAAAAAGTATCCAATGCCACAACAATTCTTTGGATGGAAAGATACCCAATTCTATAACACCGAAAACAATTACAGATCCAATATCATATTCTTTAATTTCATTTATAGATATCAATTTTATTGGCTCTCACCAATCCAAAAGACAATCACATTCGGTCCACACTCTAAATTGTACTCATAATTAAATTTTACAAAGAGGTTATTATAACATAAGGTTTTCACCAATGTACAAGAAAGTCACATTCGGCTCTTTCAAATATAATATATATATATAATGAAAATTTGTTTATGCTTTCTTAATTTTCTCTAACCACCAAACCAAACGGATGTGAGTCACCGTCTTTATTCTAGTGACTCTCCGCACTCATGTGGTGTGAATCGCTTTTGTTGTATTATTCAAGATTTTGTGCAATCCTTGTGTTATAACAAGTTTATAGTTTATTGGGTTGATATTATTAGATCTTTATGAATCAAAATTTTCACCAACCAAACACATGATTATAGAGCTGAAGGAACTAGGAAGGATCATAAAGTGAAGGAGCTAATGCAAATGATGGAGCTGATTCGCAGTTGGAGGTAGATTTGTAGAAGCCATCGTCTTTACTACCAACGTATCTTTCCCTTTGTTTTCACCTTCTTATTTTTATGATTAAATTGTATTCACCCAAACAAATTAAATAAAAGAAAAGAAGAAAGAAAACCAAACTTAAAATCCTCACATTTTCAACATGATTTGACATTATTCAGATGTTATACACTATTCAGATTCATAATCTGTATCTTCCATAGGCATTTAGATATGTGGTGCCATATATGCATCAGCCATTGTCTGGTAGCTCCTAGTGCCAAGTGGGTAAAGGGCCCTTAGCTATTGATGAAATCATCAAGCTGACGCCATGTATATTGAAAACTTTCTTCTGACCTGGCCGCCATGGCAATCGCCAATCTGCTCCAATTAATGATCCAATAATGTTGTTTGAAAACCCTCCCAGTCATGTATTTTTTCCACTTTTCTATCCCCTTGTGACCTTCCTCCCTATACAAATAGACACATCCCCCTAAGCTTTTAAATGTTCCCCCTGTTAACTCATCACTCTACACATAAACACCATATTCAAATTGAAAGCCTGGACTTGTACTCAATTTTCATACATGGATTCTTCATATTTCCAATACCCATATTCTCAATTCTCTCCTGAATCATCTTCTTCCCCTGTATCTCAAGAAAACTTGTCACTTGAATCACTCAATCAAGCCCTTCCTTTTAATGAAAACGACTCTCAAGAGATGCTTCTCCTAGGAGTTCTAAACCAAGCCCATGAAAACTCCTTTGAAACAAACCCTAGAGACGAGGAAGTGAGCTCAAAAGCTAATAATGAAGGGGAGGTTTCATACAGAGGGGTTAGGAAGAGGCCATGGGGGAAATTTGCAGCTGAAATAAGGGATTCAACAAGGAAGGGTGTGAGGGTTTGGCTTGGAACCTTTGATACTGCTGAGGCTGCTGCTTTAGCATATGATCGAGCTGCATTGACAATGCGAGGTTCCATGGCTATACTTAATTTTCCAATGGAGAAAGTTTATCAGTCACTTCGAGAAATGAACTATAGATTTGAAGAAGGGTGTTCACCTGTTTTAGAAATGAAGAAGAGGCATTCCTTGAAGAGCAAAAGAGGGATAGTGAAGAAGGTGAAGGAAGAAAAGGGAATTATAAGCATGGAAAACTTGTTGGTTTTGGAGGATTTAGGAGCTAATTACTTGGAAGAACTTCTTAGCATGTCTGAGACTCCTGATCTTTGGTAATTTTGGGTTTCTGTAATTAAGTTTAGTGTTTTGGAATTTTTCATTTATCGTTACAAAATCAAAAAAGAAATGAATTATCATTACCAGCATAAACAAATAAAGTACAATTTTATCGATTAATATTTTATGAATTGATGATGTAAACTACTAACTATCATTTCTTTATTGCATCAACCTACTAATTAATCGATCGACAATGTGTTTATATGTGATTAATATAAAAATAACAGTAATAGTGAGAATAACAATACTATAATGTGAGAAAAAAATTAAATACGAGAAGCCCTAAACTTTTTATATATTGGGTATTTTACTAAAATATTACAAAAAAATAAAAAAAATATCAAATTAATATTAATTTTTTTATTTATCAAAATAATACAAAAAAAACAAAAGAAAAGTCAAACAAAAAAAAGGCTACAGGGATGTGACAGCACCCTGGTGGAGGGGCTGCCATAGGCGGCACTAGTAGTGCCAGTGGCAGAGGCGGCACCGATGGTGCCACTGCCACAGGCGGCACCACTCCCCTTATAATGGGGGGACCATTCGGCTGGTGGGTGGAGAAGAAAAGGAGAGGAAAGAAAGAAAGAAAAAGAAAGGAGGAGAAAGAAAAAGAAAGAAAGAAAAGGAAAGGAGAAGAAAGAAAAAAAAAAAGGGAAGAAGAAGGGTCAATTTACCAATAAAAGCCTATTTTTTTTAAATTTACCGAAATAGGCTCGGTATTTTATTATTTACCGGAATGGGCCATTTTCCGGCAAATCGCGTCCACGTCAGTGCGATGTCAGGGGACGTGCCAGGAAATGACGGCCACGTTAGCGCGCTTTGCTGACGTGGCAACAAATCGCGTCCACTAGGGGGCGATTTTTTGCCACATCAGCAAAGCACGCTGACGTGGCCGCGATTTTATAAAAAATTATAAAAAAACTAAGCTTTTGTTGGTAAATTGGCCAGTACAAATAACAAAAACAATAGCAAAAATAACAAAAATAACAGCAGAAAAATAACAGCACCAAAACACTAGGAACAACAAGATAATTTTTTTATTAAAAATAATTAATTTATTTGGATCGGGCTCTAGCCAAAAACTTTTACCCTAGGCTCGATCCGTTTAGAAAACGGGCCTCATTTTTTATTCAAACACATTTTTCAAATTTATATTTTTATTTAATTCCTACTATTTTTTGGGCGGACCTTCGACCCAAGCTAGACAACCCGAGCCATGATCAGGTCAATAATCGGAAGTTCGTTCAATTTGTACTTTCTTGTTGATCTTTTTACCTATTGTTTGAATGCTTTTCTTTTTCTTTCTTTTTTCTTTTCCTTAAAAAGAATTCCTTTTTGCTATTAACCATCACCAATAGAAAATTTTTATCATCCGTTTTTAATCATTAATGTCATTATAATTAAAATTTATTTCATTATTTTTATTAATTGCTAATTTTGTAATTCTTATTTTTAAATCACTATGAATAATTGTGAAAGAACTTTTTGACCCTTTAAAATTTTGACTCTAATTTTTTTTTAAATTTCTCTCAATTTATTTATTTTTAACTTTATCGTCAATACGCTTTAGTCTTCCTTTCCACCTTCTTTTAAAATATCTTATTTAATTATTTGCAAGGCTTCCTCTCAACACCAAAATTGAGAGGAAATTGAGAGGAAATTTGAGAGAGGATTAGTTTGTGAGTATTAGGGGAAATCGTGGCCACGTCAGCGCACTTTGCTGACATGGCAACAAATCACCCCCTCGTGGACGCAATTTGTTGCCACGTCAGCAAAGCGCGCTGACGTGGCCGCGATTTCCTGGCACGTCCCCTGACATCGCTCTGACGTGGACGCGATTTGCCGAAAAAGACTCATTCCGATAAATAATAAAATACCAGGCGCATTTTGGTAAATTAAAAAAAAAAGCTTTTTTTGATAAATTGCCCAAGAAGAAGAGGGAAGGAAGGAAAAAGAAAGGAAAAAAAAGAAGTAAAGGTAATTTTTTTGTATTAATTTAATTTTTTTGTAATATTTGTGTAAAAAATCTATGTTATGTACATTGTATGTGTTTTATTATTTTATTTAGCATATATATTTTATGAAATTTACGTAGCATGAAAAAATCTATGTTATGTACATTCTATGTTGATTAGAATTTTTTTTATGAAATTTATTTAGGATGTTGTAATTAGTTTTTTAGGAAAATAACATTAAAAATAAAATTATCAAAAAAATATGTTTAAGAAAACATAAAATAAGAAAAGAAAAAAAACGAAATTTGTATATTCACCGAAAGTAATAAAATCCGAAAAAAATTGTATATTTAAAAAACACACTAAATTAATAAATTTCAAACATAATGTACTAAAATAATGTAAAATAATAAAATTAGAAAATATGATATTTTTTAAAGTAATAAAATGCGGAGAAAAAAATACGAACAAATGGCCGAAGTAAGGGTTTTTTACTAAATTAAAAAAAAACAGAAATAATTAATACATTTCAAACATAATGTACTAAGATAAATTAAAATAATAAAATACGAAAATAATATATTTTTATTGAAAGTAATAAAAATCGGGAAAAAAATACGAGCAAAGGGCCGAAATAAGGGTTTTTTTTAATTTATTTAAAAAACACACTAAATTTATTTAAATTTCAAACATAATGTACTAAAATAATGTAAAATAATAAAATTAAAAATAGTATATTTTTAAAGTAATAAATTTCGGGAAAAAAATACGAACAAAGGGCCGAAATAAGTGTTTTTTACTAAATTAAAAAAATAGAATTAATTAATACATTTCAAACATAATGTACTAAGATAAAGTAAAATAATAAAATATCAAAATAATATATTTTTATTGAAAGTAATAAAATTCGGGAAAAAAATACGAGCAAAGGGCCGAAATAATGGTTTCTTTAAATTTATTTAAAAAATACACTAAATTTATTTAAATTTCAAACATAATGTAATAAAATAATGTAAAATAATAAAATTAGAAAATATGATATTTTTTTAAAGTAATAAAATTCGGGAAAAAAATACGAACAAATGACCGAAATAATGGTTTTTTACTAATTTTTTTTGAAGTTGTAGGCATCGCAATGGCTCCATTGATTAGCAGGGATACACACATATCTGATGTGGCTAATGAGATGGTAATATATTATTATTTGTTAATCACGGGTTCTATTAAAAAAGGATATACGTAATATATAGAAATAAATCATGTTATCCTAATTTTTTTCTGTAATTTAACACTATCAGGACTCGTACCGAGTAATAAGGGGCCGGGTGAATGGTTTAAAACATCCCCCGGATTCACGATTGATGCCGTACTTGGAGCAAGCCGTATTTGGGTCAGCAGCATTGATCCGGACGTTCGACTTGCAGTATGATTTATTATCTGCGCTAGTGGAGTGGTGGCGCCCGGAGACCCACACTTTTCATTTTTTGTGTGGGGAGTGCACGGTGACCTTAGAGGATGTTGCGCTGCAGCTTGGGCTCCCAATCGACGGGAGTCCCGTAACGGGAGTAAGTTCATTTACTGATTTGGCTGCACTATGTAATCAGCTACTAGGAGACTCGCCAAACGACGATAAGAAAAATTTTACGAGCTTAATTTTACATGGTTGAAAGCCAAATTTGGACAGTTATAAGCGAATGCCACTGAAGGTGAGTTGATGTGCACTGCTCGAGTGTACATCATGCATATCCTAAGGGGAGTACTGATGCCCGATGCAAACAACAACAAGGTGCATATGATGTACTTGCCCCTATTAGCTGATTTGTCCAATGTTCGCTCGTATAGCTGGGGCTCCACCGTTCTAGCAGTGTTATATCGGGAGCTTTGTCGGACGACAAACCCTTCTGTTGTAGACATGGGAGGATGCCTTACATTGCTGCAGTCCTGGGCGCTCTGTCGGATGCCATTTTTGGCATCGGTTACTCACCAACCGTATGTTTATCCACTAGTGAACAGGTGATAAAATATAACTTGTTATTATTTGTAGTCGTAGTATATTGACTGATGTTACCAACCCTAAACCCTATATTTCTTTTTGTAGGTGGAGTATTTATCCGGGTATCGGGAGGTCGCACACTGTCCCGATATACCGACTCATGATTGAATAGCATGCCGGAGAAGGGGTAAGCTATTCTAATATTAGTTCATTTACTTTCTATATCTTACTCACACCATGTTAAATTATAACCATGTTATTAATCATGCAGTTTATATGGATGTCATATTGTCGCCCGGAAATTACAGCTGTGATACCTTCGTCTACATACGTTCATTCTGAAATGTGGTGCACTAACGCACCAATTATAAATTTCAATGTAGTCGAGTAGTATTACGGGGATCAGGTGCTACGACAGTTTGGTTGCATCCAATATATCCCGAATCTGCCATGCAAGGTGAGGACGGTTCACGGCATCAATAAGAGAGGAAAACCGCAATTGGATTGAGGGGTTAAGCACCGAAAATTTGTTACGCTGTGGAACGATCGGATGGGTCAAAAACCTCAGATGGTTATAGTATATTCATCGCAACCATCATTAGAGTACATACAATGGTACTATAGTTGCGGAAAGCCATATATACTTGGAGGCCAGTCGACTGTAGTCCCCCCGCACGTGCAACGACCTGGGGGATCGTACCCAGCGGCCCCGATGGAGGCGGAGCCTACGGCAGATCATGATCCCGAACTAGAGCCTAAGCTAGATTCCGAGCAGTAACATTCACATGGGGATTCAATCCTATCGTCCGGATTTGGCGAGCGATGACTATATTCCGAGCTTCTTAGGGGTCAAATATGCATACGAGTTTGATCTCTTTGGATCCTACCCGCCGCATCATAGGACTCCTTCCGGTTCAAGTTCGTCGATGTCGATTGAGCCACATGATTTTTCCTCTATGTTTACCACACCCCCACCTGCGCCAAATGAAGACGTTAGTCGTCGCCAACACCCAGAACGTGACCGTCGACCTCCGCATAGGTATACCCCTTAGGACCACACCATCGAACCATCAGTTTTAGGGGTTTATTGCACTTTTTTGTACATTACAAAGTTTGTACTTATTGTATAAATTTAATTACTTAATTTATTTCACTTTTAATACCTTGATTTGGATACAATTGAAGCATAAGCATAAGCTGAATAAGTTTAATTATTCCAAATGAATTTTACTTTTTATAACTTAATTTGGATACAATTTAAGCATAAGCATAAGCTGAATAATTTTAATTATTCCAAATGAATCATGTTTTTAATACCTTAATTTGGATACAATTTAAGCATAAGCTGAATAATTTTAATTATTCCAAATGAATTATACTTTTTACAACATTACACATAACAATTTGACAGCATTAGGTCAATTCCGACCCGATCCTGACGACTGTTCATCGTGATAGTTTCGCTGAGGGCATTTATTCTGACTATGACCACTTAACCTGCATAATCCACAACGCTTATCGCCGGATTTCTCCCTAATGTCCATTTCATTACGGATTTTGGTTGATTGCGAACGACCTCTTGGATTCCTGCGTAGTCCTCTGTCTGGAAGAAGCTCGAAAGTCGTTGAAGGCACCTCCCACGTAGACAGGTCAGGCAGGACGGGGAACTCATTTTCCCAGACATGCAATGTGCGCTCGAGCGTGTACACATCATCGAAATATTGTTCAACATTAAGGTTCACTTTAGCACACGCTGCCATGACATGCGCACATGGATAATGAAGTGTTTCGAACGTCTTGCACTCGCACCGTCTGTTCCGAAGATCAACTCCATAAGACCTAGGTGGTATACCAGGTCGACGAATGATGATCTCATTAACTCGAAACATTTTCAGACGTCGTGAATATATTTCTACATTCATGGACCTCGCCATCCGACAGTTTGCAACCATTGCATCCCTGACATCTTCGACAAACACGTGTCCCGCCTCCATCTGGTCGACTTGTTACTGACCTATTCTTGGCATCAAGGTAGACAACTAGTAAAATGTAGCAGAGAAGACAGATACAATTGGAAGATGACGTGTTTTCAACAATACAACATTGATCCCCTCTACTAAGTTTGTGGTCATTTGTCCATAACGAAAGCCCTTGTTAAAACTTTGAGCCCATTGCCACGGCTCCATTGTACCCAACCATTGTCAAAAAGATGTGTTTGTTTGCCCCCTCCATGTCACTCTCAAGTCGAATCATTCTTTGGCGGAAAATATGTGACTCTAACTCGTACGCTGTATACGTATTAAGAAAAAATAAGTTCCAGTAACTCGATAACATAAAACATTACAACTTATATTGAAAAGATAAGGTTATCATTTACCTATTGCCACGACTTGTCTCTTCCAGTCTGCATTCTTATAATCTTTATGGAAGTTAGACGCAATGTGATGGATGCAGTAAACGGATCTCTATGGCACACCGGAACGCCTAATTGCTGCAATTAAACCTTTCGCTCTATCGGAGATGATGCAAATGTTATCATTGTTAATAACATACCTCCGCAGGTTAGTAAGGAAGAATTCTCAAGATTCCAAGTTCTCCTTATCTACGATGGCAAATGCTATTGAGAGCACGTTTCTATTGCCGTTTTGAGCAACCGGAAGAAGTAGGCTCTGTGTATATTTTTCATATAGCCAGGTCTTATCCATCTGCACAAATGGCTTGCAGTAGGGAAATGCCCGCACACATGGATCAAACATCTTGAACATCCGATGGAAAATTCTTTTTCCCGGTTGTAACTGGTCGTCCGGGCCGTAATAACGCTTTGTCTGTAACTCAATCACAGTCCCCAGTACGTACTCCTGCATAGCAGCTCTCCATCCTTGTAGCTCGTTATACAATGAATCATGATCCCCATACAATTGCTCTAATGTCACCTGTTTAGCTATCTACGCCTTTCAATATGATACTCGATACTGGAATCGTGCTTGCATTTTGGCAATCAGTACCAAAACTTTAATGGTTGGCATGTCCTTCACCATCGGCATGATACACGTACAAATAGTTTTCGAATCAAGTTTTTCATGATCTTCTATTATACGTGTTGATGCGCATGTATGAGGACTAACAAATTTTCGTATTTCCCACATCTGCGAACTTTTAATGAATGCAGCTCGTACCCGCCAATTGTAGCCTTCCGCTGCCTTCCAACACTCCCTAATATATATTGTCAGAGTAGACACTGTGACTTTATAATCCATTGATATGTTCATGATATACCGTTTTATAGCTAGTACGCACTCATCTTTATTTTCGAATCTCTGGCCTATGAATAACTCCTCATGATTAGAATTTACGGCTAGCCGGTGAGGATGAACTATTTTAGGGTACTCTGAGAACTCAGCTACATACGCTGCATCCGGGTCTATGAGCGACATGTGTGGCCCAGGATTATTGTGTAACAATATATGTCGCATCTGATTTCCGATCGAAAAAGCGTTAATGTTTCTATCGTTAGTCACATCTTCATCGTCAATATCATCAGGTACATCGTCCACATCGGGATCACCGTCACTATCGACCTCTTTATCACAATAATCGCTACCACCTTATTCTTCACCACCAACCACATCAATATCGGGTGTAATATTCAGATCGATACCGATCCCACCTATAGTCGATTCACTATCAACGTACGATATTGGAGCCACCATCCACGGTTCTTGAGCTCCGTGTTCTTCACCATATGCATTGACATCTTCATTTTACTCCATACCGGCTAACTCAACAAATAAGTGAATCGATGCATTCTTGTCACTCCCATTCCCACAGTAAAGAGCGATCATTGTCTCCACATCTTCGTCGTCTACAAGTTCCATTTCGGTGAATTTGATCGGATTTGTCGAAACTGAAAACTTGTAGAAAATTTTTGATATCTTTCTCCCACAACGTCTAAGAATTTTTGCATTAATCATTCCCTTCATATCATCCAACGAGACATTTCTATTAAATCTCATTGCTATTTGTTGCCAACATTCAAATATACATCCAACACTTGTTGTCAAGATGACTCCATCGAAATAAACGCATACAAAAAACTTATCATCCATCTTCAATATTCAATCTGTCAATAAATAAAAAAAATCTCAAAAAACAATCTCGAACGGTAAATAAATTACTTAAATAAAAAAATTAATGTTTCAATATGCAATTTTTCCATCCTTAAGCTCATACTTTTTCAGTTATCATTTTGTACATGAACAACGTTTGACCACTAATCCTAATAACTAACACAATAACAATAATAATAGTTTTATACTCAAAATAATACTAACTAACAATAATAATTAGGGTTTTACTAAAAATAATAACTAACAATCATACTAACTAAAATAATAATTAAGGTTTTTACTAATCCTAATAACTAACCATAATAAAAATATTAGTTTTTTACTAACAATAATACTAAGTAACAATAATTATTAATAACTAAACCCTAAAAACTAACAATAATAATACTAACTAAAACCATCAATTTGAGTTTTTATTAATCTTAATAACTAACAATAATAACAAAACTAACAGCAAAAAATAATAAAAATTATACAAAAAAACATAATAACAAGGTAATCCATTATTATTTTAAAAAAATACCTTATTTTTTCTCTCCTCTTTCTCTCTTTTTCTGGCAGCACCTCCTCCTTCTTCTCCTTCAGCTGGACAGATGCTGGGTATATAATACAAGTGGTGTCGCCCGTGGCATCCCATTTTCCACTGTTTTGTTTTTTTTGGTATTATTTTGGTAAATAAAAAAAGTTAATATTATTTTGGTATTTTTTTTTGTAATATTTTAGTAAAATACCCTTATATAGTCATGTCATTTCTTCTCGTGGCTACTTTTTTAGATAAATGGTATTGTATTATTGAAGAGCGCAAGAAGGTCTCTACAATTTTTAATGATCAGGTTTGAAGAGATACCCACTTAATATCTTCTTTTCCCTTGTGTTTAGATGTTGAGGAATATTATTTTGGTGTTGGATAATTGTCCTTTTTAAATGTTATGAGAATTTTAGATGTCAACTTGGCCAAGTTGACGGTACTATTTTCATTTGATTGGTTTTTCCTTTTTGGTCCAATATATGTTGTGTCAGTTATCGTTCAATATTATTATAATAAATTGGGACCACATTGCAACTCATTTAATTTATACATTTTATTTTCTCTATTGCAGCAAAACCAACATGCCCTCATATAAATTGATGTATTTATTTCTTTAAATATGCATGATTAAATCAAAATTAAAGTTTCAAGTATATATTTGAACCACATTATAGTTTCACGTGTATAATTGCACCAAATTAAAGTTTATATATACAATTGCACATTAAATTAAATTTCATGTATAATTTTGAGATTTATTCCTGAATATTATGATTTAAAAATTAAATTTATTGAACATTAGGTCACGTTTGGTAAATTTTTTATGTCAAGATTTAAATATGATTATTGAGAATGTAATTATTAAGAATCACTGTAACACCCCAATACCTGGCCTAGGAGTTTAGACCGAATTTCGGAGGTCACATTGATCACCGAAGTGATCGTGCAAAATTTTAGTTTAACAAACCGAAAAACATTACAGTTGTCAAAACCTTTTTTTGAAATCGACTTTTATTTTAACAAAACAATAATGGAGTCGCCACCAATCATTTTCATTAGGTGTAATCAGGTCACCTCAAAATTCAATCATCTTAATAAAGATTAGATTTTACTAAAACGATAATTTTTAGCCTACGAAATCCAAGAATATGGGTTCGGGAGTCAGTTACGTATGAGGAAGGATTAGCACCCTCATAACCCCTAAAATTGGTACCTCGTTGGTTACTTGATGTTTTGATGTCAAAAATTGAAAATTCGAAGAAAATTTAAAATACGATCCCTCTTTGCATGATGTTTTTTTATTAAAATATTGCTTAACTAAATTAATTTTCACGAAAATGTCTTATTTCAAGCTAATCGAGAAGAAAAGATCCTATCCCGTAAGTTAGGACACGATGTTTTAAATCCTCGAAAATAAGAATAATCATTATCGAAACCACATTTTGAAAACAAAAATAGTGTCAACTTATTAAAAATAAAAATTGGAGTCGTCACCGATCCCTTTGTTATTGAGGTGTGATCGGATCACCTTGAAAACGATTTTAGGTCTACGAATTTTGAGAAAATAGGTCCGAGAGTCGGTTACGCACGACGAAGGGTTAGCACCCTCGTAACGCCCAAAATTGGTACCAAATCGATTGTTTAATGTCTTAGTGTCGAAAATTTGAAAAGATGTTAAAATACAATCCTTTTAACTTGAATAAATTGAATTGAATAATAGGACACTCTTATTTCAAAGAAATAAAATGTCATACCCAGTGAGTTAGGGCGCAACATTTTTAATCTTCAAAATTAAGTTTGTCTTTTGATTTTTAAAACTCGTGCATTTAAATTTGAAAAGGGTATTGAGTTATTTGGGTCAAATGAAAAATCAAACCCAGTAAGTTAGGGTTCAATTTCTCAAAATTCCTAAATACCGAATATTGCATTTATTATTTTTATTATTATTTTTTAGAAAAAATCCTCATCTCGAGAAAACAACATGTCATATTCAATGTGTTAGGACACAACGTATCGAATTCTCGAGAATGAGCTTTTTATTTATGTTTTGATTAAAGCATATCCTCGATTATTTAGATTCAACGAGGAAAATTGGAACCCAATACGTTAGCGCTCAATCTTTTCCAAGATCCCAAATGCCGAGTAGCGTTATTTTTGAAAACTTTTTGCATAAAAATGCTCTCGATACTTGAATGATATTAAATGTAGCTTTTTAAGTGAATAAAGCGCGATGAAATAATAATGTACAATGCGAAGTGATAATTCATAAGCCAAAGTGTACACTAATGAACACAAATAACCCTTAAATATAAATGAGCAACACAATACATACATACACAAGCAATAGTCCCATATAATATATCCATACCAATATTAACAATTAAAAGCTAAATGAATTGGAAAATTAATCTCGAATGAAACATCACGTAAACTAATACAAAAACATAACAGAGAAAGGAATTGAAAATTGTATGAATAAAAGAATTTAGATAAAATACACAAAGGTTTGAAATATAAAAATATCAATAAAAGTAAGTAATATGTAAATGAATCTTAAAGTGCGTGTGGTATAAAATGAAAATCAAATAAATGGTATATACAAATGATATATATATATTAAATGAATAGATCAATTTGCAATAAATATACACGATTGATTTGTTTTAAAAAACTGAAAATAAATAAATAAAAGTATGTATGATAATTTCGGAAGTGATAATATAAATAAATGAAGTTAAAAAAATATTAATTTGCAAGGTAATGTAAAATTTTAAGCATAAATTAAAAATGAAAGATTAATAAAATTCAAATAAAATGACTAAAACAGATGCTCAAAAAATGTTGAGGGACCAATAAAGAAATTAATCCAGGCTTCCGAAACGTTGCGTTTAACATGGGACCAAAATGAAACGAAAATAAAATTACGCGGCTAATTTAAAAGAAAAAGAAAAGAAAGAAAAAAGGACCAAATTGGAAACCATCGCAAACGCGGAGGGACCGCGCGCGTAGATAGCCAGTCGAATCAAAACACGCGGATCCTCCCCCTAGGTCGGGTCGACGCGCGGGTTGCAAGCCTCTAAACAGCGTCTTTTTAAGGCCACTTAAGCAAGCCCAAAACAGAGCCGTTTCTTTTGTTATGTAAAAACGAACTAAATCCTAAATCAGCAGCAATTTTAATTTAAAAAAACAAACCCTAAAAAAAACTAAAGACTCCTTCTGCGCGCCGCTCAACTAACAGGCCGTTCGAAAGCCCCCCTTCGCCTTTTCGTGCCTCCGATTGCGACAGAGGGAACTGAGGTTCGACCACCAGGTTCGTCCTTTAACTGTTTCCCTTTTTTTTATGCCCGATTAATAAAAAAACAGAAAGGAAAAAAAAAAGAAACGAAAAGAGAGAAAGAATTAAAAAAGAACACCTTCTTTCAGAAATTTTTTTGATTTCTTTCTATTGATTCTGCTTCAGTGTTTTTACATTCGTTTCTCTGTATTTCTTTTCGTAAAAAACTTATAATGGTCTGTTGTTTTCTTTTATAATCGCCTATAAAAATAAAATAGAATAAAAAATACAATCTATTTTTTTCTTTCTCTGTTGCGCTTGTTTGTTTTTGTTGGCAGGTACGGTGTACAGAGGTGCGTGGCGTGGAGGCGCACGCGCGCGGTGGTACAGCACGCGTGGGGAAGAGGTGCGCCTGGGCTACTGCTATGGCGGCTAAAATAGAAAGCTGCTGAGGAAGGCTAGGGTTTCCTGTTATTTTTGGTATTGGGTTTTTGAGTTTGGGTTAATGGTTTGGGGCAAATTAATGGGCTGTTTGTATTGGGCCTAGTGGGTTAGCATTTAAGCATTTGGGCCACTGTATTGGGTTGATTTTGGACTGTATTAATTATTATTATTATTTTTGTTTTTTTTTTGTGTTATTTATACAGGCCCAGGTAAATTGGGCTATTACAATCACCATTTGATCATTACTTAAATCTCGTTTTTTATTTTTAAAATGGATATTCAATTACTTCGGTTTTAGAAAGAGGTCATACTCTGTAAGTTAGGAGCACGACTCCTCTAATTCCAAAAAAATAATGAGTATTGCTTTGGTTTTCAAATATTTCCTATTCATTAGGTAAAACGAATGCAACCTTTTAAAGCGATATGCTTTTTAATTTGTCTAGGCCTAATAATAAAATGGATGAATATGTTTTAACACGTACACAACATGGATATGAGCAAAATAAAGTAACATAGTAGCGGGTAAAAAAATGAAATGATGATATTAAAATGATAGGTAAATAAATAAATGAACAAATAAATAAATAAAATAAAAGATAAAATAAAGATGTTATGCTAGTGAGTAATAATAATGCAACTATAATGATAGTAAAAATGTCAATTTATAGTAATAATAGCGATAATAATGTTATAATTACTATCATGATATTAATATGAATAATAATAATGATGATAAAATAAAAAATACATAAAAAGGGGAATATAAATAACATAAATTTTAAATGTTTAAATAAATGATATAATAAATAAAGAGACAAAATTAAATAAATGAGGGATTAAATTGAAGTTTAAACGAAACTTGAAGCATGAAATGTGAAGCAAACAGAAAAAAGAAGGAGAAAGCAAACAGAAAAAAAAAAGGAAACAAATGATTAAATTGACAACATAACAAAATTTAAAGTCTTAATTACAAGATAACATAACATAAAGGACTAAATTAAAAGAAAATGGAAAATATAGGGACTCAGAGGGAAATTATCTGAACCCTATTTACACGTGTCATTCCCAGAGGGATCACCAATGGGTTAGGGGGACCAAATTGCATAAGAGTAAAATAAAAAAGGACGAAAATAAAAGCAAAAATAATAAGCAGTAGGATGAAATTGAAAAATAGCAAAAAAAACAAAAGGGTCAAAGTAGCAATTAGACCCTTCCCCTTAAAAATGCGCGGATCCTAACGAAATCCAGGTCGGGTCATCGGGTCGGCCCTAAAACGGTGTCATTTTGGGGTATTTGGAATCACTTTGAAATGGCATTGTTTTGCCAAGTCTATATAAATTAAAAATATTTAAAAAACCTTTTCAACCTGTTTTTTTTATTTTCTTTCTTTCTTTTTTTCTCTCAAGTCGCTCCCTCGTCCGACCAAGGGTCGTCAGTGCTTTGCCATGGCCACCGGTCATCGGCGACGGCAACCATTGCCTCCAGTGGTCGAAGTTGTAAAAAGGGCCTTTTTTATCTCCGTTTCACTGAGAATCTGGATCTAGGGCCGAAATCCCTAAAATTCGGTCAACGCTCAACAATAAAAATGAGACTTTTCGGCTTTTATCCCTCTTCAGTGCGGCCGTAGGTGAATCTCGAGGGTTCGGCAGCCTTTGTGGCCAGAAGAACCACCGACAATGACGGCGCAGGTGAAAATTTAAAGCTTTTGTATTTATATATATGCTTTGAAATAAAAATAATGAAAATACCTTCTATTTTAAACACTTGTAGTTTTTTTGCTTTATTCTATTCTATTTTTTTATTCTCTGTATCTCCAAAAAAAATTACATGGCTGTTATGGCTTTTATAGTCGAATGTGTTACATTAGACAATTATTTTTCATTTTTTATTCTGATGTTCTTTGCATGTTGCATTTCTGTCCTTTTGTTTTTCTTTTTGCAAGCGTTCATGGCAAGGTTAACGAAATTGGGGAACCGTGCCTTGCCATTTTGGTGAAAGAGGGAGACGAGGTGTCAGACCTGGGGAGATGAACTTGCTGATGAGGCAGAGGTTGCGGCATGGATAACCTTAGGGAACTAGGGTTTTTGAAAATTTTTAAGATAGTGGGCCTTAGGGTTTTTTGTATTTGGGCCTTTTTTTTTGTAAATGAACTTTAATAATGAACTTTTTTATTGTTTTTATTTATTCGTTTTGGTTTTTGTTGGGTCAGACGAAATTGGGCCCTTACAGCTACCCTTCTTTGCTCGTTGTCGTGTAACGGGAATGAAGCAAAGACTTTAAGAATGACCAATTTTTTCTGGTCCTAACGAATCTCGGCTTCTTTGGTGTTCCTCTTTTTGAAATAGCTTATCCTTTCCATCCACTAGTTACTCTACTTTACCGCATCTGCTTCGTTATAACTTTAGGAAGGCAAGATTTGGTATCATGGCTTCATCTTGCTCTATTGCAACTTCAAGGAGATAAGATTTGTTGTTGTAGCTTCATTCTAATCCACTGTAACTTCAGTCGTATAGGAATTGTAGCTTCAATTTGCTCCACTACAACTTCAGGGAGATAAGATTCGTAGCTTCAATCTGCTCCATTGCAACTTCAGGGAGATAAGGTTTGCTATGGTAGATTTAATCCGACCCACTACAACTTCAAGGGTATAGGATTTGTAGCGTCAATCTGCTCCACTGCAACTTCAGGGAGATAAGGTTAACTATGATATATTTAATCCGACCCATTGTAACTTCAAGGGTATAGGATTTGTAGCTTCAATCTACTCCATTGCAACTTTAGGGAGATGATATTCGTAGCTTTAATCTATTCCACTGCAACTTCAGAGAGATAAGATTCACTATGGTGACTTCAATTCGACCCACTGCAATTTCAGGGGTATATGATTTGTGGTTTTACTAATCTATTACACCATTCTCTAGGAAACATGACCTGTAGAATCCATTTCATAGGCCTATATTTATACCAAGCGATTAGGATGTTATGATTAGAATGAATCAAATGCTCCTATCTAGATGATTATGAATGATATTTGCATGAATGCAGAATGTCATTTTTCGAGAATGATCCCCTTTTTAGTGCTTAGGTTGACATTGCTCGTTGTTCGTCAAGGTTCCATCACTTATGTGTTATCATGCCTTCTTGTTCAGATCTAGTATCTTTGACAGAAAACCCAAAGAAGTAATCACAATTTAGAATATTCGTTCCTTGATATTTCCAACCCTTAGATTTGGTTAGTTCTAATTAGTGGTCATGTTTCAGGTCCTTGTACTATTAGAAACCTTTCAGAGCAATATGCAAAAATCCTTTTACATGAATATTGTTAGTCCATTAATCGTTATTTCAATGCAAAAAATGCTTGAACGATGTCGTAAAAAAGATAAGACTGAAATTTACTGGAAGTAAAGCCCTTAATGAAAAAATTAAACGGAATTTTCAATTTTCGATAAAAAGATCAAAAAGTAATCAACTTGCAGATTGACTCTCTTATTGTTCCCAGTAGAGTCGCCAAGTTGTCAAAACCTTTTTTTTTAAATCGACTTTTATTTTAAAAAACGAAAATAAAGTCGCCACTGATCCTTTTCATTAGGTGTAATCTGGTAACCTCAAAATTTAATCATCTTGATAAAATATTAGATGTTACTAAAACGATAATTTTTAGCCTATGGAATCTAAGAATATAGGTTCGAGAGTCGGTTATGTATGAGGAAGGATTAGCACCCTCATAACCCCCAAAATTGATACCTCGTTGGTTACTTGATGTTTTGATGTCGAAATTAAAAATTCAAAGAAAATTTAAAATACAATCCCTCTTTGCATGATGCTTTTTATTAAAATATCGCTTAAATAAATTAATTTTCACGAAAATGCCTTATTTCAAGTTAATTGAGAAGAAAAGATCATGTCACGTAAGTTAGGACACGATGTTTTAAATCCTCAAAAACAAGAATAATCACCATTTGATCATTACTTAAATCTTTTTTTTTTATTTTTAAAATGGATATTCAATTACTTTGGTTTTAGAAAGAGGTCATACTCCGTAAGTTAGGAGCATGACTCCTTTAATTCCAAAAAAATAATGAGCATTGCCTTGGTTTTCAAATATTTCATATTCATTAGGTAAAATGAATACAACCTTTTAAAATGATATGCTTTTTAATTTGTCTAGGCCTAATAATAAAATGGATGAATATGTTTTAACACGATACACAACATGGATATTAGCAAAATAAAGTAACATAGTAGTGGGTAAAAAATGAAATGATGATATTAAAATGATAGGCAAATAAATAAATGAACAAATAAATAAATAAACAAAATAAAAGATAAAATAAAGATGCTATGCTAGTGAGTAATAATAATGCAACTATAATGATAGTAAAAATGTCAATTTATAGTAATAATAGCGATAATCATGTTATAATTACTATCATAATATTAATATGAATAATAATAATGATAAAATAAAAAATACATAAAAGGGGAATATAAAGAACATAAATTTTAAATGTTTAAATAAATGATATAATAAATAAAAAGGCAAAATTAAATAAATGAGGGATTAAATTGAAGTTTAAACAAAACTTGAAGCATGAATTGTGAAGCAAACAAAAAAAAGGAAACAAAGGATTAAATTGACAACATAACAAAATTTAAAGTCTTAATTACAAGAAAACATAACATAAATGACTGAATTAAAAGAAAATAGAAAATATAGGGACTCAGAGGGAAATTATTCAAACTCTATTTGCACGTGTCATTCCCAGAGGGATCATCAATGGGTTAGAGGGACCAAATTGAAAAGGAGTAAAATAAAAAGGGAGAAAATAAAAGCAAAAATAATAAGCAGTAGGACAAAATTAAAAATTAGCAAAAAAACGAAATGGACAAAGCAGCAATTAGACCCTCCCCTTTAAAAACGCGCGGATCTTAAGGGAATCCGAATTTGGTCATCAGGTCGGTCCCAAAACGGCGTCATTTTGGGGCATTTGGAACCACTTTGAAATGGCGTCGTTTTTCCAAGTCTATATAAGTTAAAAATATTTAAAAAAAAAACCATTTCAACCAGTTTTATTTATTTATTTCCTTTTTTTCTCTCAAGTCACTCCCTTGTTCGACCAAGGGCCGTCGGTGCTTCACCATGGCCACCAGTCATCGGCAACTGCGACCGTCGCCTCCAGTGGCTGGAGTTCTAAAAAAGGGCATTTTTTTATCTCCGTTTCATGGGGAACTCAAATCTAGGGCAGAAATTCTTAAAATTCGGTCAATGTTCAACAATAAAAAAATGGATACTTTTCGGCTTCTATCCTTCTTCGACGCGGTCGTAGGCGAACCCCGAGGGATTCGGCAGCCTTCGTGGCCAAAAGAACCACTAACAATAGCAGCGCAGGTGAAAGTTTAATACTTTTGTATTTTTTATATATATGCTTCGAAATAAAAAAATGAAAATACCTTCTATTTTAAACATTTGTAGTTTTTTTTGCTTTCTTCTATTCTATTTTTTTATTCTCTGTATCTCCAAAAAAAATTACATGGTTGTTATGGCTTTTATAGCCGAATGTGTTACATTGACTATTATTTTTATTTTCTTTTCTACTATTCTTTGTGTGCTGCATTTCTGTCATTTTGTTTTTCTTTTTGCAGGCTTACCATTATGGTGAAAGAGGTAGATGAGGCGTCAGACCTTACACGGTGAACTTGCTAACTAGGCAGAGGCTGCGTCGTGGATAACCATAGAGAACTAGGGTTTCTGAAATTTTTTAAGATAGTGGGCCTTAGGGTTTTTTTGTATCTGGGCCATTATTTTTTTGTAAATGGATTTTAATAATGGACTTTTTTATTGTTTTTATTTATTTGTTTTGGTTTTTGTTGGGCCAGACGAAATTGGTCTCTTACAACAGTATTTAAGTTTCGTAAAAACTCTTAGATATAAAATCTCGGTGCTACAAAAACCTCAGTCCAAATAACGCTTACATGCATTTAATACAAAAGTTCATACCACAATTTTCAAAATAGTAATTTATCTAATTATTTAAAATGCGTAATTCCGAGACCTTCGGCGTGCCAAGTCCAATATCAAAATTCGGAAATGTACCTAAAAGGGGAAATACTAAGGGGTGAGCTACACGAGCTGAGTGTGAGTTTGAGACATGACTAACAACAAAATTACAGATCGAAATTCCAGATAGCAGTACAACAGTGAAACGTACTTATAGAGATATACAGAACCAGAAGGTGTACACGAAGCCAACGTCCCAAATGAACGTACTCAAGCAAAGCACTTATCATCACACACAGTGTTACAAAACGTCATTACATGCAAAAACAATTACAAATGATAAGTCAAACAGACATAATGCAAACAAATAAATTTACACCAAATCACTTAATCAGATGCTTACGAATGCAGTCAAGTAGTGAAAACCTAGCCATCCAGTCAAAATACCTCTCCTTCCCTCGATCACACCCCAATAGAGCTGTTTAAGCTCATCCAACCAGACACACCACATAGGACCTCAAAAGGCCATCCAACCCTACACACCATATATGTGGACTAAGCCGCTCAGATAATGGTACGCAACAAAGCTGACATATATTCAGTACAGTGCATTGCGGTAAACTACTGTACAGATATGTTGCAGTTAAACTGCCTGATCATATCAGAATCAGTCTTTCTTCTCTTCACAACCAAACCCTAAATCATGATGCAAATGCAACAATGCACACCAAACACGAATAGTCACATAGATATAAAAGGTCGTAAACAGTCAGTCAAATACAGAATTCTGTGCGGTTACACAAAAATACACACTCTTTGGAATCAGACACATCGAATCAGAGTACAGAATCAGAATGCTCTTACACACACAAACTCAATGTCAAATTTCTTCACAATTATCATGTCGAAACCATTTTTGAAAACAAAAAATTAGTTTTCGACTTAAAAATGAAAATTGGGAGTCGCCACCGATCCTTTATTGGGGTGTGATCGGCTCACCTTAAAAACGATTTTGGTCTACGAAATTTGAGAAAATAGATTCGGGAGTCGGTTACGCACGAAGAAGGGTTAGCACCCTCATAACGCCCAAAATTGGTACCGAATTGATTATTTAATGTCTTAGTGTCAAAATTTTGAAAAGATTTTAAAATACAATCCTTTTAACTTGAATAAATTGAAAAATAAAACACTCTTACTTCAAAGAAATAAAATGTCACACCTAGTGAGTTAGGGCACAACATTTTGATATTCCAAATTAAGTTTATCTTTTGACTTTTAAAACCTATGCATTTTGAGAAGGATACTTGGTTATTTGGGTCAAATGAAAAATCAAAACCCAGTAAGTTAGGGTTCAATTTCCCAAAATTCCTAAATACCGAATATCGCCTTTATTTTTAAAAATCCTTAATTCGAGGTAGCAAAATGTCATATCCAGTGAGTTAGGATCCAACATTTTGAAATCTTTAAAAACTTTTATTTAGAATTTGTACGGTTTTATTGCAAAAGAAATACTTGGCTATCTAAATTCAACGAAAAGAATCGAGGCCCAATAAGTTAGTGCATAATCCTCTCGAGAATCATGAACACCAAGTATTTTGAAAAACTTCGGAATAAAATGATTTTAATGCTTTAATGAATCATAATTTTTGAAACAAATGTAGCATGATGGAGTAGTAATGATACATATATACTAGTATAGATAAAAAATGGAGAAGGTTTGGTGCATTAGTAAATGTGGAAAGAAGTTGATTTCACACAAATAAAATCAGTTTAAAATATCTATATAAATATATTAAGACACTTAAAAGTAATAATCATAGCAAAATCAAAACATTAATATATACAAAAAAAATTTAATAAGTTATATAAGAGTAATAGTATTTAAAAAAATTATTATGTAAACATTTAACATATAGGTATATAAAACAATGAATTTTAAGATATAACATAAAATAGAACATTAAGATATGTACGAATTATATCAAGTTCTTATGAAAATATATTAATAAATGATGAATTTAATAATAATATGTCAAGTTAAATTTAATAATATGAATTTAATAATAGTAATATTATTAGAAATACAAAATAAATTTATCAAAATAAGAACTAATTTAACTTAAAATTAAGCTAATAAAAGTTTAATCAAAATTGAAACAAGATTTAAAGAAAAAATAAAGCAAAGTACAATGAAATAATGGAACAAAAATTTAATTGAAACAAAATAGAATTAAATAGGCTGCAAACATAAATAAATAAATAAAATAAAAGGATTAATTTTTATTCGATAAAAAAAATGAGGGACTGAAACAGCAAATAAACACACAAATTAGGCATTCAAAACCAAACAATGAAAACAACATCGTTTAGCTGAGGACTTAAATGAAACCGAAGTTAAATACACTGTACAAATAAAAAAAGAAAGAGAACTGAATCGCCACAACACTCAAATACAAAGGGACTTATAGCGTAAATATACCATTGAGCCAAAAACACGCAGATCTTTCCCTCAGGTCGGGTCACCGCGCGGGTATAGGCCATTAAACGGTGCCGTTTTGACACCTGAAGGCCTTACCTCAAACGGCGCCATTTCCCTTTTATTACTTAAAACAAATTTTTCTTAAAAACATTTCTGCTTCATTTCTTAAAAAAACAGAAAGAAAGGGGAGAAACTCTGCTAGGGTTTCAACCTTAACCCCCTGAACGCCGCCGCTTCAACATCGGAGCCCCCAACCGTCTGGTTCCGATCGGAACCAACAACGGATTAGACGGCGGACTTAACCAGGTGCGAATTCCAACTCCCTTTCTATTTTATTTACACTCTTTTTCACTGAAACGAAATGAGAACAGAGGCAAAAAATAAAACAAACAAAAATTAGAGAACAAATAACCTTTTTTCTTTTCAATATTTTTTCACTTCTTTCGTTTGTATTGATATTCTGTGTGTAAAAAAGGAAAAAAAAGGCATTTTTTTACATTGTTTTTCCTTTTTATAGCCGGAGATAAAATAAAATAAAAATACAATCATAATAAAAATTCTAATTTATTTTTGCTATTATTTTTTCTCCTATTGCCTATTTTCTTTGCTGCTGTTCCCTTTCTGCTTTTCTTGCTGCATGTTTTTGTAGGTGAAACCGTCGTACGGAAGAGGGACGTGGCTAGCCTGGAGAAGGCGCACGTGGACCTGGCGCAGAGGCGCAGCACGAGTGGGAATCTGACTCTGCTACGTTGGTCGTCCTTCGTTTGTTGCAGGAATGGCCGTACGATGACGTGGCACGGCGCAGCACGTGGAGGCGTGGGGAGGAGGAGGTGCATGTGCAAGGGAAGGCGGCAGCTGAAGATCTGAGAAACCCTAGGGTTTCTGTTTGTGATTCTTTTTGTTTTGGGCTTCAATTTAATTGGGCCGAGGTATTTGGGCCATTGTAATTGGGTTTGTATAACTGGACATTTAGACTTTAATCATATATATTATTTGGTTTTAATATCTGTATCGGGCCGGGCAAATTTGGGCCATTACATATCAGACACGGTTTCATTTCGCAGAGCACATTACAAACACAAACAATCAAATCGAAAGTTTAGCACCATGCTTGCAGTTAATCACACGACCTTAAGTCGTATCAGAGTCCTTAATACTTATACAGAAGCTTCAACAACTGTTGAATGACACAAGAAACAGAATAGATAAGTGATACTACAGAACAAAAATTTACGAAACAAGGCGACACGGCCGTGTGGAAGTGCCTAGGTCGTGTGGGGGTCAGCCCACCCATGCGGAGAGGCACATGCCCGTATGAAAGGAGGCACACGACTGTGTGGCTAAGGCACACGTCCGTGTGACCTAGGGACATGGCCGTGTGATCCGGCCATGTAACTCTTTGTCTGTTTATGCTAAAATAGGGTATAGGACAGACACAACCGTGTGAGGGTCTCACACGCCCGTGTGCTCATCAAACACGACCGTGTGTCCAAAACACACGCCCGTGTAGGATCCCTAAATCCCTAAATTGGCCACGCAGTCGTGTGGCATCAAATCACATAACCCTAAGTTCCAAATACACACGCCCGTGTGAGGAAGGGACACGACCGTGCGGAAGTCGACTAAAATCCCCAAATTGGCCACACGGTCGTATGGCACCAAAATTTGCCCGAAAACCATAAATCCCAAATGTACATGACCGTGTGAACCGCCCGTATGGTCACGGAACCAGACTAAAACTGGCCAAAATCTCGATTTTGTGACATCAGAACGAACCCAGTCATTAACCATTCTTTAAACAACAGAATCTTACAAAAATCCTCCAGATTCAACAACAATTTCGTGTCAAATATAAGTAGCTCAGAACACACATACAAATTGCCAAAATTCACAGCAATTTCGATACCAGTTACACAGTTCAGTACGCACTCAAAATTATCGAATACTATAGAATTGAATTAACAAATCAAAAATAGAAGAAAAGAGATTTGAAGCCTACACCTAATTTGCAAAATAGGTACCTGAATCGTTCGATTCGCTCCCTAAGCCAATTCAGAGACCCACCAGTCAACAACGATAAACCCAAAATTAATTTGAGAATTAGTAGAGGAAAAGAAAAGAAGAAAAATCTCTCTATTGAAAAAAAACACCCAAGGGAGGGAGAGAGGACGTCTAGAGTAAAAAAGGAAGAAAACGAGCCAATTTTTCCAAAAAAATAAAAAAAAATAGCAAAAATAAAGTTAAAAGCTAATAAATATTTCTAACTCAAAACAAATAGGTGTAAAAAATAATTCATCAAAGCATACAGAAGGACTCGAACTTAAAACCCTAAGGAAAATTAATACACAACCAACCACCAGATCAACAAACCCATTCTAATATTAGAACGCGGAACAAACTCAAATGCCCGATCTAGCCACTGACCCTACTTACAAATCTCAAAACTTCTAACCCCAAAATCCGAGGTGTTACAATCACTATATTCACTATACATATGAAAGTGAGAATCAAAAGCACTTTACTTGGGATGTGAATGTAAATTTTGAAATTACCCCATCAAATAAAATTCAATAAAATTTTAACAATTTTTAGCTATATTTATTATTAACAAAAGAATTAAAAAAAACATGTAATTTAACCTATTTATTTTAAATAATATTTATCTATTTTAAAATAAAAATAAATAAAATATTTATCTCAACATTAATATATTATTAAGTTTAAAATAATTTTAAATATTCAACATGTTTTTAAATTAGAATATAAATCAAAATTTAATTTAATAGTATTTAAAATAAATTTAAAAATCCATTAAAACGAATTTAGTGACTAATCATTAGACTTGTCCATGGGGCCGCCCGGCCCGACGGCCCGCCCGAAATATGGGAGGGTTCGGGTAAAAATCTAGGCCCGAAATATGGGCTTGGGCAAAAAAATGAGGCCCGTTTTATTATATTTTAAAAGTATTTTAAAATATTTTTTTATTTTTAAAATAATTTTTTAATGTTTATTAAAAAATGGGCCGAGCCGGGCCGGGTTCGGGCTTATGATATTTTCTCGGGCCGGGCCTGGGCAAAATTTCAGGCCCATATTTTGGGCCGGGCCGGGCCAAAAAATTTTTGGGCCCGGCCCGAACCCGACCCGTCCCGGCCCATGGACAGATCTACTAATCATGTACCGTTAAAAGAATAAAAAAGAAAAAATAATTATTTGGCTTCAAAGGTAACTTTTACTTTCCAGTGTTTTCACCATTATAAAAAAGAACCACTCTACTTATTAAGGGAAAGTACTTTTAAAAGAAGTTACATTTAAAAAAAAAAATCAATATATTTTAACTATTCTTAAAATTTTAATAAATGAGAATTATATAAAATCATTAAATATTAAACTTAAAAAATATAAGTATTTTAAAAAAATTTAAAAATATGGACATATTTAAAATGAGCTTAGGTTAATTACGTACAAACATGATTAGAAATTTTAAGAACATATTTTAGCTGGGTCAAACATATATAAAGAATGTTAATAGCATGCTCAAACTTAACCTCAACTCGGCCTAACCCAACCTATGAACTTCTCTAATTATAAGAGAAAATTAATCATTTTTTTTATGGGACCATACAATTTAGGGAAAAATAATAATAAACATCCATTGTAGATAGTGAATGATAAGCTCTCGCAGCGCAACATATTATGGTTCGTTGACAATTAACTCTGTTATAACTCAAGCACAACATATCTTAAGTGATTGTAAGCACTTAATACGATAAGAAAATAAACCTCGGATGGTCTAAAGTGGCGAGCAAAAATTGACAAAATAATCGAGCATCCACTAAATTGAAGAGGACGGAGATAAAACCATTCTTAGCAAAAGCAATACTACATGCATAAGTAAAACTAAAAAATATACTATAAGAGCAGACAAAAATTTCTAAAAGTGAAGACTTACGAAACTACTAAAAAAAATATAAAACTTAAGACAACACAAGTTCAAACCGACTTGTGAAATCATTTATTATTTTAAAATTATACTCTTAAACAAAAACAAATTAAAAAACTTACGAAGAATTATTCATTTTTCAAAAGAAACTGTTAATGAGAGGTGAAATTTTAGCAATGATAAACACCATCACAACTTATAAACATATCTACAAATTGTAAAAAAAAAATACATCGAGTGAATAAGAAAGAAAAAAAGAGAGATTTGATGCGAGGGAGAGACAGAAAAGTTGGAATCTTATTGTCCTTCTTCACTTCCACAATATTGTAAAGGAAAAGCGATAATCGCAAGATTTACCCTTCTACTTTAATAAAATCATCAATATGTTATCTGTATTTTTTTTTCGTCAGGTTTTCTGATGACGTGCCGCACCACGCAATTAGAGAGCGCCACATGTCCATTTGTTGACTTTTGACTACCTAAGTCAAGCCCTGCTCAGCAATTATACCTTTTTGTTTTATTCTTTATTTGATTTTTAGTTAAAAACAGTTTAATTTTCTTTTAATTAAAGAAATAGAAAAAAAGTAAAATAAAAAACAATACTCTTTAAAGAAAAAAAATCTAAGAGTTCTTTTTCTTTAAAAAAAATATATTCATCTTATGGAAGAATCCCCTCCTAAGCTCAAAGAACTCATCAAGCTTTTCCAGTCTGTTGAAGAACTCATCAAGTTCATCGGTGATGGGAAAATTTTTGGGCACTTTGCTTCAAAACTATACGTATATGCTTATTGACGACCTACAAACTACTAGTGATTTCACAGTAAAAAACTTGGGTTATACATGCATACGCAAAAGGGTGGAATAATATAAAACTCTATACAAAGATAAAACCAAATGTGCAAAAGGAAATAGATGAGAAAAACAATATCAGAGTTGAATCTTGAAGTTTATTGGAGCACATATTTGCTGGTCAGCTAATAACAAAGTTCAAAAGTGTTAATAAATCTTCTTTTGTGGGCTATGGCACAATCAAACTCAAGTCTGTTAAACTTCCCTGGGTGGGAGACTCTAACCGGCAATCAAAGATGCCAGTTGGTACCAGCTGCTTGGCTTTGAGCTCAGATGCCAGTCGGTGGTGGCGGTGGTAATAAGTTAATCACCCGCTTCGACACTGACTTTAACTTGTATGGAAAGTGGCGGCCGGTAGGGATTGCTTTCCAATAAGTTGGAGAAACAGCTTCATTTTGCCAAAGTAGGAGGCCATTCATCAACATCATCATTAGAAGCCAAGACTTGCCATCCATGGCTATGCTTGTTACACTGATACATAATGCCGAATCTCTACTACATTCTATATATATTAGCAGCCAAGACTTGGCATCCAATGATAGCTCAATGCTCAACTAAAAATTTCATATATATATTATTTTGTTGAAAGCAAGAAATTTCCAACTTGTCGACCATTGATGAGTTGGGAGGTGCCCTTGTGAAAAATATCCCCCCAACAATAATTTAGGTTGGATTCTTAACATTTTAACATATATTTTTGTAATAAATAAAAAAATACGAAACTTTAACCTAAATCAAATTATGAGATGTCGGTGTATTAATTATAGGAAAGAGTACTTAGAAGGTGATGGCAAAGCAAAACCATGGCATTTTCGAAATGTCAAAATTAAATAGATTAATTTCTTTTAGCTGTCACATGCAAATTGGATTATGCTATAATTAAGCAGAGCTAAGTCATCATCAACTTGTCATAGCCTTCAATAAGATAATGTTTAGCTATCATTAAAGAAAAATAAATAGCTATTATAATACAATTTTTTTATTATCTACTTCTCTAGCTTCAATGTCATTTTTTTTATGATAAAAGTGATTAGATGAATGTAATAGATTAAGCTCCGATTTTACTTTCATACATTATATAAGTCAAAAGAAAAACTATGTAAAACTGAAGAAAAAATAAGTCAAAATTACTACATATTTTATGATTTAGAACCACTACCAAAATAATGTTTCAAAAATCTCCACTTTTCTCTTTTTGCCACTTAATTCAACTATGAAAAGCAAAAAGGCATTCCCACGCGTATAAAGTTTCAAGCTTTAAGGCTTTAGAAAAATGTAAAATATATTTTTTTTTTATTGATGTGTTTGATAAGAAAAATGAAAATACAAGTTTTCATTTAGCTTTAGAAAATAAAATTCATAAAAATCTTAAATGGAGAAAGAAAATATGTGAAAAGTTGTTTTATTATTTCCAAGACAAATGTTTTGTAAAACTAAACATGTTAAAACCAAAGTTTTTATCTTTAAATTTAATTAATAAATCAATTCTGGTTCAGGTTCACGTAAAATTATTTTTTTAATAATTTGTAAATATTAAATATTCATATAAATGTAAAAACTTTTATTTTGTTTCTCGGAAAATGGTTATTAAAAGAATATTTTTAGAAACGATTTAACTTTTTCTTATTATATTTTGTAGTTTAGAAATTGGGGAGAAATTTTTCAAATTTGTATAATTTTGTAAATATACCCATTTAAATCTTATTGATGTTCTTTTCTCTTATAATTTTAATTTGAAATGATTTATTTTTATAATTTTCCTTTGTCTTTATTGTTCTAACAAGTATATTCAAAATTTTATCTTTTGTATTTTTTTTTTGACTTTTTCTTTTTTCAACTTTTCACATTTTCACTCAATCAAATATTAAGTATGATAATCATGAGGTGTAGTAATCACTCACCTCATCTTTTAACATGTGCTCAAGGATTTGATTCCGCTCAAGAGAATTGAGTATATTTCATGACCAATTATTTATTTTCTCGAAGAACACTCACGACAAAAGAATTTATCACTATTGCTGATACCTAATGAAAACTCAAAATATATACTTCATTAAAGTATTAAACTTACATTTTGATCGTATAATTTTTACTTCGTGACATACCCATGTGTTAACATTTTGAAGATTCTTATACTATGTTGGTAAGTGTCATATCTGCATCACATGTATGTCAATTTCCATGTTCATAGTTCCTAGGATGAAATTGAACAACTCATGAACCAAAACCAACTTAAATGGAAGACAGTACATTAAATGACAAGAAAATTATCAGACAACAAGATTTGCCGTTCAATTTATCTGGTTTTTGTGTCTGAAATTGAATCTTTGTCTGGTTTTGAGGATAGGGCTAGACAATACAGTTCTCATCAACATTTAAATTTAATTGTCTGGTTCGTAAAAAGAAGTTGTATTTAACTAAAGGAAATTGAATAACAGAAAACACTACAGAAAAGATGAAAGCAGAGGAGCAAAAAAAAAAAAAAAGCAATACCAGAATTGAAACATAAAGTATCACAAATCTCAAGTTTTATTGGAGCACATGCCGGTAACTAGTAACAAAGTTGAGTTTTATATATCTTCTTTTGTGGGCTACGTACGGCACATCAAACTGAAGTTGCAGACTTGAAAGGGAGCATACGAACTAGTGGTGCTTTGGTTTGAGCTGAATGTTCAGAAGGAAATGGGTGGCGGCGGCGTAACTTGAAACGAAGGATGAGGGCGCAGCTTAGGTGATGGTGGTGGTGATAATGTGGCCACTCGCTTCGACACTGATTTAAACTTGTATGGAAAGTCACGGCCCGAAGGGATTGTTTTCCGGTTAGATGCAGAAACAGCTTCATTTGGCCAAAGTAAGAGGCCATTGATCAACATGATCATTAGAAGCCAAGACTTAGCATCCATAGCAGCTCAATTCTTACCTACTAATTGTATGTGTGTGTGTCTCTATAAATCATATAATATTGTCTTGGTTAGCCAACAAAGTCAACCTTGTCCACTGGATCCTAAGGCAAGCAACTTAGAGTAGAGCAAGAAATTTCCAATTTGTCGACTTTCATTTGAATTTACATTTCTGAAAAAGGAAATGTAAAATTGGAAGCTTCCTCCAACGTGAGGAATACCTACTTGCAATATCAACTCTCTTAACTCAAGAAGCTTCCTCCAAGCCCAACTGTGGCTTTGAGTTGATTAAATCTTCCATACATTTGCACCCTTAAAAACATATATATAGCTCCACCCAGGCAACCCACAATGAACCTACCCTTGTTAATACAAGCTAGATTTTTCATTATACAAGCTTTGTTCCAAGCAAGCAAATCCCTAAGCCCCAAACCACCTTCAGCTTTAGGATGACAAACACCAAACCAATTTAATCTTGCACCCTTTGTTGAACCTGTTGTTCCAATAGGGTCGGAAGCGTGTAAATTATTGTACTAAAAAATCACACAAAGTTCAATTCCCAGGGAAGAGAGGTGGATCACATGGATCTCTTAAATACCAAGTCTTTCCTTAGACAGAATATCCCTTCTATAGTAATTTAATAGCACAATTAAATACTACTATTATACCCTCAAATATTGAAAGAAAAATAGGACAAGAAAGAACACAAGAGTTTTAACGAGGTTCGGTAAATTATACCTACGTCCTCGGGCACTAACACCAGATGATAACTTTACTATCTCCAAAGTATTACAAACAAATAGAATTCCTTAAGAATTCTCAAATGGGAGAAGAGAGAAAACTAAGAGAGAAAGATTGGTTGGGATGAATTGAAATGAGAAATGAGAAGGCCTATTTATAGTTGAGGTTTAAGGACCAAACAATAAATAGCCCATTATCTCAAGGACCAAAAAAAATTATCCCATGCCACTTTTTCAAAGTCAACTTTAGGGTGCTAAACTTGCACCACTCTGTATTGTTTGCCATTAATGTTGTCTCCCATTAATGTTAACAATCTCCACCTTGAAGATTTGATTAGGATAATCACATCTTCACATACTTCCTTTAACTCCCCAAATTCGATAAAGCTATCTTTTGTAGTGCCTACAAATGCACTCTCGAGCGCCATACACCTGAAGGTGCTCAAATTCTCAGGATGTTAATCAAGTTCAAACAATGATTAAACTTGATTGTTGTTACCACCTTGGTCATCATATCTGCGAGATTATCTGCTGTCGGAATCTTCTGAAGTAGAATTTTTCCTTTTTCAAAGACTTCCCGCACAAAGTGATATCTTACGTCGATATGCTTGGTTCTTGAATGATAGACTTGATTTTTCGCTAAATGAATAGCGCTCTGACTGTCACAATATAAACTTATGTGACTTTGAACAACTCCTAAGTCTTTCAACAATCCATTAAGCCAAATAGCCTCCTTAACAGCTTCTGTAACTGCCATATATTCTGCCTCTGTAGTAGACACAGCTACTGTAGACTGTAAGGTAGACTTCCAACTCACTGGGGCTTTCGCAAGAGTAAACAGATACCCCGTAGTTGAACGACGTTTATCTAAATCACCAGCAAAGTCGGAATCAACATATCCAACTACAAACTGACCAAGTGCTTCATCCTGTTCAAAAATTAAACCAACATCTACGGTTTTTCGAAGATACCGTAGAATCCATTTCACAGCTTGCCAATGTCCTTTTCCAGGATCATGCATATACCTGCTCACAACTCCAACAGCTTGTGAAATGTCAGGCCTCGTACACACCATCGCATACATCAAACTCCCAACTGCATTAGCATATGGGACTTTCGCCATATATTCTCTTTCATCTTCAGTCTTCGGAGATAATTGAGCACTAAGTTTCAAATGAGAAGCAAGTGGGGTACTTACATGTTTTGTGTTTTCATTTACACCAAAACATTGTAATACCTTTTTCAGATATTGCTTCTGATTTAAACAGAGCTTGCCTCTCGGTCTATCTCTACTTATCTCCATGCCGAGAATCTTCTTGGCCTCACCTAGATCTTTCATCTCGAACTCTTGATTCAACTGAGCCTTTAGCTTATCTATCTCATTTTGGCTCATCGAAGCGATTAACATATCATCAACATACAATAGTAGATAAATGAAGATCCGTCATGCAGCTTCTGCAAATATACACAATTGTCATATTTGCTTCTTGTGTACTTCTGCCTTCTCATAAAGCTATCAAATCGCTTGTACCACTGCCTCGGGGATTGCTTCAATCCATATAGCGATTTGTTTAGCTTACAAACCCAATTTCTACCACCAGCATCTGTGTATCCTTCGGGCTGAGTCATATAGATCTCCTCTTCTAACTCACCATGCAAGAAAGCCATCTTAACATCAAGTTGAGCTAGCTCCAAATTCAACTGTGCTACCAAGGCTAACAAAATTCTAATGGAGGAATGCTTCACAACAGGGGAAAATACATCATTGTAGTCAATTCCTTCCTTCTGAGCGTAGCCTTTAGCTACCAATATTGCCTTGTAGCGAATATCCTTCTTGCTAGGAGATCCATCTTTCTTTGCGAATACCCACTTGCATCCGATTGCCCTTTTACCTTTCGGTAATTGCGCCAACTCCCAAGTATTGTTCTTCCGGAGAGACTGCATTTCTTCATCCATGGCGCTTTTCCATTTATCACTTTCTAAGCTTTGCATTGCTTCTTGATAAGTGATAGGAATATCATCAACAACGAGAAGGGCGTAGGCCACCATATCAGTAAATCGAGCAGGTTTACGAATTTCTCTCCGTGGCCTTGCAACTGCAACTGGTTCTGGTGTACTTAGTGGTTCTTGGGTCAGAACCTCTTCAACCTCTAATTCCTCCATTGTGGCTGGAGAATTAGACTTATTAACTGGGCAAATCCCCATCTGCTCAAACTCCACCTGTTTTGGAGTTCACTCCACCTGCTGTGGAGTATTGCTCGTCTGAATATCTTTATCTGCTACCTTTTTCAATGTGGCAGATTCATCAAAGGTAACATCTCTGCTACAGATCATTTTCTTTGTGCTTAAGCACCAAAGACGAAATCCCTTCACTCCAGAAGTGATTCCCATAAAGAGAGCTTTCTTTGCCCTCGGATCTAACTTTGACTCCTTCACATGGTAATATGCAGTGGATCCAAACACATGTAAGGAATCATAATCTGTAGCCGGTTTTCCAGACCATACCTCCATAGGAGTTTTTCTTTCTAATGCAGATGATGGAAAACGATTAACAAGATGGCCAGCGTATGTCACAGCCTCAGCCCAAAATTGCTTGCCCAACCGAGCATTGGACAACATACATCGAACTTTCTCCAGCAATGTTCAATTCATACGCTCTGCCAATCCATTCTGCTGTGGTGTATCCCTAACTGTGAAGTGTCGAACAATACCATACTCTTGGCACACATCGAAGAACGGATCACTTTTATATTCCCCTCCATTGTCCGTCCTAAGCCGCTTGATTTTCTTGCCAGTCTGGTTTTCGATCATAGTTTCCATTTAAGAAAAACTCTAAGCACTTCATCCTTAGTTCTCATGGTATACACCCAAACTCTTCTGGAAAAGTCATCAACAAAAGTAACAAAGTAATGTTTTCCTCCCAATGAAGGTGTCTTGGAAGGCCCCACACATCTGAGTGAACATATTCCAAAATACCTTTTGTATTATGGATAGCAGTACCGAATTTCACTCTCTTTTGCTTTCCCAGAACACAATGCTCGCAAAATTTTAATTTGCAAGCCTTTGCACCTTTCAACAATCCTTGCTTTGCCAGAATTTGCAAGGATTTTTCGCTGGCATATCCCAACTTCATATGCCACAACTGTATTGAGTCCAATTCTTTGTTGCCGGAAGCTGCAGCGACTGCTCCAATAACTGTACTACCTTGGTAGTAATACAAGTTATTTTTCCTGATGCCCTTCAATATCACAAGTGCGCCAGATGTCACTTTCAAACCCCATCTCTCATAGTAACAACTGAACCATTGGATTCCAGGGCTCCCAATGAGATGAGATTTTTCTTCAAACTGGGCACGTACTGAACATCAGTCTGAACTCTGGTTGATCCATCTTTATTCTTTAATTGGATTGAACCTATCCCAACAATTTTACAAGCATTGTCATTGCCCATATAAACAACTCCTCCATTTAGTTCTACTAAATCAGAGAACCACTCCCGGTTAGGGGACATATGATAGGTACAACCCGAATCCAATATCCACTCATCTGAATGGAACGACGATGATGATGCAACCAGTGATAGTTCAGAGTCACTAGTATCATGCTTAGCAACACAAGCATCTATAGCAGCTTTTCCCTTATTCTTCAGCTTTGGACAATTTTTCTTCCAGTGGCCTTTCTCATGACAAAAAGCACATTCATCTTTCCCGAGTCTGGACTTTGACTTTGATCTCCCCTTTTGAGTTTTCTTCCGAGTGTATGAACGACCTCGGACTACTAAAGCTTCTGTATCTCTAATTGAGTTTTTCTGTTTGTCCTTCTTTCTCTGTTCATAACTGTATAAGGCCGCACAGACTTCGCTCAGAGATATATCACTCCTGCCATGAAGTAGAGTAGTTTCTAGGAACTCAAACTCCTCAGGAAGTGACCCCAACAGCATCAAAGCCAAATCTTCATCTTTGAATGTCTCATCCATATTCAGCAAATCAGTGACTAACTGATTAAATTTGGTGATGTGATCATTCATTGTGGTACTTGGGACGTATGTGAAGCGAAACAGTCTTTTTTCAAGTGGAGCTTATTTTGACTGTTTTTCTTCAAAAAATTTTCTTCAAGGGCCACCCACAACTTATTTGCAGAAGTCTCCTTTGAAAAAGCATACCTCTGCTCTCGAGAAAGGCATGATCGAATTGTGCCACATGCCAACCGATTGATCACCTTCCAATCTTTCTCCTATACATCATCTGGTTTCTCTTCATCAATGGCAATGTCTAGACCCTGCTGAAAAAGGGCATCTAGAACCTCACTTTGCCACATACCAAAATGGCCCGTGCCATCAAAGATCTCCACGGCCAGTCTTGCATTTGCAATTGTCGGTCTTGTCCACATGGACGATGTTAAAGCTCCTACACCGACCGTTTTCTCCATAATCTTTCAATATACCTAAGGAAATCTTTTCTGATGTGGAAGATCAGTTTAAACTGCAACCACAGAGCATACTACGATTAACCTTCGGCTCTTGATACCACTTGTTGTTCCAATAGGGTCGGAAGCGTGTAAATTATTGTACTAAAAAATCACACAAAGTTTAATTCCCAGGGAAGAGAGGTGGATCACATGGATCTCTTAAATACCAAGTCTTTCCTTAGACAGAATATCCCTTCTATAGTAATTTAATAGCACAATTAAATACTACTATTATACCCTCAAATATTGAAAGAAAAATAGGACAAGAAAGAACACAAGAGTTTTAACGAGGTTCGGTAAATTATACCTACGTCCTCGGGCACTAACACCAGATGATAACTTTACTATCTCCAAAGTATTACAAACAAATAGAATTCCTTAAGAATTCTCAAATGGGAGAAGAGAGAAAACTAAGAGAGAAAGATTGGTTGGGATGAATTGAAATGAGAAATGAGAAGGCCTATTTATAGTTGAGGTTTAAGGACCAAACAATAAATAGCCCATTATCTCAAGGACCAAAAAAAAATTATCCCATGCCACTTTTTCAAAGTCAACTTTAGGATGCTAAACTTGCACCACTTTGTATTGTTTGCCATTAATGTTGTCTCCAATTAATGTTAACAGAACCATCACTCCCTTTCCATAAAAAACATTACACAACTTTGTTATTTCCTCTATGATTTTGGAACACCAAAAGTTTTGCAAACTAAAAATGACCGCAAGAGCTGAAGTCTACTCACAAATGAAAGACACTTAGATTCCCAACTCCTTATCCTTCTAGTGATTTTCTCAACTAAAACATATCACTCAATCTCAAGTTCTTTGTCACCAACGGGACTCCCAAATACCTGGTACGCAGCCTCCAAAATTTAAATCCAATCTTCTCAACTACAATCAAGTTTAGATTGAGGGACTCCATACAACTAAAAAGCTCACTTTTAAAGCTATTCATTTGCAAGCTAGACATGTAAAAACACTCCAAAATATTACCAATAACAAAAATAGAGTCAACAAAGCCTTTAATGAATACCATTAGATCGTCTGCAAAGCACAAACGTATGAGTTGTAATTTTTTACAGCTAAGATGATAGCCAAACACTTTCTATCTACCTACGATGTTCAAAAGACAAGACAAAACATTCATATAGATGACGAATAGATATGGGGACAAAGGGTCACCTTGCGTAACCATTTTCTCACCTGAGAAAAACCAAGTCCACCATTCAAAGCTATAGAAAACTTTGAGTGTGTTATGCAAGGTTTTACCCACTTTACAAACATATTTGGAATTTCAAGAGCTCCTAGAACTTGAAAAAATAATTTCTCAATTTAGAGAATATCGAAATACTTTGCAAGGTCAATTTTCAATGCGTAACTTAGTGACAACTTCATACTAACATAACGTTTATAAAAAATCATAATGCATAATATTAATTTTTGATAAATCAATATATAAGACTATTACAAAAATATTAAAGTCTCTTATAAAGTTGTAATTGTGAGGTTGTTAATATCATTTTTGAAAATACGCCATTATTACGTTTTCAAGGTTGAACTCAATTTGATGCTTTTGGTTTGTATCTCATTTTGGTTACTCATTCTTTTTTCTTGTTCTTCTTCTTCCAGTTCACTAATAGACTTTCTTTTCTGGTTTTTGCGTCTGAAATTGAATCTTTGTCTGCTTTCGAGGATAGGGCTAGAGAACACAGTTCTCAGCAATATTTAAATGTCATTGTTAGTCGTTTTTAACAAAAGGACATCGAATAACACAAAACTTTACACAAAGATGAAAGCAGAAAGGATTAAAAGAAAATAGAGAAAAAGAAATATCAGAATTGAAATATATAGTATCGCAAATCTTATAGTTTATTGGAGCACATGCTGGTAAACTAATAACAAAGTTGAGTTTTAGTAATCTTTTTTTCTTTTTTCTTTGTTTGTGGGCTGCGCCTACGGTACATCAAACTGAAGTTGCAAACTTCAAAGGGAGCATACGAACCAGTGGCGCTTTGGTTTGAGCTGAATGTTGGGGTCATTATGTTCAGATGTAAATGGGTGGCGGCGGCGAATTTTGATAAGAAGGAGTGCTCAGCTTAGGTGATGGCGGTGGTGATAATGTGGTCACTCGCTTTGACACTGATTTTAACTTGTATGGAAAGTCACGGCCCGAAGGGATTGTTTTGGGATGAGATGCAGAAACAGCTTCATTTGACCAAAGCAAGAGGCCATTGATCAACACGATCATTAGAAGCCAAGACTTGGCATCCATGACTGCCGAATTCTTACCTACATATTCTGTGTGTGTACATATATATATATATAATAAAATTGTCTTGGTTAGCCAATAAATTAGTCAACCTCGTGTAGTGGATCCAAAGGCAAGCAACCTAGAGTAGAGCAAGAAATTTCCAACTTGTCGACTTTTGTTTTACTTGAAGTAATGGAAGCTAGCTAACTTTGTTAAAAATGTAAGTATATATAGTTAAATAATTTATTTTTTTTATAATCCCTTCTTCGTCCGTTTTATTATGGTTCGAGATTAATCTTATTTGATCTATTTAAGTAAAACTTTTTTAATAATAATAATTCTAAAATTCAAATTTAATTCAAATGCTTAAAAAAGAAATTCATTCTTATTTCTTCCAACTACTTACTAATTAAATAATATTGATTTTATGTCTCAAAACTTCAATAATATTTGTGAAGTGGTTGAGTACTCAATGAATGGAAAATTCTATATTGAGCTTGCAAGTTGGAAAATACTATAATTCCTTATTCTACGCTAAAATTAAAATATGTTTATGAGGATTATACTGTATATAAGTAAAGTCATCATCAATTTTTCATAAAATATACACTACTCACTCTAACATTATGTTTAGCATCATAAAAGAACTAATATTATAGAGTATTTTAAAATTTTATTATAAAATTCACCGACCTTAGAAACTTCAACCTTCAAATATATATATATATATATATATATATTATGTATATAATGTACAAACAAAGCGCAAAAGCCTAAAAATAATAATGGTATAAATATTAGGATTTAGACCTGCCATTGTCAACTATGAACACAACAATGATTTCAACTAAAAATAGTCTCAACATCAAATTACTACAACCCCAAATAATTTGATTGAAAATTCATGTAATATTCAAATTTTATCTAAAAATTTTAAAACTCAAAATTATCTGACAAAAACTTAACCCGAGTTGTCCAATTAGCAAGTTTATTAAAATTTTAATATCAAACTTAATAAATGTTAAAATTCCTCTCGTTATGGGATTTTTTTTTTCTTTCTCTATGAGAATTATTCGTCCTCTCGCAAATAGGGAGATCTAAGTGTTAGAATTCTTTTCTTGATTAATTCGCATCTTTCTTTCCTGGGGTAAATCTTTACACCTAGGATTCTGTTGCTTTTTCTTTGTTTTTACCTGAATTTTTTACTTGATCTTGTTTAAGTGAGCCTGTTTCTTTCATTTTGTTTTTAGGTTTTGGAGTTAGCTTTTGTTTGTGAAAGGAGTTTGTGGGTTAAATTTTTACGTTGACAGGGAGATAGAAGGTAAGTACTCTGTTTTTGCTATTTTCAATTTAAAACTCAAATCTCTCCGGAGTTGTGTGATCTGGTTTGGATGGGGGAGTTAGAAATTGAAAGTGAGCTTGAAATTGAGGATCAAGGAGGACGGATTTCCAATCAATGGATATTAACTGGGAAGCTGGTTACCGAGAAGCATATTACTAGATGAAGTGTTATTAATGTAATTAGGAATACTTCCCCGATTAAGGAGACTATGGATAATAAGCCTGACAAACGAGGATGTACTTATACAATACCGTCGAAGGTAAGACTTCGAGGATTTTTAAATTTTACTACCCCGGAGTACCATACAAGATACGATGAAATTCAACATAGCCCAATCCTGGTCTGTAAGAGCATCTCTCTTTTTACCCTCGATACATTTAATTTACGTGATACTGTATTAAATTATTTTGATGCTATTGGTTGGAAACCGTATGCGAATATTAAATGGGATGCATTCTTCAAACTCGTATCTGAATTTTATGCAACATTTAGCTTCGATATAAATGTTATTAGTACTATTGAAACTCAGGACATCATCTGTTTCCGATTGCTAGGTAATACTTTTAGAATATTAGTTTCGGATTTTAACGAAGCCATAGGTTTCGTTGACCCTGATAATGTCCAAACCACCCATACCATACAACTTTACTTGATAAACCTAGCGATTTTGATGTCGATACCGCTTACTCGACTCTAACTCACTCTATACATTGCTCTTACAACTCTAAGACCTATAAAACCTTACTAGTGCATGAACATACCCTAAGATACATTCATAGATTTCTTGCTTTTAATTTTTCGGGTCGTAATAAGTCTTTGTCTACCCTAACAAAGACGGAATTATTTTTCTTATGGTGTATGCACTCCAATTATAGGGTCAATTTAGGATATTGGTTTGCACAAGGTTTCCATGTCGTTTTACGTGCTCACCGTCCACTCATACTCGACCCATATATCATACATTTAGCCACACAAAATTTTCCATCCGGAATTGATTTCTCATCTCTTACATGTGCATATACTATGGATCATTTAGATGAATATTGTATAGATTATATGAGTTTTTTTGTCTGTACCCTTACTGTGTATTATTTTGTTCCCCCAGGTACACGAACTACTCATAGCGATAGAGTTTTTCGTTGACAACACAATCTAGTTCCTAGGGAGCAAGAGGAGCAACCCCCTTCTGCTCTAGAGGAACAACTAAACCCCATCGAGACTTGCCTTCACATAATGGAGGCTCAAATCTCAAATATCCTCACTATATTGCAAAGAGGTTACTTCCACCACCTTTTGCCAAATTAAACATACACAAATAGTACACTTGACCCTTCTCTTTCTTATTCTTTTTGCACATTGATGGCAATGTGGGATAAGTAAGGGGATTTGTAGGACATGTCATGTTATTATTTGTTCTTCATTGCATGTGTTACTTCTTATATTGTGATCATTCCTTAATTTGTTTGAAATTGCTTTAATTCCTATACTTAGTTAATTCAAATGGTTAGGTGATTCATGAATAATTGCTCATTACTTAGTTTAATTGACAAGTGTTTTATAGAATTGAAAATCTCATGAATAAATTAACATCCCATGAAAATTATTAGTTTTTTGAACTTGCTTAATAAAGGTACTTGTATCTCGTTTTAGTCATTTTACTTTATGTTAATAAAAAATATGTATATATATACTACTCTGCTAATGGATCAGTTATGAGTGAAGATTTCAAAAATATGACCAAATTGAGTAATCGGGGTGTGGTGCTGGGATTGTTATCTCACCTTACATCAAAAGATTTGAGTGACGAACTGAAACTTGCAAACACTCATTAATCGAGCTACCATGAGTATGGAAAAATAATTAGTTTGGAGACATCAAATTGAGTAATCGAGGTGAGGTGCTAGAGTTGCCATCTCATCTTGCGTAAAAAGATTTGACTATGTCCCAAACTTGTTGAATAATTTGATAAAAAACAATTGCCTTGCAAGTTTGATTGAGCTTCAATTTAGTGAAATGACTGATTTTTCATATTGTTAGAATTTTATAAACACTTGTTGGTCGAACTGAGTAAATTCTTATTCATGCTACACCTAAACTGTTTGTATTGTGCATGGTTGTTAAGTGAGACTTGATTTTGGGGAACAAAATATTGAATGGTTTCTAGTATGGGAATGAACAGTATGCTTGAGGATAAACATCGGCTAAGTAGGGGGAATTTGATAGCAAGTTAATTTTATATGTTTAATGTACCTAATTTTGGTCAATTTTTTAATAGAATGCTACTAAACTTTTGATTTCTTGCTTAAATTTTATTAGGGACGCAAATGGAGTGTCGAAGTTAAAAAAAAGAAGAAGAAAAAATTGAGCTAAATTGGAACAGAAAACAAGTTGGGGGATGAATTGAAAATTATAGAATTATTTTTGGGCTAATAAAAATATCGGACTTAAAAAAATCTAATTTAGTGGTTGGTTTTTAAGCATGATTCTAAGTGTAAATCATGTTAAATTGGTTCTTTGAGAGATATATAAAGACTTGTAATTGTGGCATTAGAACACATTTTGAATTTAAAAAGGCAATTAGCACATTCGTGCTTCAATAACATTTGAGCATTTTGTTTCTTTTTTTATATTTTGGTACAATTTCCCTTTTAGTCCCCTTCCTTCTTCACCTATTATCTTTCATTAAAATCTACTCTTATAATCCAATCAAGTATGATTAATTTCATGCTCAACTAATATTCATTTAGGCCAGTTATCCCTCCGATCGAAAATCGTGAGAAATGAATCCGCGCTAAAACCTTACAACGCAATATTCATTATCTCTCCGAAATATGGGATAGTTACGATTGTCCTTTAAAGTTAATTCAATTTCAACTCAAAAAGCTCACATTGGGTTGGAGTAGTGATGTCCACGAAACCAACTAAAAATTTGACAAAGGCAAGTACACCTATCAATTAATAGTATAGCTATGGTGAGCATATATATTGTTCCCACGAAGACTAAAAGTACTAGTAATTATTGTCTTTCTATTATTTAAATGACAAACTGGAGTAACTAATTAAAACTAAAATTAACTAAAGAACACGATAAAGAACAAATCAGGAAAACAAACTATTAACAACCAAGAAGCGAAACAAGACTCAGGAAAGAATTCACCTAGATTTCATCTGTCATTACCAATCTGAATTAAACAATTCTTCACTTAGTATCTTGATCCGTAGAAATCCCTAAATTATGTTAATATCTCTTTGAAGGCTAAGAGGGACTGACTCTAGGTTGATTAATTGAAATTTCTTTCTAATTAAAACTGCTATTATCGCATTAACTCGATCTATGGATCCCCTATTAGATTTGCCTCTAATATGGTATATTTATGTCGTCCTATTTCTAGGATTCCATGCAACTCCACTCAATTATGTTAAATCTACTCTTAAACAAGGTCTATTCCTCCTCTGAATTAAGCACAACAAACATGGATTAATAATCTAGAAATATTAAACCAAGAATTAAGCACACATAATTGAGAATAATATCCAAGTATTTATTACGTAAAACATAAATCAAAAGACAAAATCCATCTTAGGGTTAATCTCCCTAGGTATTTAGAAAATTAGTTCATAATCACAAATAAAAACATCTTAAAGACAATATAACAACAAGAAATAAAGAAACTCATAATAAACTTTAAAGAAATCAAAAAGAGATCTTCAATCTTGATGGAAATCTGCTTTAGAGGCCGCTTCAATGATGTTTTCCGAGTTGTTTTCTTCAATATTCTCTAACGGCTTCCTCCCCTCTTCTTATATTTGGTATATATAGGTTTTAGAATTCCTGAAAAACCTAAAAATTGTATTTTTCCGCATGTCCGAAATGCGATTAACGAAATCCACATGGTCTAACACATGGTCGTGTGTCCAACCCGTGTGGCTCCTGAAACTTGCTCCGATTTTCCAATTTTCACTCGTTTTCCGCTCTTTTCACTCCCAAATGCTCTCCTAATTATAGAAACATGAATTTAAAGGATTATGAGCATAAAATTCATCATTTCAAATCGAATAATCATCCAAAAATGCAATAATAATGAGGCTAAAATATGTTACATTTAGCATTTATCAAGTAGTTTGGCATACAGTTAGGAAAACGAGTCAATTGTCTGTAGCATTTGGGTTCCTGCGAAAAAATAGGCATGTTCAGATGGGAAAAGACCAGTTGGATTTCGTCAAGGGAGATACTGATCAGATTTAAACAACCCACGCGATTGAGGTCGTTAATTCGAGTTAGGCTCTTCTAGGTCGCAAGGCCGTCGAGATCTTAAATTGCGGATGCGTTTTACGCGGTTAGATAGTCGATAAGGGTTGGTTTGCAGGGCGTTCAGGAATCAACTACGCAAGGAAAACTTGGTAGCTAAAGCGTCCTTGATCGCTATAACTAGCTTATCGTTTAGAAGAAAAAAATTACTTTCAAGGATTTATTCGAGTTTGAAACATACTGAGTCTAAGTCTAAAAAAATTCGCATATTTGATTATCTAATTTAGTTTTGGTTTTTAGTTTTATTTTGCATTTCTAATTCAACTATTGTTTTCTATTTATTTTTATATTTTTAACCCTATTCAACTAAAACCCCCATTCGTTTTATTTTCAGCACAACATGTTAGATGTCGTGGGCACGATAGCTGCTACGACTTTAGAGTCTGGTCAGGCAAAAAACAATATTAGAAATCTCAGTCCTTGTGGGATCGATCCTACTTCTCCATACTACTGTTTAGTTTAGTTTAGTTAAAGTGTAAGAAATCTATATTTGGTGGCATCGACAACCATCAGCCTTCCTCAGCACCATCACATCCTCTTCTTTGTCTCTTCCCTTGTTGATACGCTCATCAACAAAGTGCAAGAGGTGTAGTTGAAGAGGTTGCTAAACTAGCAGAGATGGAATTTAGTAAAAGGACTATGAAGTTTAGGTTTTATGATTATTAGAATTGAGAGATGGGTGTGAATGATTTAGTATGAAGAGTGGAGAAACGTGATTCCTTGTTAGATATTCGAGTATTGGGGAAGTAATTAAAGAATGATGGATGGTTTGGATGTCATTGATGCTATTGCTTTGGTGGGATGATCCAGGGTTCTTTTGCTAATTTTGTATTTTTTGGGGTGAAAATTTTGTTTTGCCTATAAGAGCTATCCTCAAGGGTGAAGCCAAATTTTTTTTTAGGGGTTGAAATTAAATTGTATTTTTTTGCGATAGTAAAAATACAATTTTACATTTTAATAGCCTATATATTTATATTTTTTAAATGATTAAATCATATTTTTATCATTTTTGAGTACTCAAGTGCAATTTTACCATTACAAATTTAAATTTTTAAGGGCCTTAAAGAAAAAAAAAATTATTTTAGGGGGGCCGGGCCTTGCCAGCCCCTTGATTTGCCACTGGCTATCCTTTTAGTTTAATCATATTTGCGATTTTAGCATTTTTTGGAATGTCTATTTTTATGTCTTTTGCTCTATTGCTCGGAGTTAGTAAAATGGCAACTAAACTTGTGTTGAAACGGTACGACACAGACAAAGACTCGGGATATGTCAAGCTTTTGTGGGTTAGCATATAATACCACAACCTCGTTAATCACAATCAACTATACTAAAATCACATCAGCCAAGTAAATCTTGCCTGAGGCATTTTGAGGATTACACAATCCTTACAAATCATGGGTTAGCGAATGTTGAACCGTCAACATTAAATATTAATCCTCCAGTGGGGTGAGGTATTCCAACAAACGTTAGTTTTTGGTACATGTGATTGCCAATAATAAGAAAATAATTTAGAGCATCATGACACTCAAGTTCCCCCGCGGTCACTTAGCAAAAACCCACCAAGCAAGTCTCATCTTTACCAAATTAAAAAGCTGAATATCATCAACAATAGATCCTTTCAAATAACACTTAATCCTGCAAAGCCAAATTTACCAAACTATTGCACCGAAAGCCATATCCCACATTCCTTATTTATGTATTTAAATTTATATGCAGGAACTTGTATTCTTTTCTTGGATCTTTTTATGTAGTATGTACGAGTCTTTAATTTATAACTTGATTGACGATCTTAAATATATTTAATTTTCATCATAAATTAAAAAAAAAAGAAGATAAAGTTGATAAATGAGAATCTTCACTCAATTTTGTAAAGTTGTCATTGCATTTATCTTATTCATAATTACCATATGATAAAGTAGATGGACACCATATTAATTAACGAAATTGCCATGTTAGATGAATCAAACAACCTAGCAAATTTTATCTGAAAAGGAAGATTCCGAAACAAACAATAATAGTAAACATGTTATGGTTCCATTTTGGGATATCCTCCCCTCCTTGGACGTCTTTCGTCACCTGAGCTGCACGTAAAGAAAGGCGGTGGCGGTGGCGGTGGTGGTAATGGTGGTGCTGTTGCTGGTGATGGTGGCAACATTGGCGACCGTGGTTCTGGCTTGAAGCTTCGTGTAGCTTGAGCTTTTGGTGCCGGATATAGATTCCTTGGAAGGGTGTTGGACCTTAACCTCCGGGCAGGTTGCAAGGCCGTAGTTTCACGGCGGATTTGATAAAAATGCAGCGGAATTTCCCTGCCATTGCAGGTCCGACCAATGTTTTCATCAATTATTCCAAAGGCCAACAGTGCTAAAATTACAAATAGTGATGCTTTCATTCTAGATTTTGTTATGATTAGATAGGGGAAGCGGCTCATATACACACGCATATATGTAGACAGGCTTTATTAATTGAATCACAAGTCAATAAACTTAAAACTTTACTAGAAATGTTTTAATTAATAATTTATTGAAGAATGAAACCTAATTATTTTATGACCTTCGAGTGTGTGTTCAATTACGCGGTTCAAAGAAATTACTTGTAAAAGTAAAACAGAATTTAGAAAGAATTCCGATATAGAATTTGCTCAAATATCACTTTATTCAATTTTCATTTTTATCTTTTTAAATCTAATCATCATTATTTTATAATTATCCTTTTATCTTAGTAAATTTTGATGGACTAAATTTTAATGATACTAACCTTTTAAATTCTATAAACATTGTTTATAACTATCCATAACTCCTCCCCAACCCTTAAATAAGAGGATAATATGCTTCAGCGCACTTGAACTTACGTCCTTCTACATTGACAACAATGTCCATGCCAATCGAGCTAAGACTCAACCAACACCTTCATTAGTAATCTTACCTATTTATATCTCCTCGAATAGTTTTTCATATTTTATTTCTTAGTTTTTTTTTTAAAAAATTTAATTTTTTTTATCATAGAAGGTAGAAAAAGCATAGCAATGGCATGCAAAGTCTACTCTTGAAACAAGGGATAACCATTTTTAAGTAACATGCACTCATGCATTTTTTTTAAGACATCAAATTGGTGTTTAACTCGTAAAGTCAATGGCATTATGTTGCTAAACAATTTGGTATAAAATTTGAGCAAAATGATAGGTGCAAGGGGGATAGAGTTCCTCCTTTTAAGGCTATACCCCATCACATTTTATAAGGAATTTTAGTAATTGTTCTTTGTGTTCATAAGGGCATTTATAGCCATTAGTTATACATTATTTTATTATCATTTTAGAAAATATGTATTTAATATTGATTTAATTGGATTAAAAAATAATGCATTAATTATATTTTTTATCAATATAGCAATATTACTTTAATTAATGCTTATTTTTCTTTTTCTAAGTTATCCGATTGATCTTCCGAAAACCCTTTAGTCAAATTGCCAACCCTTGATTAGTTGGATTCTAACTTTGGTTTTAAATTATTAAATTGCAAATTGAAGAAGTTAATTAATTAGATAAATATATTTTTATGAAAAATTTTATGCGAAGTAATTGAAAAAAAAAAGACAAAAACAACTTGAATGGAAAAGTGGGGATCAAACAATAAGAAAATAATCAAACAACTGTCAAAAAAATATTCATCAATTTAAGGAAGTAAGGATACAAGTTGTTAAACACCGTCTTTAAGAATATTTTATCATATAGGTGTTACTAGTTATAAGTTTATTTTTCTTAGACTCTCAAAAAACAAAAATTCAGTAAAAATTAATTCTAAAAACAAAATAGCTTAGATTTACATTGCAATAACCTTTTAAGCGTAATGTACAAGCCCACCTTTTCAACTTGATTTTTATTAGACAAATGAAGTATAATGACTTATAAACAATGGTCTCAGGGTCTTTCTTTAGAAATGTGGGATTTGGTTCTTATGAAATTTCTCAATTTTACCAACAAGCCTCCACATAATTCAAAAAAAAAAAAAACAAGGATAAAATTTTGCTAAGTATCTTTTATCTAGATATAGTGCAACAACTATGGTATCCTTTAAACTATGAACCAGAACTAGAAAGAACGAAACATAATTTACAGAATAATTGGTGATACAAGTTTCTATGAACTAAGAATTCTTTGCATAAATTAAGATTCCCACCAATCACATTATACCTATACTATTGTTGTTCAACGTGATTGTGCGCTAATAGGTGTGAAGTTATGCCTCGTATTTTTTAGTTTTTCTTCTCTCCGTTAAATTATATTTTCAATTTCTCACTTAAACTCTGATTAGTGTAGATTATTTTAATATTATTTGACCTATTTAGCCTATAAATATGCCATTTTCCACCTTAGAAAAATAACTCATTACACATTTAGGTATTAACTTTTATAAGCTTTCAGATAATTTTGTGTTTAAGTTTTGAGGGTTTTTGCTTTGGGTTTCGGGTTTTAGTTTTATCTCCATCTTTTGTACTCTTTGTTTTGCCATTTTAGTGAAATTATCTTTGCCTGTGGTTTTTTATCCTCTTCAGAGGAGTTTTTTCACATAAAATATTTGTGTTCAATCTTTTCAATTTCTTCATTATTTAACTTGTTCGTTGCTTAACCGGGTTTATCCCTAACAATAGGCCATGTGTGTGCCTGGTTTTCATGAGTGCTCTAGAGACTCTGCCATAAATCTCATAAAAGCGACCCCACTTCACATTCATATAGGTCAATCCATCAAGTGTATTCTGCAGATCAATACACCACCTATAAAGAATATTTATTCGATTAAGATATTTTACTCATCCTTATCATCCATGCAATTTTACCACTACCTACGCCATAGGAGGGACATAATCTTATAACGCTTTATAAATCAACTAATAACTTAGTTATTACCCATATGAACCTAATTCATGGGATTTTCATCATTGTTGATTTCATCCTTTAACAGAAGTCCTATTCCATCATTATTATCCTTTAACAATCTTGAGATTTGGGCAAAACCTTCATATGGATGCTTCAATTACCATAATTTGGCTTTATTAATTTTGGGATTTGCAGTAGAATCATGTTCACCATCATTATATCAACACAAAGCAAGCTTGAATACCACTTGTTGAAAGCGTAGTGGACACTTGTGGAACTAAACTAATTTTATTACTTACACAACATGTACAAAACAAGAGCAAATTACAAATATAATTTTTCCTTTCTCATTATGTTGGAAGTTTTATGCATTTCAAAGGATTACGCAAATCTCACATTACTAGAAAAAGACCTTGAAACCTTTGTTTATAAGTCAATATGCTTCACTGGACTAGTAAAAACTAAGTTGAGAGGGTGGACTCATGCATTGGGCCCAAAAGGCAAGGCTAGTGTAATGTACATCCGGTCCCTTTTGTTTTTGAAATTATTTTTACTAAGCTTTTTGAAAGTCCAAGAAAAGTGAACATCTTAACTTGTAACACCTATATTTAGCAAAGAAAAAAAATAGCTTAACCAGTTGAAGCTATTTTAGTTAAGCCCATATCGTTGAACCATTTTCAAACTATTTTTAGTTAATTCAGTAAATTTACCTTTGCTATATTTCTCTTCCAAATACTCTATGTTTTCTCAAAAGTTTCCTTATACAATTTTAGTTGAGTATTCAATTGGTTTGTTTTTCCTAATTTCATGTTTTCCTACTAGTTAACAAAAGTACTTGTTGAATCCCGAGGGATACACGAATCCACAAAATATCATTAAGGACGGTAATATTTACGCCTCAAGCAACAATTCTAATTTTCTAAACATTCCATTTCTATCAATCTTGAGGATATTTGGATGTTGTTCGTATTGTCGATTCTATGTTTGTTGTTGTTGTTATTATCAGAATGCTACTTGTGTCATGTTTCCATGAAGGCACCATGTTTTTTTTCTTTTATTGTTCTCTTGCTACACATATCCCAATGATTTCGATATTTCTATTGTTCGAGGTTCCCACACATCAATGACATGTATTAAAAGGGGTAAGTTCTAAATATTTCTGAAAGACTAGAATTGGTTTAATTTTGGAAAAATAAAATATTAACCGCATAGAAAGTGTGATATTTTTATGATTGATTGTTTGAATGAAGCATGGATTTGTGATTTCTTGTTGCATGAATTTTTTTATTATTATGAAAAATTGTAATAGCCTTAAATTGAAGTTTAATAAAATTCTTAATAAAATAATAATGTGAATTTACTCTAGACTTGATTAATAGGGGTGAGCGTTCGATCGAATCGAATCGAATGAAAAAATTTCGAGTTAATCAAGTTGACGAATCATATTTTATCATCCTAACTCGATTTAAAATTTTCTCAAATCAAGTGAGTAAGATGGAATTCGAATCAAATCGAATTGAATATATTAGTTCGAGTTAAATTTAAAAAAATGACTATGGGTTCTTGTAACCACTGTCACCCATCGTAATCAAATTTGTCCACTATATCAAATTTGTTATTAACTTTTATCCCTCATAATATATTTATTAATTTTTTATGTACAGGTTAGCTTCTTTGTTTGCTTAGTTGCTTCAATTATCTTCTGATTCTTGTCACTATGTATTTTGAAATTAAAAAATATATTAAATGTAAAAAATGTGATTTTTTTAATAGAATTTATTTTAAAGATCAAATGTGAAATTGATACCAACATAAAATTTTAACACGGATATTTCAAAATTTTAGCAAAAAAAATAGTTTCAAAAACAAAAGAGCTTAGATTTACATTACACTAACCTTTTAGGCTTAACGCACAAGTCCACCCTTTCAACTTGATTTTTACTAAACTAATGAAGTATAATGGCTTATAAACAAGGGTCTCAGGGTCTTTCTTTAGAAATGTGAGATTTGGTTCTTATGAAATTTCTTAAATTTCCCTACAATCCTCGACATAATTTAAAAAAATCAAGGATAAATTTTTTTTAAGTATTTTTTATCTAGATATAGTGTAACAACTATGGTGTCCTTTAAACTATGAACTAGAGCTAGAAAGAATGAAACATAATTTAAAGAATAATTGGTGATACAAGTTTCTATGAATTAAGAATTCTTCGCATAAATAAAAATTCTCATAAATCACATTAGGGGTGAGCATTCGATCGAATCGAATCGAATCAAATCAAAAATTTTCGAGTTAATCGAGTTTTCGAATATCATTTTATCATCCTAACTTTATTTGAAGTTTTCTCGAATCGAGTCGAGTGAGATGGAATTCGAATCGAATCAAATCGAATATATTTGTTCGAGTTAAATTTTAAAAAATAATTTTGGGTCCTTGTAACCATTGTCACCCATCGTAATAAAATTTATCCACCTTAATCAAATTTTTTATTAACTTTCATCACCTCATAATTTATTTATTAATTTTTTATATACTGGTTAGCTTATTTGTTTACTTAGTTGTTTCAATTATCTTCAGATTCTTGTCACTATGTATTTTGGAATTAAAAAATATATTAAATATAAAAATATGATTTTTTAATAAAAGTTATTTTAAAAATAAAATGAGAAATTGATACCAATATAAAATTTGAACACGAATATTTTATGGCATAATTAAGAATTCAATTTTAATATAAATATTCAATATGACTAAACAATTCAATAATATAAATGATATAAAATGTGAAATTTAATTTAATAATATAAATAGTATATATAAATAAAATTATTACTATTTATGTTTAGTGATTTTTTTTGGATAATTTTGATTTTTTATTTGAGAGTAAAGGGTGAGAAGTAAAATTTTAGGGGGAAAATAAAAAGTTTTTGGGAATAAAAGTTTGAGGGAAAGTAAATAGGGGGAGTAAAATTTTGGAGGGAAAATATTAAAAAAAAATTGGAGGGGGGAGGGTTTGGGGTAGATGGGAGGTGGGATGGGAAGAGAATAAAAGTTTTAGGGGAAAAGTGTGAGGGAGTAAAAATTTTGGGGGAAAATAAAAGGTTTTGAGGGTTTTTGGGAGTAAAATTTTGAGAAAAAGTAAATGGAAGAGTAAAATTTTGGTGGAAAATAGATTTTGGGTAGATTGGGGGGTTGGGAGGGGAGAGGAGTAAAAGTTTTGAGGGAAAAGTAAAAAAGTTTGGGAGTTTAGGGTAAAAATGTAAAAAATTATAGTTTGATATTCGAATTATTCGAATTATTCGAGTTATTCGAATTCGAAAACTCAACTCGATTCGAACTCGAAATTCGAAAAAAAAATTCGAGTTGATTCGAATAAATCGATTCGTTTAACTCGAAATTCAAATATTTTTTCGATTTTTTGGAGTCGAATCGAGTTTTGCTCACCCCTAAATCACATTATACCTATACTATTATTGTTCAATGCGGTTGAGTGCTAATAGGTGTGGAGTAATGCATCGTATTTTTTGGCTTTTCTTCCCCTTGTTAAACTTTTTTTTAGTTGCTCACTTAAACTCTGATTAATGTAGGTTATTTTAATATTATTTGACCTATTTAGCATATAAATAAACCCATTTCCACCTTAGAAAGATAACCCGTTACAAATTTAGGTATTAGCTTTTACAAGCTTTCGAAGGATTTTGTGTTTACATTTTGAGAGTTCTTATTTCGGGTTTCGAGGTTTAGTTTTATCTCCATCTTTTGTACTCTTCGTTTTGCCTTTTTAGTGAAATTATCTTTACCCGTGGTTTTTATCCTCTTTGGAGGGGTTTTTTCACGTAAAATATTTGTGTTCGATCTTTTCAATTTCTTCGTTATTTTACTTGTTCATTGCTTAACCGAGTTTATCCCCAACAATAGGCCATGTGTGTGCCTAGTTTTCATGAGTGCTATAAAGACTCTACCATAAATCTCATAAAAGAGACCCCACTTCACACTCATATAGGTCAATCCATCAAGTGTATTCTACATATAATACACCACTTATAAAGAAGATTGATTTGATAAAGATATTTTACTCATCCTTATCATCCATGCAGTTTTAGCACCATATATACCATAGGAGGGACATAATCTTATAGCACTTTATAAATCGACTAATGACTTCGTTATTTCCCATATGAACGTAATTCATGGGATTTTCAATCACATAGGTTTTCATCATTGTTGATTTCATCCTTTAACAAAAGTCTTATTCCATCATTTTAGTCCTTTAACAATCTTGAGAGTCGAACAAAACCTTCATTTGGATGCTTCAATTACTATAATTTGGCTTTATTAGTTTCGAGATTTGCAGTAGAATCATGTTCACCATCATGACATCAACACGAACCAAACTCGAATACCAGTTGTTGGAAGTGTAGTGTACACTTATGAATACAATTTTAATTGAGTATTTAATTGGTTTGTTTTTCCTAATTTCATGTTTTCCTTCCAGTTAACAGAAGTACTTGTTGAATCTCGAGGGAAACGCGAACCCACAAAATATCCTTGAGGACGGTGATATTTACGCCTCAAGCAACATTTCTAATTCTCTAAACCTTCGATTTTTATCAATCTTAAGGATATTTGGATGTTGTCTGCATTATTGATACTATGTTCGTTGTTGTCATTATTGTCATGATGCTACTTGTGTCATGTTTCCATGAATGTACCATGTTTTTGCTTTTATTGTTCTCTTGCTACACATATCTCAATGATTTCAATATTTCTATTGTTTGAGATTCCCACACATCAATAGCATGTATTAAAAGGGGTAAGTTTTAAATATTTTTGAAAGACTAGAATTGGTTTAATTTTGGAAAAATAAAATATTAACCACATAGAAAGTGTGTTATTTTTATGATTGATTGTTTGAATGAAGCATGGATCTATGATTTCTTGTTGCATGAATTTGTTTATTATATGAAAAAAAACTAGTGGCCTTAAATAGAAGTTTAATAAAATTCTTAATATTTCTAATGGAAATATTAGTGGTAGTTAAAATACCTTTGTGCCTTTCTCTCAAGTGGAAAAAATAGAAGTTGTATATCTTAAAAACTCTTGAAATTGCACATGTGTTTGGAAAAGGCAAGGTTTTGTTTAAACCTATGTCTAGAAAGACCTTAGCCTAAGTGAGGTGCTTTATATTTCTAATGTTGAAACCAAATTGGTTTTCGTTAGATTATTAGGAAAAGTTGAAGTGAGTTTCCTTCAATCATGACAAGGTTATAATGACTAAAAATATATTTTTGTGAGAAAAGGTTTTTGTAAACATATATTATTTGTTTTTTTTATTTTAGAAATTAATGAATATGCTAGTCTATCTTCTTACCTGATTGAAATATTATGATCTATGTGGCACATTAATAATGAAATTTGTGAATATATGTTGTAGTGTAACTCAAACAAAACTAGGCCATTAAAATACTCACTAAAATGTGCGATTGTTAATTCAAATGTACTTGAAATTATTTGCATATTATTTGTGTTGTTAGATTTCTTATATGATAATGATAAGATATATTATGTTTTGAAGATTATTTTTTTTCTAACTTAAAATGTATGAAAATGTGGGGATGTCTAAAGATTCTGTCTTTTGATCTTAAGGAATATGAATTCTAATTGCATGTTCATTGACTATATTGAAATTAGTGTTGCATATATATTTCTTATTATAAATAGTGATGTGTTTGATCATAATATTATACTTGAGATAAAAAAAAAACTATTGATTTTTTTAGTATATATTCCTTTAAAAGTTGATGATACTTCTTATGCACATGTTATACAAAAAACTACAAATATGAGGATTTGAGAAGGCTTAAAAGGCTTGAACTGAAAAGTCTATTAGAAATAATTTTTCACTTTTATTTTGTGCAAAATGGTACATTAAATTATTCTAAAGTAATTTCTTCTTATGATGCTCTTTTTTGAAAAAAAGGTTAAAGTAAAACTTAGTTCCAATTTAGAAAACAAACTTGGAAATTAGTTAATTTACCTTCTGAAGCAAAACTCATTGGTTGCAAATGGTTTTTTAAAAGAAACTTAAACATGATGGTTTTATCACGAAGTTGTACTTGTAACGCCCTAAATTTCTTAACTTGGTTTCTGTGAATTTTGATACAAATATGTATTTGCTTCAATGGTTAAGTGATTTGATTGTGTGTTTAAGGTCTTGGGTTCAAGTCTCATTTATGGAGAATTCTGTTATTTTTATCTTAGCCTAATCTCTATGGGTAGGGTTATACTATATTTTTGGTAAACTTATATTAGAATAAGCTTGTTGGTTCAAGTGGTAAAGTGTTAGCTAGCTTTGAGGTTTTGTGTTCAAATCCTCGTATGAACATGAATGATAATTTTTTATTCGGTTGTGTGATAGAGGTTCGATCATAGTGAAATTTTGAAGTAGTTGTAACTTTGTAAGTCGATTAGTTACTGGGATAATGGGGGGAGTTAGGATTATCTTTTATTTAATTTTATTTTAAATTTTATTTTTGATTTTTCCTAAAACTCCTCCCCCTTCTCTGACATTTTTTCTTCTTTTTCTCTTTATTCTTTTCTCTTTTTTTGAAATAAATCCCTCTCTTTCCACTCTGCAATCTTTCGTTCCAACTAAAATCGTGTGTCATTGTAGTTTGACGGCATTGTGGTTCGTTCGTCTCTCTTTTATCTCAAATTTCGATTGTAATTCGATTCAGTAAGTTGGGTAGGTGTAGTTTATTGTTCTTGGTTGGTGACTCTTTATTGAGTGTTTTTCTTAATGTCGTTTAGGGGAAGATCAAGGGGCTTGGGATTGTCTGTCGATGACTTAGTTGCGTGGAACTGCTGTTCTCGACTAAAGGTAAGGGTTTGGTTGAAAAATTAGATTGTTTGGATCAATTTGATTTTGGTGATGGTAACGATTTGAGTGACTAGTTCGTGATTTAATGATCAATTTTAGGTTCTGGTTATCACGTGGAAGCGTTCGCTTCAATTTCGAACCAAACATGTAACTAAAAAATGAGAAATCGAGATTCAGTGGAAGCCGAAAAGTGGCCTGTCGATGCCACACGGGCGTGTGCTCAGCCGTGTGGCTGGCCGTGTGTGACACACGATCGTGTGACAAGCAAGTGTGTGGCCATGTAGGCCACACGGGCTAGGCCGATTCAGGTGTGTGGGCCACACGGGTGTGTGGGCTATGGGCCAGGCCATGTCAACCACACAAGCAAGGCCTATTTGGGCGTGTGGGCCCAAAAGTCTGAAATTATCCTTAGGGTCGCATAAGTCATTTTGATTGACTGTGGGCTTTCCATAGGGTCAGTAAAGGCAAACAAACCCTAATGCGTGATACTTTCTAATCTGATAGACTGATTTGAGTTTAAGAAATTGATATACATGATTTGTCTATTTTGTAAAAGCATGTATGATATATGTATGTGAGCATGCGAGACACGTTGATTCTGTAAATTTGTATTTGTTATCTGTATTTGTTATCCATATCTATTATTTTTATCTATATATGGGGCGGGTTTGGTTTATGTGGAGGAAGTGTTCTGTGAGGCGACATATCGCTAATTTACTGGCAGCTTGTCTGCATACTGTTCTGATAAGTGTCATTTAGACACTATGTGGTGTGTAGGGATGGGTGGGTGTTTTATACCCCACATGGTGTGTTGGGATGGACGGAGATGGTGTGTAGAAATGGGGGTAGGACTCTGTATATCTATATATCAGTATGTTCTAAAAATCTGATTCTGATACGATCTGACTCTGTTAAGGACTTATGTCGTTTCTATTCTGAAAAATTGGAAATCTAAATTTTATGCATGTTTGTCTCTGTTAAGTTACACACTGAGTTTAGGAAAACTCACATTTGTTGTCTACTTTGTTCAGGTAATCCTCAAGCACAGGTGGATTAGTGCCACAAAGTCTCAGAGGTAACCACTAGTTCACGAACTGGTTTAATTAAAAGTTTTATTTTAATTCTAGATTATTTTGAGAATTTGTAATTTTTGGGACTCTCTGGACTGTTTTGTTTTAAGTTTGGTTTTGATTGTGTTTGGACTTTTATACTGCAACGTTTGACAACATCGCAGTTTTACGCAAACAAATGATTTTCTAAAAACACAAACCTGATTTTCAACTCTTGCAATATCAAACTTTCGTCCCAAAATAAGTTTTCTAAAAAAGCAAATTAACAACGTTTTCATAACGAGAATAATAATATGTTTGATAAATGTGGATTCTTCTTAGTAACAATTAAATGTGAGAAATTTGACATAACAAGATTGATTTCAAAACCTCTTCTTTGTAATACTCCTTGATTCGGCCATAACGTCTAGGCCAGGTTTTGGGTGTTTTAGTACTGGTTGCACAAGGTTTTACATAAACATTTTATATATCAAATGGATGTTAAAATAATTATTTTCTAAAGATTTAGAAGAAGAAATTTATATATAGCAACCTAAAGGTTGTGTCGTTTCAGGTCATGAATCTAAAGTGTGTAAACTTCTCAAATCTTTATTGGCTTAAGATAAGCACCCAAATAGTAGTATGAGAAATTTGATCAAATACTAGTAAAATAAGCACCCAAAGAACTAAATTGTGCTAGCAAGAACTAAATTGAGAGGGTGGACTCATGCATTGGGCTCAAAAGGCTAGTGGGATGTATATCTAAGTCCTTTTGTTTGTGGAATTATTTTTTATTGAATTTCTGGAGTTCAAAAAAGGTGAACTTCTTCACTTGTAACACCTATATTTAGCCAAGCTAAATAGTTAAGTCCAATTCATTAAACCATTTTCAAATTATTTTTAGCTAATTCAATAAACTTACTTTTGCTATATTTAACTAGTAAAACTCCTATAAATACGATGCATGACAACCTTCAAAATCATTCAACCAGTTTATTCTTTACGCTCTCTTTCAAAACACTATTTATTTTCTCGAAAGCTTTCTTCTACAATTTTAGCAAGTATTTAATTGGTTTTTTTCGTTGTTTCCTATTTTCAAGTGCTTATTGAATCTTGGGAGATACGCGAATCCGTAAAATATCCTTAAAGACAGTGATATTCACACCTCATGCAACAATTCTAATTTTCTAAACCTTCGATTTATAACACAATACACTAGCTACTACTAGTTTCTACTTACACTCTTGTTTCTTAAGTTTCACAATAGTCATATTACATTACATTGCTTTCTCTAATATATGAAACACACACACACACATATATATATATATATATAGGCTTAGTTAAATGCCTAAGAAACCTCTAGCACATTTTCCACCCTTAATCATTACTTATCATTTAGGATTTGTTTGGACAATAGAGAGTAATTACAAAAAAAAATGTAATTCTGTGGACATGAATGCAATTACATTGGAATTCCTTATGTTATGTTTGGTAGTACAAATTGTAACTATATAATTACATAATTTATATTTTAAAAAATATTAGTATGATGAAAATAATTTCTAAACAAGTAACAAAAATTAAAATCAAATCATCATTTGTATTACATTAGTACAAAAATGTAATTGATAATACGATTAATTACTAATAAAAACAGTAATAAAAATATACATCATATGCAATTTTATCCAGTTGTTCAAGTGTATATTTATTGGGTCATTCCCTCTTTAATATTTAACATATGCTTTTTATCATCATCTATTGATCTTTGATTGTGTTCATCATCATCTAAATTTGAATCTATATAATTGAGATTATCAAGATCTCCTTCTTCCATCTACTCTTCGAAGTATAGATCATCTCAATTCCACCAATGGTTGAAGTTATGAAATATGCGACATGCTAGTATAATCCAACATTTTTTTTATTCTATACTAAGGTGATGCTGTTAATATAAGAAATATTTTTTTTAGAACAACAAAAGTCTTCTCAACCATATTTTGAAACATTGAATGTCTCATATTAAAGAGTTTGCAAGCTATCTATGGTGTTTGTGTTTGGTACCATTATCTCAAATGATATCATACCCTACAATATTGTGCAATAAAATATTTTCTATTTGCATAATTAACATTGACCTTATAATATTTGGGTTCATAGTCTAAATAGTCTGTAACTTTAATTATAAAAACTTATATAAACTTAATTTGGAGAAACATTTATAATAGGTTATATCCCTTTTTATAATACGTAAATTATGTCAAAAATAATATAATATTTATAATATATAACCTTCATAATAATAGTTTTATAAATTGTTCAAAGTTTTCATATCGCCTCTTATAAATAATATAATTTTTTGTCATAATTTTAGAAAGATATTTTTTTTATAAATAAGTTATGATAAAAAAAAACTATAACATTTTTTATGAATAAATATACAACTTTTACAACATACAGTATGGGTACATAAATAAATTATATTCATACTTCTTGGTTATAACTTTTTATAAATAAATATAGTATAACACTTTTATAACATGTAATTTTTTTATAATAAATTTGTTTGACTTAACTTTAGAAATGCTATAGAATTTAAATAATATAATTTTTTGTTATAATTTATAAAATACACAAATTATTTTTATAATATAATTTTTTAAGATTTATAATATAAGAATCTTTTTGTCATAACCATCTCAAACACTCATACATGTTCTTGCTTTTAATATAATTTTTATAACTTGTATAAAAATAACATTTTAAAATTATATTTGGGTGTAATTACTCGTGTAATTATTACAATTATCATTCTCGCCCTCTAAGAATTGAAAAATGCAATTGGGATGATTCAATTACATCCAATTGAGTAGAATCCACCAATTGCAATAGCTACCAAATAGATCACTGTTGTATAATCACAAACAATTCCAAATACTACCTTAAAACTTCCCCAAGTTACTTTACTTATCCATTTATATTTATTCTTAAGTATTGTAGAATAAATTTTTTACCACCTCTCTTTGCTTTGCCAATTTAAGTCGGTTTAACATCTAACACAAACTTTAAACAAAATGTTAAGATACTAAATGTATACATTAATCCTTCCATAAAACATGCAATGAAGTTGGTCGCCAGATGATTCCTGGCAATAGTCATCAAACGAGATCTTTTATTGAAAATAATAAAAGTACATCAAGATCGGTCACAGTTGTTCAACCATCTACAATCTAAAAGCGCATAAGAAAGAAAGAAGTTGAAATCTTATTGAATGCGAGTTCTCTAGACAGATTTGGCTACATGTACTAAAACTATGTCTTATTCATAGAAAGACTATGTCTTGGATTCAACAACTTTATTGGGCTGTTCCAAGATTAAAAGGGAAGTCATCAATAAAAAACACACCACGATCATGGTGGTGACCGTGGCCTTCTTGGATTTGGCACATAACGGTGGCGAAGAGGAGGAGGAGGTGGTGGTGGGGGTGGTGGTGGTGGTGGTGGTGGAGGAGGAGGAGGTGGAGGTGGGGGTGACCTCATAGGAGGGGCAGGGCTTTGATACACGCGATAATTAAACATAGGTGGTGGAGGTGCCCTTCTTCGAGGGCGAAGCACCCTGGCGGAAACCACATGAAAGTTATGAGAGAAAAAATTGGAAGAAACAGTATCAAAAGAGGAGCTTCGAACAGCTTGAGACTCGTCGTCACTGGCGGCAGAATGTGAAATAATTAGTCCAAGAGTGAAGATCAAAAGGAGCCAACAAAACGTGGCATTCATTGTGGCAGTGCCTAAAGGGCTAAAACCATAACCCTTTAGAAAGTTGAGATCAGACTATTGAGACTGAAAGTTTGAGGAGTATTTTATACAAGTAACTTGTAAACGGCCAGCTGGTTCTAGGTGTGCTCAAAGTCAATGGCCATGGAAACTTCAATGAAAAACGCATATGAAAACCCATAATTTGTTTTATACTTTGTTTTTTTAGTTCCCCGAGTATTGTTTTCTTTTAAGTCAAAAAGATAGAATTTTAGAGTATTCATATTATATCGATTCTAAGTATTATTTTTAATATATTAATTTGACAATAAAAAGTTCTCTACATCCATAAAATATTTACATATTTTTAATGTACTTAAATTTCAAAATCATATCTACTAATTTCAAGAAGAACCTTATACTAAACTTGATCCCATGGATTTCAAATTTCTAAAAAGAAAATACTATATGAAATAACTTTCTGTGATATTTTCATATACAAAAAGTCAAATTACTTTTGAGGTTCAAATATTATACAAGTTTAATGGAGCATGGCGCGCTCAAGGTCGTTCTTCCAACAAGGATTTTGGGAGATTTAGTGCCAGTTTCAGCTTTAAATTATGTCATAATATATGAGCCTAAGCTTTGTTGGGAGGAAGTGGTTATGAATGATTCAGGGATGAGCAGTGGGAAAATTCGACTGGGGGCTCTAACTCATGGCCGAAACTTCCAGCTTCATCAGAGCAACATCAGGGAAGAAGACATTGATTGTTAAAGTTGTAGGCAAATCGGTGGGATTCGGATTCCTTAATAAACAACTGACGCAGCTTCGCCCTAGTGCGTCCGCTTGTTGATAACATAGTAGGGGGTCAGGAAATGTTCCATTCTATGAGTAAGAAAATAAGTGGCCCGGAAAATGAACCTTGAAAACGCATATGATAAGATAAATTGTTCTTATATTTGGAAGAGTATTTTGGTTAGACGAGAAACTCTCCGCAAGAGACTGAATGGAGAGTAGGGGATGGTCAAAATATTCAGTTCTGGCTTGATAGATGGTTTTGAGTGCACTCGGGTCATTCAGCATGATCAACTTCATATCTTTGTGAATAAGTTGTTTAGAAATGAGAGTGAAAACTTACAACAGCTTTGTTCTCTAATACCCGAGGAGGTGGTTAATCAGATTAAGGCTGTGCCAATTGGATTTCACAGGCTGCTAATGATGCTCCGGAGATAACAGATGAGAATAAAATCAGCTTATGATTTTGGGACAACGTGTGCAATCCAATAGCTGTTGGTATTTGGAAAATTCCCTGTCAGCCCAAGATACATACTGTTCACTGAGTTTGCTTGGTCAAGCCGAATCCTGAGTAATGTTACTAGAAGAACTAGATCACTCACGGCAATTGATGAATAATGATACCAATAATGTTTTTGAATATAAAGTGAAAAAAGATAACAATAACTTCAGCAGTCTTATACAGAGCATAAGAGAAGATAGAAACTGTGATTAGATCAAGCTTGAACTTTAATTTCTGGCATATGAGTATAAGAGATGTCAAACGAAAAATACGATGATGTTGATGTTGACGGTGGGTAATCTAGATTATGTTCATGGCGGTGGTGGAGACGGAGACTTGCTCGGTGGAGGAGCGCCTTGATGAACAATAACATTGCCACTAGGTGGTGGTGGTGGACTTGGACGCGGACGTCGTGGATGGACTACCCTAGCAGACACCGCGTGAAACTTGTAAGTAAAATAACGGGAAGAGATGTCGGAGCTGTCAACAGCTGTGGTCTCCTTGTGTATGGCGTTTGAATTCGAAACTAATAACCCTAAAATGAAGAAGAAAACGATCCACCATGACATTGCATTCATGCTGCCTATAAAGGGCAATTAACTAAAAGGAATTTTTTCCTTTTGTGCTCTTTGAAGTGAACTTAAGGATCCAATGAGACTCTAAAAAAAAAATAGGGCAAATTTATACAGTAACTTGTGAGCTGTTTGGTGTCCTCAAAGTCAATGGACCAAAAACTACGGGGATTACTTTAGTTTTAAATCGTATTTGATTATATTTATTTATTATTTTAATATATAAAATTTTACCAAAAAGCATTTTATATATCAAAATATTAATAATAAATTGTAATGAAATTTTATTATAATTATTTTATGATAATACCATTTAAATAAATATTTTTTTTACTTCTCTAAGATTCAATACATGGAAATTTCGGAATATTAAAGTCAACGGAAAGTAAAAGATATTTTGATTCAAAATATAATTCAGTAAGGACTGCTAACCGTTCATACTAAAGTACTACAGAAAATGAGATTTAAAAATGTCAAACTTTGCAACTCTTTTTTGTTTTTTTTCATTTTTTAGTAAAAGAAAAAAAACTTTATGTATATAACGGATTGCATTCTTAAAATAGTTTGACAAGAAGCTTAGGGTATAAGTTGTACGGACATTGTTTGACTTATATATACATAAATTCAATGTTTCCTTTGAAATTTTCAAAGATTTTACCATTTTAGAAATGATTTTATAAAGAACAATAAAAAGATACACAGTTCTCCCATTTTAGTTATTTTTTTAATGTACTTTGATCTTAGACGGGGATGAACCCATTTTAACCATTACTTAAGTTGGAGGAGAGTTAAACTTATACTAATATAAAATTAATTAAGTAGACCCGCTTCATTCATACTTGTTTGTTCTGGGAATGTGCATGCTATAAATCTAAGCAATTGAGAACAAGAGATGGTTCCCGATCAAACTTTCTAGGAAAGGACCAGGCATTTCTCACCTTTTCTTCGCTTAATTATGATTTCGTGCTTTTCTGTGGAGTTGATCTTGAGCATGCTGAGGTTATCAACAAAATTTTATCTACTTTAAGCTGCTACTCATGAAACAAGATCAACAAAAGGTATACACAAATTTATTTCTCAAAAAATACTGAGGATGGCGTAGGACAGTCCATGAGTGCTCAACTGGGGTTCCAAAAAGAGACATATAGGTTCATCATTGAAAATTTTCAATTCACATTTAATGGATGGATATATGCGATCTTCTCCTTTCCTGATGGGTATATGCTTGGGGATTGAAAAAATACATAATGGTTTCATCTAGGGTGGGCGCGTGCCACGGTAAAGGACGGAAACCAGCCTTAATTACGTGGGAAAAATGTTGCATGCCTTTGGCGAGTGGTGATTTGGGTCTGAGACACCAAAACTTCTGTATTTTCTTTTCTTTTCTTTTCTTTTAAATTTAAACTCGGTTTCAATAATTTTGAAACCGTAGGGTTTTTGGAGTTAAAGTTTTGTGATTGAAGCACAATAGGGAGAAGCTTGTTCGGAGAGAAATGATTGATGTAGTTGCTCATGTGTGGCGATCAATTTTCATTAATATTTGAAGTGATCTTTGTGTGAGCGTTTATTGGTCCCTAGGGGATGGAAAATGGCTCGATTGTGGGGGCTTTAATGATGTGGCATAGTTTTGCTGGATTGTTTTTAAAATTTTCAGGGGGTATAACATCCATTGACTGAGGCTGCTAGTGATTGTTGCGCTTGGAGGTGATCGATACTTGGCCAATTCACAACGAAGGATGCTTATACTAAAATCGCATCTTATTAGGGTTTAATATAGTTATACGTTAGTTTCTGTTATAGCGACTGTTATAGTTAGTTACAGTAGTAGTTAAGGAACGGTTTTCTCCTAGCTTTAAATATGTGTAACACACTCAAGTTAAGAAATATATATACAGCATTCCATTTCTTGAATACTCAGAATCTTAACATGGTATCAAGAGCTAGGTTTCCTTTGCTGTAAACAAAGTTTTTTTTTTTACTTTTCGATGGCTACAGATGTTGTTCCAGACGGAGTGCAAGTACCTGAGACACCTCGACACTCCTCCAACACTAGGGAGGCTGCACATTCACAGGGAAATGACATGGTTTGTGCATCGACAGTCCATTATTTCTCCAAGCATGACACCATCAAACTGTCCTCACATAACTTTCTGTTATGGAAACATCAACTTTTGTTGATTCTTGAAGGATATGGGCTTGAAGGGTTTGTTCTCGGTACTATTTCCTCTCCTCCTGCTGTTGTTGTTGATTCTGATGGTCAACAGGTCGAAAATCCAGCCTTTGTTGTTCATAGGAAACAAGATAAGTTTCTCGCTTCCTGGCTATTGTCAACTGTTACAGATGATATCTTAGTTCATCTCACTAATGCTAAAACTAGTTGTGTTATATGGAACACCATTGAAAAACGGTTTAGTGCAAAGTCCTCTCTAAAGATCTCGAGCATGCATCATGCGTTATATTCCCTAAAGAAAATAAATCTTTCTGTTAAAGATTACGTGGCTAAGGTGAAACAGCTTAGTGATGATTTAACTGCTACTGGGAGTCCTATATTTGAGCAAGAACAGATAACTGTCATCTTAGCTGGTTTGTCGGTTGATTTTGAGTCTGTTCGGATATTTGCCTCTGTTACTCCTCTCTCTCTTGACTTGTTAACTAAAATGTTACTTGACTGTGAATCACGTCAATTGGAGTTGTCTACAGAAGTTTCTTGTCAAGCAAATTTGGCAACACGACAATCTGGTAGTGAGGATGTTTCGAAACAGTCCTCTGAGCCTTCAAACTATTCTTAGGGATCTAAACAAACCTATAGAGGACAGGGTCAAGGTTTCTCTCGGGGATGATCCCGTGGTAATGGTCGGGGTTGGTCTCGCAGCAAGCCACAGTGCCAATTGTGTGGTAAGGTGGGGCATCTGGTTCAAACCTGTTTTCACAGATTTGATGAAAATTTTTCAGGTGTTGTAGCGTCCGATACAGTCCAGGTCAACTGTCATCAACTGCATAGATCTAGTTGCTCTTCCTCGGCTCCTGCTTGTCAAACAGTCTTACATTGTTGTGGTTCCTCTAGTCACGGTCAACCGACAGTTACTTCACAATCAGAATCTATTTGGTATCCTGATTCGGGAGCTACAAACCATATTACACCGGATGTGTCTGGTCTCACTAATGCCGCTCCATATGCAGGTACGAGTCGTGTCACTATGGGTAATGAGGCATCTGTTTCAATTGTTAATGTAGGCTCGTCCTCTCTCTTAACTAGTACAAGAATTCTCAAGCTGCAGAATGTGTTACATGTTCCTGCTGTATGCAAGAACTTGATGTCTGTTGGGCAATTTGCAAAGGATAACGGTGTTTATTTTGAATTTCACCCATTCTTGTACTTTGTGAAGGACATTCAGACAGGGATGACGCTACTCGAGGGCCACATGCATGAAGGTTTATACCGTTTCCAATTCACCACGCCCACTTCTGTTGCTGCTCCGTTTCCTTTGAAATCCAGTTCGAAACGAAGTTCTACTTTGGTAAACAGTGCGCAGCTATCTTCTACTTTGTGGCACGATAGACTTGGCCATCCTTGTAATGGCATTTTAACCCGTGTGTTAAGATCTTGTAATGTTCCTTATAAACAAAATGTTTTGAGTCATGTTTGTACAGCCTGTCAAGTGGGAAAAGCTCACAAGCTTCCCTTTTCTACTTCAAACACTTTGTATTCAGTTCCCTTTGCACTTGTGGTATCCGATGTATGGGGGCCTGCACATTTACCTTCAAATGGATTTCGTTACTACATCTCCTTTGTTGACATGTATAGTCGGTATACCTGGCTCTATTTTCTCAAAAACAAGTCGGATGTGACTCAATGTTTCTTGGATTTTCATCAGATGGTACGAGTACAATTTGGTTATTCTATTAAGAGTCTCCAAACGGATGGGGGAGGTGAATATCGTGCTTTGTCTCCGCACTTGTCTCGGCTTGGGGTTCAGCACAGGGTTACATGTCCGTATACCTCGGAGCAAAATGGTGTTGCCGAGAGGAAACATTGTCAGATAGTTGACATGGGGTTTTTGTTGTTAGCACGAGCCAGCATTCCTCTCCAGTTTTGGTTCTATGCTTTTGTGCATGCTGTTTATCTGACTAACAGGCTTCCTACTCCGGTTTTGGGTCATTTTAGCCCGTATGAAGTGCTTTATAAAGCAAACCAGATTATAGCTCACTCAAGGTGTTTGGATGCTCTTGCTTTCCTGATCTTCGACCTTTTCAACGACATAAATTGAGCTTTCGATCACAACAATGTGTTTTTCTTGGGATGGTACCTCACACCAAAGGCTACCGGTGTCTTGCTGCTGATGGTCGAATATTTTTGTCGAGGCATGTGAAATTTGATGAAAGTAAGTTCCCTTATCATGATGGTTTCAGCAAGGAGTTCCCAGAAATAAGGGAAAGTCGGTGTATGTCTGTTCTTCCGTTAGTCACACCCAATACTGGTGTCATCAACCAAGCACATCCTCTCTTGCGTTCTAGCCTGGGAACTGTTTCAGGTCAGTCACATCTTAATCAGTCTTCAGCTAGTACTTCAGCGGACTCAACTACAGGAGTGTCTTCTGATCAGCTGATCTCACAACAACCATCTCTGGTATGTTTGTTGATCCCGTTACAATAGTTGAGGAGTCTACAGTTGGTGTCCAGGCTGAACAGACGATAGCAACTTCATCTACTACCGTACCTTCCAACTGTCACCCGATGCAAACTCGCTCCAATAGTGGTATATTTCGACCAAAAATTTTTTCTTCTGTCCTAGATGAGACTGAGCCTTCTACCATTACAGAAGCTTTTCAGAGTCCTGCCTGGACTGCAGCAGCCAATGATGAGTACAGTGCACTGCTTGCCAACCACACATGGGATCTTGTCTCCTTACCAGCAGGTCGTCGTGCTGTTGGTTGCAAATGGATTTTCCGGATTAAGAGACATGCGGATGGAACCATCACTCGGTACAAGGGCAGATTAGTTGTTAAAGGGTATTTGCAAGAGGCTGGGGTGGATTTTCAGGAAACATTCAGTCCTGTTGTCAAACCAACCTCCATTCGAGTTGTTATAGCATTGGCCGTGTCTCTCAACTGGCCTCTTCGGCAAGTCGATATAAACAACGCGTTCCTAAATAGGGATTTAAGTGAGGACATCTACATGGTTCAACCACCGGGTTTTGAACAAAGTGGCTCAAATGGTGAACTTTTGGTCTGTAAGTTAAAAAAGGATCTATACGGTCTCAAGCAAGCTCCTAGAGCTTGGTTTCAGAAGCTAAGGGAATTTTTAGTTTCCATGAACTTTGAAGTATCCAAAGCTGATGGCTCTCTCTTCATCCTTCGATCAGGAGAACGGTTGATGTATGTGCTAGTTTATGTTGATGACATCATTGTCACTTGCAATGATGCTCAGGCTGTAGATCAGTTTGTCAGTCAACTAAATGCTCGATTCTCTTTAAAGGACCTAGGAAAACTTAACTATTTCCTAGGCATAGAGGTTCAATACACAGCAGAAGGATTATATCTGTCGCAAACGAAGTACATTCAGGACCTACTTTGTAAAGCGTCCATGGATCGGTCTAATTCTCTTCCTACTCCGATGGTAACAAACTGTCACCTTTCAGCCATAGGTGGAAATCCAGTCAATGATGAACATCAGTACAGAAGTATTGTTGGCGCCTTGCAGTATGTGGTGATAACCAGGCCCGACATTGTCTACTCCGTAAATAAGGTGTGCCAGTTCATGCATAAGCCGTTAGACGTGCATTTTAAAGTAGTCAAAAAAATATTGCGGTATCTACAAGGGACGATGAACTATGGCTTAAAGTTTACTCGAGCCTCGCGGTTTCTTCTTGAAGGCTATTCAAACGCTAGCTGGGGGTCTGATGTTGATGATCGTCGATCAACTTCAGGTTATTGCATCTTTCTTGGAGGAAATCTGATCTCTTGGAGTTCCAAGAAACAGCAAGTGGTCTCCCGCTCCACTGCAGAGGCAGAATACAGAAGTGTTGCTCATTTGGCAGCTGAGATAACCTGGGTTCAGTCGTTATTGCGTTAGTTATGTGCTCCAGTGCAACCAAAGGCCTTGATCTGGTGTGACAGTTCGGTAGCAGTAGCAGTAGCTGGCAACCCAGTTATGCATTCAAAATTCAAACACGTAGAGCTAGACGTATTTTTTGTCAGAGAAAAGGTAGCCGCAGGGGTCCTTCAGGTTGGACATGTTCCAGGATCCCATCAGATAGCAGACATCCTAACGAAACCACTGCCTTTGTCTGTCTTAAATAAGTTTCGAGGGCAGCTTCGGGTTGTGAATATCACGTGAAATGAGTTGTTTTTGGTAGCAAGCTGTTAAATAAGTATGGGGAATATTAGGGTTTAATATAGTTATACGTTAGTTTCTGTTATAGCGACTGTTATAGTTAGTTACAGTAGTAGTTAAGGAACGGTTTTCTCTTAGCTTTAAATATGTGTAACACACTCAAGTTAAGAAATATATATACAGCATTCCATTTCTTGAATACTCAGAATCTTAACACATCTGATACCTGGAACTCAAAAGATGCAATGTGGAAAATCGTAAGGACTTTCAAATCACCACCAACGTGTGAGACATTGTCGTGACAGCTTTGCGGATGTAGCCATGAAATGAGTATTCATTCCCTTGAGATTTTCCAGATACAAGGAAAGTGTGGAGCATGGTGGTTCCTAAGCCGAAGAAACAAATATTCATTTCTTTACAACTTAAAAGAGTATTCGCTGAGCCTTAGTTTGTATGGGAGATGAAATTGATTTTGATGAGATTTGAAAATGCTACGGTAAGACATGTGTTTGGTGTTAATCGCAGTGACAGTATAAATTATAATAAAAAGATAAAAGATCATTAAAGACATTGATAAATGTTATATAATAAAAAAATACACCAAAATAGGGTTTTAGCGGCGTTTTTAGTGGCGTTTGGATAAAAAACGCCACTAAAAATCGAGCATTAGCGGCGCTTTACGTAAAACGCCGCTAAAGATCGAGTATTAGCGGCGCATTCTGAAAAACGCCGCTAAAAATAAGTATTAGCGGCGTTTTTGGGAAAGCGCCGCTAATGCTCGGGGCTTTAGCGGCGTTTTTGGGAAATGCCGCTAAAGCTCAAGGATTTAGCGGCGTTTTTGAAAAAGCGCCGCTAATAATAAAATCTAAAACCATTTCAATGATCTCATTCTTTAATATATTCTCAAGTAATGTTTCAATTATATTTTTTATTATAAGTTGAAAAAATTAATATTTCATTGTATTTATTATATATTGGTCAAATTTACATTAAAATGATAACAAATAAAATTGTTTAATCCAAAATGTTTTTATTAAAGAGAAGTCCAAACTCCTAACTATTTATTATTATTTTTCAATCACAGTTTATTTAAACTATTTTACTAGAAAAATATATTAAATTATGAGTAAAATAAAATACCATAAAACTTAAATTGTTGTGTTGTAAAGAATAAAAAATAGAATAAATTTTTATAAGAATAATAAATTTTGATAGTTCGACTAAATAAATCAAAGAAAGTAATATAAAACACCAAATATCGTGATAAATAATGAATTAATGAAAGAGTAAGGTAATACATGAACACAACAATGACCTAATAGTATCTACTCAAGAATAAGAACTGAAAATGAATGAAAAGGGACAAATGAGGTTGTTACTTGGTCTAATACCCACTAGAAATTAATACTAGGTTTTTTAGGCTGAGAAAGGGTTATAGGAAAATATTATAAATATTGAAATTCGAATAAAATTTATTAAATATTGAATTTTAGAAAATAATTAAGTGAATTTGGGATTCAATTTAGCTAGTAGAGTCAGTGGGGTTAGTTGGACAATTTGCTCCCGAAAAGAAAAAGCTGTTTGTTTTTTCTTGATAACAAAAAGTGTTAGCTGAGTCTCGAGTCTAGAGCTGAATGCTGCTTAAGGCGGTATAGTGGTAGTAGTGGACAGGTAGGTCTAATTTATCTGAATAGCCCAATTGCAAAAGAAAGCAAATATCTTATATTTGCAATCATTAATCGAATTACGTTGGGTACTTCATTAGGTGGGTGAGTGGCGAGTGCTGAGGTCCAGGGTTGGGAAAACAAAATGAGCAGAGCAGAGCAGGGTTTGCATTTGGATTTGGTTCGGGTTAGTGGATAATGATGAATAAATATCATCATAATGTTTATTATTTTAGGATTACAATTTTGAGTTCTGGGTTTAAGGTTTAGGTTTAGGGCTTGGGGATTGGGGATTGGGGTTTAAGGTTTAGAGTTTACATTTTAGTGTTAATATGAGGTTAGTGTTTACAGCTTATCAGATAATGATCAAATTTACTGTTTTAGGGCTTGATGTTTATGGTTTACGGTTTAGCGTTAATGATTTGACTGTTACAATGCATGGTTTAGAGTTTAAGGTTTATGTGTTACCATTTTAAGGTTTATGGATTAGGTGTTACCAATGTCCAATTTTAAAAACTTTTTCAACTTCAAGCTCGTTTTACCTGAATCACCCATTTCATTGTTTAAAAACAATAAAAAATATAAATCTAACCATATTTTGGACTAGGTGTGTTGTATAGGTAGTGAACATTTCTAATTATCATTTAAAGAGTAAATAACATATATTTTTCTAAATTTTGAAAGGTTTTATATTTTTCGTGATTTAAAATTTTAAAATGGATTTTTAAAAGATTTTAAATTTTTTTAAAAATTTTAAAAAGATTTTAAACTTTTATTTTTATAATATTTATATACTTTTAAAGAAAATACCAAATTAATAAAAATTACAAACATTAAAGACTACAAAATTATTTTATCATTTTTTAATTGCTATATTGATAATTTTAACCGCAAAATTAGATGTTTAAATTAAAAAAAAAATTAGTATCTCAAAATTTTAACTACAAAATTAGATGTTTAAATTAAAAAATTTTAACCATAAAACAGTATAATAAAAAGTAATAGTGACGTTTTTTTTATAAAAACGCCACAAAAAATAATTTTAGCGCCATTTTATAAATTTTCCCCCCTGAAATCCTTCCCTAATTTCCCCCCTTGAAACCCCCAACTTTACAAACACACCGTCCTTTAAAACTTTTAGCGCCATACCCATTGCTATTTTTTCTTCCTCAACCCCAATTCTTAAACGCCCAAATTTGTAACCCTAGATTTTTCTCTGCAGAACTTTTCTTAATCCACAAGCTTTAGCTGCTCTATGCGATTCCATCACGGATCCGAAGAACTTTTCAAATGTACAGCTCCATTTCACTGCGCCCCCTCTTCCTGATCCTGGTACCATCTTTTAATTTAAGAATAAGCGAAACCCATGTTTCATTTTCTTCAGTTTCTGTTAACAACTGTTCATACCAGTGTTTATGTTAACACCTGTCACCATCTCTTCTTCTTTCCTTGTTTTTCTATCCATCTCGTGGAAACCGCAGTCTGGCATTCTCAGGGTGGCACCAAAGCTCCTAACAAAATAAAACAAAAGTAGAAACACTTTTTTTTGGATCATTGGGTTTTCAAAGTTTTTGGGGTTGGTTTATCTTTTCCTTTTAGGTTTTGAAAGATTGTTGTGGGTGGTTTTGATTGTTTATTTTTCTTCTTTGTTTTCCTTTCTGTAAGAAAAAGTTTTCTTTTTCTTTTAATTTTTATTTTCCGCCTTCCCTTGTCAACGGTTTAATTAAATTTATGAATCATATGTACTTTAAATTTTGTGATTCTTGCAGGTTCTTCAAATGAAATTGCAAATTTTGATAGTAATACTGCTAACAGAAGCCTGCAACTAGAAAGACAATGAGCATGTCAATATTCTCATTTCAGTGACTGTGCTTCTATTTGCAACAATAATGAAAAATTTAAAGGTCAGAAAACTTATGTTGAATACGAACATGCCTAACGTTTTACCAACTCAAACCAAAAGAAAAATCGGATAGCTTATTTGTTTAATTATTACGTAAAAGATGATTATTTGCTGTCCATGTTCCTATTAGTAGCCTTGTGCACTTCTCTTACATGTCCTCGGAATTCATAACCTCTAATAGTACTCAAAATTATGCTCTTTAAGTCCAAAACAAAATTACGTATTTTCTTAGCTCTTTAAGGTCATGCAATTAACCCTTTTTTTTTTCTTATTTCTGCTTTCCTTCTATTCTTTTATGTATTATTTTCTTATTATTCAAACCAGAATGTGTTTTATTGGACAGGTGCGTGCAGTTCGCCGTGACAATGGAGAAAAGACTGATATCTCTAGAGTCTTTTTGGTTGAACAAGTAAAAGGAATGTTGGATAAGATTCAACAGAACCTATTCGATGTGGCAAAACAAAAAAGAGATACCTGCATTAAAGTTGTAAAAACGTGGGATGAGTTTGTAAAAGCTCTTGGGCAAAAGAAACTGATCTTAGCTCCTTGGTGTGATGAGGAGGTATGACTTTAATTTGTAGAATCCTTATTATTTATAGGGATCATGACAATTTAGCATTTAATTGGTATTGTTTTAATGCTTTTTTGTTACCCTTTTTTCTCAGAACTGCATCATTAATCATCATTAATCTCAAAGTATTTTGTTAGGCAACAACATAAACTGGATCATATTCTAATCTCTCGAGGCATATGTAGCTCATTTTTCTTAAATGATGTTTTATGTTTTGTATATATAGGAGGTGGAGAAAGATGTGAAAGCTCGAACAAGGGGTGAGATGGGAGCAGCTAAGTCGCTCTTTGTACCCTATTGGAACAGCCTGAACTCCCAGAAGGTACTTGACTCCATCCATGCAGGCATTTATTTTAAATAATTTAAAGAATATGAAATTAACCCTTTTCCATCCAAATTTCTTTAGAGCAAACAAGGTTTTATATATAAAATTATATATATTTTCAATGATTATGTTTGATTGATTCAGCTGGATTTCAGAACCTTGACAGAGCTGCTATATAAGAAGCTTAGTTGGCATTTCAATTTTTCAATTTTTCAATTCATCTATAGATAAAATAACATTTAGTCTTTAAATTTGTCAAATTTAAACCCTGATTAAAAAAATAATTTATAAAACAATTTTTAATTTTTTTAATCAAATAGATAAACCCTGATTTTGTTTTGGACTGCATTGATAACATTGACACAAAGGTATCATCATGACTTATGAACTTTCAATTTTACCTATTGGCTATAAGAATTTTATATAACGTTGCAATCAAATATTGGCTTTTCACCATATATAGAACTCCTAATTTCTTTATGTGGTTCATGTTATGCTCTAATTTATGTTTTATTTATCATTATTATGATAGTGCATGGCTAATCCTTCTATATGCTTGTTTGATATTTCACCCATCTAAAGCACGAGTAAGCAAGCAACATAAGTTATTCAGCTGATTGCTAATAATCTGTCAGCATAAAACACTGTTTCTAGAATTGATGCTTTTGGATAGGCAATAACAAGTTTAAAAAGTACAATGTAGTATAGGGTGGATGGAGAGGGTTACTGCATATTGATAGGACATAGGTTGCAAAGCTATATGGAAAGAAAATTGAGGGGTTAATAATAGGATTTTTTTTAATGGCAGAATGATGGAAAATGCTGGGAAGATTTGGTGCTTGTTGTTGAGTCCAGCATTGTGTTTTATGTAGGGTGTAAAAAAATTGCTTAAGGAATTTAATTATCTAAAGTTTTTGCTTCTTTCCAATATTTTAGGGGTTTGGCATTACTTTTTATATATATTTAAGATTGGTTACTTTATTCAGTAATAGAGGATTAGGATCAGCTTTGCTACTTAGTATGTACGAAGGTTAAGTTTTGCTTCTAGATACGTGTTTTATTTTAGTATCAGTAGCTTTGGGTTATGAAATATTTATGTTTTTGTATTTTTATTATTTATTGTGATTTGAGCTTCTGGCATTTTATATTATTGATTCTGAATACGGTGAAGTTGTTTTGGAGTTCTCAATCATTCTAAAATGGGGGCTCTTTGCGTCTGTGGCTTTTGAATCTACACTTGCTACTACAGTTTTCTGGTGGTTGCTGATCTTATGATTGGTGTTTACTTTGGGGCCTTGTCCAATTAGATTTTATTTGGTTTGGAAAAACTTTAATATCTTATGCTTGTATTTGAGCTTTAGGTTTCTCCAATTTTACTCTTGTTTATCTATTGCATTAAGAAGACATTGTTTAGGGGTTTATTTTCTTCTATCATTCACTTTACTCTTTCTCAAATTTTTGCTTCTAGGTGAGACACCGTTTAAGGAAAGATCATGGGATTGAGGGTGGAATTCCTGTTGTTTTCTCTTTAGAGAAACCTAAAGCTCAGCTGCTTCCTTTTAGAGGACCAAGTGGTGAGGAAGACAACCCTTCAGATTATCAAGTGAGGATGCTTGCTTCTTACTTTTGCAGTTTTAAAGTACTCTGTTTGATCACCTAACATCATGCAGTGGGGAAATTCATCCAATATATTGAAGCAGAATTTGAAATGAGAATTGAAAGTACATTTGGATGGAGCTAAAGTTGTGTTTCTTTTAGCGATATATTTGAACTTGCTGGTGTTAGGTCCCTGGTTTTTGCTATCTCTAGATTTAAGGGTAGAAGGAAAAGGAAAATATTTTGGTCTACATTAGTATGTAATCTACATGTTTAATCCAACAATTTAATGTGTTATTCTGCTGTCAGATAGTACCTAGGCAAGTTCAACAATTTAATGCATTGTACTTGCAATGTGTATAGTCATAGGCAGGTTTAACTAGTCAGTCTGTTTTTCATATGTATTATTTATTTTAGCTTTGATTCTAAATTGTTACCATTTTACTTTAATATTTACGACAACTTGAGTTCTAACTTTTGGATTTTAATTGTGTTATTAATTTATTATTTTAAATTTTAAAATTAAATTCATTAATTTTTATATTTAGTTTTAAAGTTAAAATTTTCATAGAAAATTTAATTTAAATAATATTTTTTATCCTTAAAAAGTATATTTAAAGTTCAAATTTAAAAAATAAAGCATAATATAATATTTATCATAAAAATAAATATTATTTGATTAAAATAATTTTTTTAAAGGTTATGTTTTTAGTGGCGTTTTTGCTAGAAGCGCCACTAAAGTTTGTTCTTTAGCGGCGTTTGTAGGAAAAGCGCCGCTAAAGATATTATTTGATTAAAATAATTTTTTTAAAGGTTATGTTTTAGCGGCGTTTTTGCGAGAAGTATCACTAAAGGTCATGATCTTTAGCGTCGATTGTGGAAGAAGTGTCGCTAAAGGTCGTGATTTATAGCGGCATTTGTGGGAAAAGCGCCGCTAAAGGTCTTGGTTTTTAGCGGCGTTTTTTCCGGCGCTTGTCAAAGCGCCGCAAATACTTTTAGTGGCGCTAAAAAACGCCGCTAAAAGCCTGTTTTGGTGTAGAATAGATTATTTAACATTTGTAAATTAATGAATAATTACAAATTATTTTGTTTGATATTATGTCAAATAATAATTTTATTAATAAATAATTAAAATTTCAAAATATTCAAATACTTATAACTGTATGTGTTTTATAATATTTATTTTATTTAATATTTCAAAATTAAAATTTATTCACTTAACATATTTTATTTATTTTATATTAAAATTAACAATATAATTAGTTATAATTATTTATTTAATTAATACTTTATTTAAATAATAATATATTTTATCTTATTTTTATATTTATCTCTTTATAATTAATTATATAAGTATATATTATTGTTTTATTCAACTAAATGATGAATATAGAAAAGGATAAAATAAAATAAAAAAAGAAATTAAAGGTGCAAACGCAGCTTTAACTTTTAACGGGCGTGATGAGAGTCTTTCCACCGCACCGTAATATTGCTATCCAAATAGATTTACCTGCTGCGACTGCACAAAAATAGAAACGTGGGTTCGGTGGAATCCAAAGGAACCTTTAAGTGAAGAACCTGATCAATTGGAACTTGCTGTTTGGGAGCATTTGCTGGTTCGTGTGGAAACAGATTCCAAGGTGCTAATTTCATGATCTGAACCTATTTTACAGAAGTCTCTCCTTTGCGATAGCTATCCTAGCTGTTAACAGTAGCAATGTAAAACGACTTTCTCACACTAATGTCACATATCATGTGGAAATGGTTGAAATTCAAACATAGCTATTGGCATCTATAGTTTGATTCTTCATGGTTGAAATATTTTTTTTGGTGCATAAAAGTTCAAACATTTTAAGGGAACAGAATATATGATAAGAATATCCTTTTTAATCTTATTGATAAATTTCAAGTGTATACATAATATTTATATAGCAATAGTCATGCAAGAATAAGAAAAGTATATAATATATTTTTAAATACATGAAAAGATACATATTATATTCCTAGAAGATAATATCTCATAATAATATAATATCCTAACACCCCCTCTCAAGTTGGAGCATGCAAATTATAAATGTCCAATTTGTTGAGAAGGTATTCAAATGGTAGTTTACCAAGCGCCTTTGTAAAAATATCAACCAACTAAACGAGGTCAAGATATAAGAAGGTGCGATTAACCCATCATGGATTGCATCCTTAATAAAGTGGCAATCCACTTCAATATATTTAGTACACTCGTGAAATACAGGATTCTGTGCAATATACAATGCAGAATGACCATCACAAATAAAGAAATAGCTTTAGGATGATGAACACATAAGCTCAATAACAAGACTTTCATCACTTGCGCTCACAAGTGATGGAAGCCGTATATTTATACTCAACCTTAGTAGAAGACTGAGAAAACATATCTATCACCACAACCCCTTACTCAAATGGAGCAATAAAACAACAAAAACAGATGAAAACATCAAAAGGTAATTTGAGACACATGTTGGTTCCTCATTGCAACATTTACCCTTCTTGCAACTACCACTTCTTTAGCAGTCCGTGGATAATCCATACTATTTCATCATCAAATGCATTCAAAATCCGCAAAGATAATGCGACGCGAATAGCATAAGCTCAATCATCGAAACTATCGAGATTTAATTGAATAGGAGTAATAAAATCACCGAGTTATTCTTGAGGACCCAAGAAAAATGGAGTGTTAGGTTCAATTTTAGGTGATGATGATGAAATAGAATCGCTGCCAACCATTGAAAACGATAAAAAATTTTGTGTTAAAAGGCAAGTGATAACCAACCCGAAGGTTGACACCGCCGCGCCATTAGGCAAAACAAAAGATAAACAGTTTGGAGAAGAAAAAAAAATAAAAGTGGAACCTAAGCTCTTGATACTAGGGTAATCCCTTTCAATCTTATTAATAGATCTTAAGAGTATACATAATATTTATACAACAGTAATCACGTATGAGTAGGAAAGATATAAAATATATTCCTAAATATATTGAAACATATATAGTATATTCTTAAAAGATAATATCCCATAATAATATAATATCTTGTAATAATATCGTAACAATATGAAATATGATCAACATATTACATACATCCTATGATTAAAAGACATGCTATGGATATGGTCCTGGCTCCCTCCGTGACGATGATGGAACCATTACAAGCATGGTTGATGGTGATGGAGCCGGTGCAACCATGGTTATAGTCTGACCAGATTTAGGCGGAGGTGGTGGCGATAATTCTACGACCCTATAGATCCCTATGTTCAAAGAAGATGAAGCAGAAGTAACCCTCCGTGCAACAGCCTTGCCGCTGAAACCAGACTGTGAAAGAAGCAATCCATGGATCAAAAACAAAGCAATCAAGCGTTGAATGTTACAAACAATTTTCTGATTCTTCATACTGTTCGAAGCATTTGTTTTTAAGCAAAGCCTTTTGCAAGTTTATGGTCTTTTATATATATAATTGGGAGGAAGTTTCTTTATGATTCATCAATTGAAGTAGAACTTGTCAACCTGTGTTTTTGCCTAAGCAGAGATGAACAAGTCTTGGAACTAATGAAAATATATTTCCTTGCTTTTAACTAATTTTTAATTAATATACCACATACATCTCTAATGTTTTTAAATTATAAATAACTTATTTTTCAGAGTAAACATATTGTTCATATAAGAAAACACTTAATTAATAAGTCTGATCACACAATGATGGGACTTATATTAGGTTAGGATTGAGTCAACCACACATTGGAAGGCAATTTAGATGAATGATGAAATTGATTTTGATGTATTTTTATGAGAGGACAATTTCTTTTACATTTTTTACCACTCAAAGCATTTTGTTTTAAAAAATTTTAAATTTGCAACAATTCATCAAAATAGATTTTAAGCAAAATTCCTAAATCCAATTTTAAATAAAAGTTGTATTATGGAAAGATAATATTTTGATATATTTTATATAAAACCCTAAATTTTTTTAAAAATAAAAATTTATTAAAGAAAGAAATAATGTTATTAAATATATTGAATGCGCTTTAACGCATTTGACCTAACGTTCTCTTAATATTAATTAAGTCAAGACTCAATCACTCCTATCTTTTATTCTTACACTTACATAAGTTTGTTTATATATATATATATGATTTAATTACTACTTACATTAGTTTATAATCTGTTTTATAGTCCTAAAGCTGATCAAATATTAGTCTAACATAGGGCAAGAAATAATTCAATCTCTACGAGAAGAAGTTGAACACTACAAAAATTTATGTTCTGAAAAGTCTGCAATTATGAAGCAACTATAGGATGAGATCAACATACTGAAGAAAATCGTTGATTTAGACATGATGGACTGTTCAAATGTAACCAACAAATGGCAAGATGAACCTGGGGCAGATAAGAAAGGGAATTACATTTGGTACCTTTAAAAATTAAAAAAAATTATATTTAATTCTTTTTAAAATATAAAATCATAAATTAATACATAATAAAATTTAAATTCAACTCTCTAAAAAAACTTCTAGATATGAAAAATGGAATATCAATGACATGTTATTAGAAATTAAGAATGATAGATTCAAAGATTATTAGTTTTAGTTTTCTTTAGTTAATGGTCATTGGGTAGAGGAGAATGGAAAGAAGGTTTGAAGAATTCCTCATTCCAGGAAGAGACTATGGGAGGTTTTGGAAAGCAATGTCTACTTGGTTTGTGAGTTGTTTACGTCTCTTTTATAGTAGGAAAGAAGTGTAGTATATAATTTAAAGCCGTTTTCGTGGAAGTTTGATTTGATAATTTTAACAGTGACGGTGATGTTACATCTTAAGATAAGACGTTTTAAGTGTTTTTTCACGGTGAAGATGTCTTGTTCCGAAATTCGGCAAGTGAAGATTCGCAAACTAGCCTTGGAGCTTGCGAGCTAATTTCAGATCCATAGTACTGTTGGTTTCGTTGAACAAATATGTTATGACGTTGGCGAAGTATGATATAAAGTCCACAAAATTCGCTGCCTAAAGTATAACAAACAATGACACCTTTAAACGCGTATTTTCTTCTGATATAAAAGCTTGAGCCTTGAGGAAGTTTATATAAAAATAAAATACAACATTTTATCAACCAACTGTAAGATGATTATTATTTTCTTTCAACTTCATTTGTTTCTATGATCGCAGAAAACCGAACCATAATTATTTATTACACACATGAAAAAAGTAGACGGGATGAGGACTGTATTCTTTGATCATGTCGATGGTAGCGCTGCTGGCGGTGGCTCCGGGAGTTGATGAACGACGGGATTGATAGTAGGGGAAGGTGGTGAGGGAGGCGTTTTGCCTCGTTTTGCAAGCATTCCGTACTTGAAGGATCCAGGAAAATCTTCAGTGGCTTCCACCACGACACCAGCATCGGATATTAACAGCCCCAATATTAGAAAGACTGCGAGGAAGCTTGAAATGGTAGCCATGGATGGTTACTGCTTATTGTAGCATCAGACTGCAAATAAATGCCCTTTATATGCTTTACGAGGTTTTCCAACCAAAGATTTCAATTAACAACTTGTGATTATAGTTTTGCAGTTCACATTATCCATGGAAAAAGGCTATTCAAAGATTTCGATATTTTTTTTTACCACCAAAAATTTGGATATCTTAATTAATTTCTTCATGCATTATTAGAGGTTTTCAGGTTGATATATATCATTATTAATATAGCAAGAAAAATATAAAATTACATTAATTAACCAAAGTAAAATATAAAGTTTGTATTAGATGTTGTAATGATTTACATTTGTTTTTATTTGTGTAAAGGTAATAAGTTAATAAAACGAATCAGGTTTAAATTAAAAGTATTACTAAATTTATCAAAATCCATAAAAAAAATATATAAAATTTTAAGGGAAAAGCAAATTTTTTACCAAAATTTAAGTAATAACATAAAATATATATTATAGCCATCACTAAAAACAATTAAAAATTTTAGATCAATATATAATTTTATCAAAATTAAAATAATAATATAATTTAATAAATATAACTAAATCAATTTAAAAATTTAAGAGGTCCCTACTAATCTCTAAATTCATGTCGATTTAATTATATATCCATTTTTTAACTAACATAAATAAAAAATATATCCACTTACATTAGTGTAAAACATCGTTTGAAGCTATGTACCATATTCAAAATGTGTTTGGATATAAGACATCACACTATGATTTCATCTCCAGGGAAATGACAGAAGTTTGGGTTGACTTTGATCCGGTCTTTTCTCTGACCATCAAATTATGGTTAATATTTTATGTAAATATAGATACTTGTTCTTTTTTTTGACAGAAAATGCATTGTCTTTCACTTTCAAAATATACATATAAAAGCACACATGTAGAGAAACTATTTGTTAATGGTGAATGTCATTACTCATTAACTACATATTAAAAAAGTAGTAAACTGAAAAATAGTGTTGGAGAATCCACTCTTGCATGAAATAGTTATCGTTTCTACACAATGTCAGAGTTTATAAATTAGAATAATCCATGAAAATTCAACACATAAATAAAGCCCTAAGAACCAGAAACATACAAGGATAATTGAATCATACATTAAAATGGAAAAAGATTAATGAAGAAAATGAATTATACAAGCTCCTTGCCCTAAGAATTAGTTGACAACTTTGAGATTCATGATGGCTTCAGCCCCCTTAATGCCGCAGCAAAAATCTAAAAAATAAACATGGAGCAATCAGATATACATATCTTCAATTTTTCCAAGTTTTTTGCCAAGGTATTTGAAAGATTATATCTCCGTCCTCGTATACGAATGTATGTCAAACACGGATACTTTAAGAAAAATGAAGAGTTACAATAGCATAGAGTTAAACACCAGAAATCATATTGAAGTAAATGAGTGCTTACCTTAGATGGGACACCTGAATCCTGTTTTGGACGTGTAGGAGGTTGATTGAGACTACTGCTTCCCTCTTCCTCGACATAGTCACTTTGCTTTGAGGCTGAATTTGCCTCCATGGATCCTTCCTTTAAGTTACCATCAGGTATTCTATCATCTATAAATATCGTCCGCGTTTCAGTCGATACTGAATCAGGTGCACTGTTCAGGATGGCATTTGTACGAATATTTTGGTCCTTTGAAAATTGTGTAGCAGCTCCTCGTGCACCAGCTATTGCTGCACTGAGACTAGATGATTTCTCAATGGCAGATGCTTTTGAATTCGGAAAGGAAGCCGCAATCGATCCCGGCTTCAAGGAGAAAGGATCCCTCGGGTTTGGTAATGGAAATTTTACAGGTGCCGGACCGTCAACTGGGACAAGGCCTCTAACAGCAGCCTCATATATCTGTTAGAAATATTTCCATCAATAACAATTCAGAGCAAATTAAGAAAGTGGCATAAGCATGACTTCTTGCACACAGTTTACCTTCTTTTCCAAATTATAAATACGCTGGTATCCTCGCATCTCGAATGGAACTAACAATTTCTACAACGAACCCAAAAAGAAAAACCAATCACAATATAATATCTAATTGGAAAGAAACAGAACAAGAGAATAAATAGAATAGGAACTATCCAACGTGAAAGTAAAACCTTTGGTTGTTCACAAAGCCAGCAAAAATCAGTTTGTCCTTCTAGCCTAACCTGGGTACAGAAAGAAAAACAAGAAAGAAAAATGAGTGGATCGAAATTGTTGCATATCATGTTGAGAACTGAATAACATAAAGGGAAGAAAAGCTAAGTTGCCCACCCCTTCAGGTAGTGCCTCCCATTGAACCAATTCTTCACATGTCAAACAGCCAGCCACTTCGACACACCCTATGCCACGGAATAATTAATCTAGATTAGAATGAAATAAGAAAAGGAGATCATTCAAAATTCAGATGAAATCTTTCTGCTTTCAAAAAAATTATTTTATCAATTTGCAATGTACCGATTTCAGTAAATAATGCAAAAACCGAAAACAAGCAATAAAGCACCAGGAATACCAAAAGAGATCAGATTAGTATAGAAAGGACTAACCTAGCAGTCTTGAGATAGGGTAATGTTCTGGAAATTTAATATCGGTAATTCCATTCAATGTGTAAATTTCCCTATAGAAATCCTCCATTGCTTTGATCGTAGATTCATCCGGGACTTTACCGGCAGCATGTATCCAAAGGCGGCCTGGAACAAAAAATACAATATCACTTAGAGGCAGGTTGATTTCGAAGTATGGAAAAGAAATTTTCATTTCTCTAAATCAATATAGATATTCCCACTTCAGGGCTAATGCAAAGAATTGAAACAGAATATCTTGCTGGGGTCTTCTAGAAACACTTTCCAATTCGGGAACAGTCCGTTTCAACTGGACATGAAAAACTTATTGCTTACCAGAGCTTGAATGTCTACTTATTGTAGTAAACTAAAGTACCATCAAAATTGGCAGCATATTTATGCTTCTATTACCATCAAAATTTATATAACCCTCTTAACTCAGACTACCTCACCCTAATTTTCTTATTATGGAGTCACTTTATCAACTTCAATTATAAGTGTCCCAACCATTAATCAGCTAATTAGGTCAAAATAATCAAAACAAATTGAAAATCAGTAATTGTAAGATGGAAAAACAATCAAAAAAATTTTGGAACTTCTTTTACTCCTAACAACAAGCATTGTTTCTATAAGAAGTAAAGAAAACAAAAATAAAAAAACTCCAAATTAAGTTCCGATACAAAGCAGCTAAAAACCTGAACCTTTTCTTCACTATTGAGTAAAGAAACTAGATATCTTATACTGTTGGGAAGGAAAATAATGGAAGCACCAAAGCTCCTAACCTTACTAAGGATCAATCAACCCCATAACTTAAAATCCTATACTATGGAGAAAAATATAAACATGAAAAGCATAAAAGATGGTACTTTTTCCAAAAAAATCTCCTACATATTGTAGAGTTTTTATCAAAAAAAAGCCCCCCATGAAATATAACCCCCCAAAAAATAGGGTATTAGGATTTATGCATAAATTTGAAAGCTTTATTTAAAGAAAAAAGAGCGGATACCTCTGATTGGAGCAGGCCAAGACCTGCCTTCTATACGTTTGATCCCATAAACTAACAATGAAGCCCATGGCTGATGCATCGTTAAACATGGATTCGTGTAGTTCCCTTCCTTTCTTGGCCCTGCTTTTCTCATTGTTTTTTTCCTTAACAGCGTTTGGTTGGTGAGAAACGCTGACAAAATCTGGGTTTTCGCAATAGGTTGAAGACGGAAGAAAATTGGGGGTTGTATCTTATATATGTCACGTGACATTAAGGATTGCACGTGCTATTAAGAAAAAGTGAAAAACACAAAAGTCGTTTTTATTTATATTAAATCCGATTCTGAAGCCTAAGTTCAATACGAGTCCTCCTTGGGGGTGAAATAAATATATTCCTTTTATAAATTTTATATTATAAAATAATTCTTTTATATAATTTTTATTATAGATTCTGATTATATCTGTTCTTTTTTGACACAATATTTAGAATTACCTACAATCTCTCCCTAACTCATAAATAGAAGAATAATGCGTGTCAACGCATTCGAATCCACGCCCTCCTACAAATGCAACAATGTTCATGTCAATTAAGTTAAGAGTCAATCGATTAGTTTGAATTAAAGAGAAATAATCTATTTTTAAAAAATACAAATAATGGATAGTTTATCAAGAATAGAATAATATATTTTTTTGACTCTTGAACTTAGCAATTAGGTTCATTTTGGTCCAAGAACTTAAAAAAATATAAAAGTTTGTGTTGTGACATGTCATCACCTGAAAATTTTTAAAGTGTTACATACAATATTTTAATAACTGAATTAGCATTAGAATCAATCAGGCAATTGATTCTTGGTTCAATCGATTTTATCAGTTCAATTGCTATACCAACAACAATTAAAATAAAGAATTGCATTAGAACTACTGATTTCTGCCCCAATTTTTAATTTAATTTTTATCAATTTTAAGTCATTTCTAGTTCAGTCGGTCCAAAGTCAACCCTTTTGTTTGAACTTTGGACTAGTATATTAGTATTTCAGTTATGTTTCAAGAACACTAATCACATCATTCAATCTTAATGGAATCCTAATTTAAAATCACAATGAATCCAATTATTAAGTTTAGATGTCAAAGTAAACTAAAAATATGCAAATATTTTTTTTGATAAAAACAATACAAATATTAAAGTGAATTTAGTTGGGACAATATATTATATTATCTCACTAATAATTGCACCCAGATAAAAATGAGCCTGTTAAAAAATATTTTTTTATAAAAACAATTGAATGGTATAATTATTTCCTTTTTTAAGAAATATTTCTATTTATTAATTTTTATTTTCACCAACTTACTTGATATTAATAAATCAAGTGGTGAAGTTGATATTACCAAACTTACTCAAGTCATTCCATGGCATTGAAAATTAAAACAATTTTATCCAATAAATTAATTATTTTCATTTCCCTTTTTTATTCATATTTTGATTAATCTAAGCGGTTCTGAATTTTTTTTTATATTTTTAAAATTGAATTTGACATAATGCTTTTATTTATTAGGTTAAATTTAATTCCTTTAATGTAATTTTACTCATAATAGTAATAATAATAATTCACAAACATAAACTAAAAATTCATAAATAAAATTTCCATCTTTGTTTTCTACATACCCTTTTTTTTCCCTTTTAACTCTTCAACCAAAACCCTATACACACATACAAAAAGCTCAATTTCTCTAGAACGACCTCGCCAATTCGCTCTTTCTTCGCTGGACGGCCTGCTGTTCTTCGCTCTCCTTACCCTTTTGCATCCCTCAGAAAAGAAGAAAAAAAACCGTTGACTTTTCGTTTTTGGGGGGGGGGCCAAACTCGAAGACCCCAATTTGTTCAAAAAGAGAGAGGGTTGAAAAATGGATCAAGGGTTACTGGATGATATTATAAACCGGCTTTTGGAAGTTAGGGGTCGACCAGGGAAACAAGTTCAGTTATCTGAATCAGAGATCCGGCAGCTTTGTTTGGTTTCTAAAGAGATTTTCTTACAACAACCTAATTTGTTGGAACTTGAAGCCCCCATCAAGATTTGTGGTATTTTTTTCACTTATTTTTTGAATACCCAATGCTTATTTTGTATGGTATTTATGATCCATATGTTTGCTTTGACTTACTTTGATGAGTTGAAGTTCAATTTTGTGACTTTAAGATCTTTTTGGAACTGCATCCTGGATTTGCCCTTTATTTTCTCATTTTTGTTTATTACCTTGGGTTTTATTTACTCTTAACTTGGAATTAGTAAGTTAAGCTAATCTTGCTGAGTTATAAAGCATGAATTAGCTTGCAACCTCTCATATTACATTGGGATGGTTTCCGCTTAGTAGGTAAAATTCATTGAGTGATGTTTTAGTTCGCTGTGTTCGTTTCATTAAATTGCAGTTTTATACCGAGGAATGACCTGGTTTTCTGTGTTTTTGGTTGCTTAAGGTTGGACTTCGGAGATGGTTCAGTTCATCTTTTAAGTTTTCAAGTTAGTGGGAATGTTATGATGATTGTCTATCTCGCATGTTCTTGTCGTATTGGATGAATTCACATACGAGCGTAGGTCAAAATGGCCAACTCAAAATAAGGCTTTCTTATGCTTTGGATTTTACAGTTGTTTTCAAAGTGGTCAAGATGGCTCACCATATTTTATTTTGCACCTAGACATGCATCATTGTTTTTTTGAAGACCAACTTTCTTTGTTAATCCTATGACTTAAATTGCTTTGGCTTTTTCTTTTTGTGAATTGGGTGTTCATCTAGTTGGGGTTTCCATTTGTGCTATATTATCATTGCAGCCTAATATTTGTCTTTTTTCTTTAATTACTTGTGGCATTGCACCTGCGGTATGCTAGTTATTCCTATCTCTTCGATTATCTATCTGTTTGTGCCCATTTTTCCTTCTGTTTGTGTCCTGAGTGTTTAATTTTTGGAAATTCTAAACTGTTTTGTCCTATACTAGATCTTTTGGAGAATTCACGTGAGTGTTTTCTTCATTATCTAATTTTGTCTCACGTATGTTGTTTACTAGAAATTTCTGATGTGATTTAGCTGAACAACCTGCAAGGACTCCAGTTTGTAATGTCTTTTGTCTTAAGGGCTCAAACTAGAAGTTTAGAATGTTTTGCTGCATGTTTACTTTATGAATTTGATGCATAGATAGCCAATCATATTTATTTGAATTCTGGATCTTCTGCTCTAAAAGTACCACTGATTTGGTTCTTGGTATGTGATAATTTTCCTTGGTGTAGCATGAATGTTTGGTAGGACTACTCAATGGAGATGATACAATGTTGAATATCCACATTACTTATATTCCTTGTCTCTGTCTCTCTCTCTATCTCTTTCTCTGCCACATTATAAGCGAAACTTTTTGCTACATGTTGATATTTCTAAAGTATGGAGTGCTTCAATAAGTGCATGTCTTAAAATTTTAAACCAAGACAAAATCTCTGTATTATCCAGAGTAGGGCTGAATATTCATGAAGCAATAAATTCTTTTAACAAAAGTACTTCAAATTGACTATTGTGTTGCAGTCGTGCTACTAGCTTTATTATTTATCGCATGAGGTAGCATTTGGGGGAAATTGTTTTCATCATATTGGTCCTAATTTTTACTTCTATTTTCCAAACGGTTATATAGAATGCTTTTGAATTCCTTTCCTGTCTGAAATCTGTTTATGACATTCAGGTGATATTCATGGTCAATATTCTGATCTTTTAAGGCTTTTTGAGTATGGTGGATTGCCACCAGATGCCAACTACTTATTTTTAGGGGACTATGTTGATCGAGGCAAGCAAAGTCTGGAGACCATATGTCTTCTTCTTGCTTACAAGATAAAACACCCTGAAAACTTTTTCCTCTTGAGGGGTAACCATGAATGTGCTTCTATAAACCGCATATATGGGTTCTATGATGAGTGTAAGAGAAGATTTAATGTTAGGCTATGGAGGACATTCACGGAATGTTTTAACTGCCTTCCAGTGGCAGCATTAATCGATGAGAAGATTCTGTGCATGCATGGAGGCCTTTCTCCCGATCTGAATAATTTGGATCATATTCGAAGTTTACAACGCCCGACTGATGTACCAGACACAGGTTTGCTCTGTGATCTTCTTTGGTCAGATCCCAGTAAAGATGTTCAAGGTTGGGGAATGAACGACAGAGGTGTTTCATTTACTTTTGGTCCTGACAAAGTGTCAGAGTTTTTACAGAAACATGACCTAGATCTCATTTGCCGTGCCCACCAGGTTTTACTTGCTTTAGCAGCTTACTTTATGCTTAACATGTGTTAGGAGTTAATATTCTATGTTGTTAATCAAGTTCTAGAAGAATGTAGCAGCAGGAGCAAATGCACATCTCATTTGTTAACCTATTTTATGTTTAACTAGGATATTTTAATATATTATTTGCAGGTTGTGGAAGATGGATATGAGTTTTTCGCCGACCGACAACTTGTAACTATATTTTCAGCACCCAATTATTGCGGGGAATTCGATAATGCAGGAGCCATGATGAGTGTGGATGAGACTTTAATGTGCTCCTTTCAAATATTGAAGCCTGCTGATAAAAAACCCCGATTTAACTTTGGGGGCACGGCCACAGCCAGGCCTGGTAGCGCTTCTGCCAGTGTCTTTGGCAGCACGACAACAGCAAAGCCCGGAAATACTCCAGCAGGAGTCAAGGTAAATGCTCTGAGTAAATCCTCAACTATTTAAGTTAAACTAAAGGAGTATAGGCACTCGTGGCTATGAGTAAGTCAACTATGTTCATATGCCACTGTTTTTGGCATCTCCCATGGTTCTCACATTGTAGCTTCCATTTGTCACTAACTACCCTATATGTTTTCTATGTCATTTCAGTCGTTCCTTGGCACAAGGATTTGAGAGCCCCATATGCATTGTGGAAGGCAGAGCCAGGTTATGTCATGAACAAACCACAATTGCAGTAAAGACAACTTTGAGGTCCTTTTGATTTCCATATATTATGCTCAAATTTGTAAAAAAGATTGGAAGAGAAACAATCATTAGAAACTAATTCAAATGATCTGTTCTCTTATTATATAAATTTGGGTTTGAAGATAGAAGGCCATAATTTTCCTTCTCTCCCCGCTTGTACACTATCTGCTACCCTTGCTGCCATGAATATACTAAGGTCTTGCTCGTTCAGTGTGCCAGGACTGTAACTGGTCTTGTTCTTTTGGTGATTCAGGGACATCAAATTGAATTCGGTACAAATTTTGTGCTTCGTATCTCTGATTTTTTTTCCCCAATTTCATGCAATATCGTAATTTAAGATGTTTTGATGATAAAAGGAGCTGCATATCTGAGTTACCAAAGATAAACATTTCTTTGGATTGTTGGTATACATGGGTTTACATAATTGAGGTCTTTAGTTTACCCATTCCATTTATCATAGACATGGTGAAAGGGCTTATATGTAAGATTGGAAACACTAGCTATTTTGTTGAAGAAATGTGAAAGACTTTGGAGGAAAAGATTGTTAGGTATTATATGAAAGAGTTTTTTATGGTAAATTCGAATCTAATAATTTAATAATTTGTATTATGTTTATGTTTACTTGAGAAACAAGTTATCGTGTCTAGTTCTAACCTATTTCCTTTTAAAAAAAAATAAAATTAAAAAACACGTTAAATGAAAACTATAATCTATTTGGATAAACTATAAAGATAATCACTTTTATTTATTTCAAGTTATATTTTAGTCATTTATGTTTGAAATGTTATATTTTAGCTACTTATGTTATCGTTTTGTTACGAAGTGATCACTCTATTGTTTCTCTAACGGTAATCCTACATGACAGTCTAAAAGAGTTTTAAATGTCAACTTGAATGTCTCATGTGACAGTCCAAATTAAATTTATTTATTTAAAAATTTATTTTCATCTCAGCAACTGGGCATTCAAGTTGGCGTTTAAAATTCATTTGGGCTGATGTTAGGGAGGTAACGGAGTTTAACGGTATAGTGATCACTTTGTAACAAAACGATGACTAAAATATAACATTTCAAACATAAGGGACTAAAATGTAATTTGAGACAAACAAAAGTGACTATTTTTATATTTTACTTAATCTATTTTTGAAAATAAAAATATGGTGGAAATAAAAATGCATTAAAAAACCATATTTGATTGAAAATTTTAGAAAAATAGAGGACTAATTTCTTAAAATAAATTTACATAATCTTATTTGAAACATGCTGCTTGTAATTCAAGTTGCTAATTTCTTTCTATTATTTTATGGTTTGAATTAAATTTAAAGATTTAATTCTCTAATTTTAAAAAGAATGTCATTTTAGCTCTTCATTTAACTTTCACCTTTTTAATCCTTAGATCACTTGAGAAACATAATGTTTGTTAATGTGGGGCACACGTAGATTACCGTGTTGATGCTATGTCAGCAATTAATTAATTTTTTAAAATTAAAAAATTCAAAACAATGGTTTAAAATTTTAAAAATTATTAAAAAAAAATCAATTGAAGTAAATATCTTAATCGACATGAGTAAATAAATTGCTCTTCTGTTTAGGCTTCTTTAGATTTAAAAAGTAAATAAAAAAAAATGAAATCTTAATCGACCTTTAACGATTTGAACTCAATGATTGGTGTTTTGTTTAGGCTTCTTTTCTTTCTTGTAATTTATAATTTCTTTATGAGCAACGCACGCTTAAGTTTCAATGATTAATCTAATGCCAGTGGCTTTGATTATTTCCTTTATTCGATTTAGAAATTTCAATTAATTAAATTTATTTAACGGCAACTGAAATAATTTATTTAATTAAATTTATTTTAATTAATCTAATGCATTGATAATAGATTTTAACATCAGCGATAATATAAACAACTAAAACATAAGTAATTTTATATTATTATTTTTATTTAAATTCATAATCTCCAAAAGCTTATAACAATAGTGACAACTGAAATTAATAATACCTTTTATTTATTAGGGTATCAAGTTGCCTAGTGTCACATGAAACCAATGTTGGTACGTAGAATCAAATAGCAGATTCAGCAACCATGCCCACCTTTTTCCTATCAATTTCTACGTGCCATGATCACTGCCACTAGTTTTTGTAAATTAAATTATGAGATTCTTGTGTAATTAGTGAACTTGATTAAAATAGTAAATTATGATAAAAATATATAAATACTGTTCATGGCGGAAACATGTCACATTTTTTCCCCTTTCTATTCAACGTCCCCTGATTGCATATGAAACTAAGGAATAATAATTTCAGAAGTAATTGAAATAGATTTTATTATTTGATTTTGTGTTAGAAGATTTTTTAAAAAAAACTTAATTATGATAAAATTACTTAGAAATTATTAATTGGATGATTCAATGACAAATATTTTCTATTATACTTTTCGGAAAATCTACTCTCTTTTTTCTTTCAAATAGCAATGTTGATAAAAGTACAAAATTATTTATTAACAAAATATTATTTAATGGCATTATTTGAAATAATAGCATTTTAATAATAAAAATTAATATTAAATACATAAAACATTATTTATTATTAAAATTTTTTTATTTAAAATATTTTAATAATTCATATCTTATATATCAATTCTAGAATTTTTTTTAAATAGAAATATATACATAAATATTAGACATTAATATTTTAAATAATAATAGATTAATAATATTTAAATTATTATATTAATATTAAAAACCCAAAACAATACTATGTTTTTTTGGTTTCCCAAGGTTCCACTGAAGCGAGCCTATTGATTAATTTTTTGCATTCTGTAGAACCATTAAGAGGTAGATGCTCTGCACGAGTTTTAAACTTGTTCCATACCCAATGTGAGAATCAAACCCTTGACCATTGGTTAAGGTAAGAGAAACCCTTACTATCTCACCTAATTCTTGTGATTCAATACAATATTATTAAAGTATCATGTTAGTATTAATATTGCATTAATCATGTAAATGTTTTAAAATTATTAAAATAATTAAAATATTGTAATAATGATTTAAAATAATATTAGTACTAATATATATATACTATTAGTATATTATAAAACATTTATTAGTAAATATTTATACACTATAATTGATATATTTCTTATTATAATAGTAATATAAACATTTTTAATAGTATAATATTAAATAATATTTTATTAAATTAATAAGTACTATTTAATTATATTAATAATTTATTAGTTATGTTTAATAACACTATAAATCCTAATACTTCTTTTTTAAAAATCTAAAAATCATAATGTTAAGAGTAATATTTCATATGAAATTCATTTTAATGTTTCTAAATTTTAAAATTTAAATCTATTATCGATTTAATACTAATATTTTATTTAAGTTAAGTTTTGATAATAAAAAAATCATGTCACGTAAAAACTAAAAAGGCTATTTTCTAAATTTGTCTTATTTGTTCACTTAAAATAGAGAAAAAGAAACAAGCGAAAAAGGAGACAAAAAATGGAAAGATTTTAAAAAGTCGTTCACGGTGGGACTCGAACCCACAATCTCCCGCTCCGGAGGCGAGCGCCTTATCCATTAGGCCACGCGAACTGGTTGTTAGGAGTTGCTCATAAATAATATTTATCTTAACTTTGTATAACCTATGCCGAGTAAATTAAAGTGTAGGGTACAAGCTAATATTTAAGCTCCAAAACTATTAGGTTAAAGTTGGTTCCATTTATGCAATATATTTCATCCATTGTTTTGCATGGTTGAAAGTAGAAGGAATGTGCTGAGAGGAGATTAGCAAGTATGTACCAAGGGAAGAGAATTTTATTGCGGTTTGGCTAGCCAAGGAGAGATAATTGATCGTTAGGGATTTGATTATTTACAATGAGTTTCTCATGCGTGTTGTCAACTTCTTATTATTAGTAGATATGATTGGCGTTGTATTCCTTAACTTTGTGTTTCTCTCTTACTTTTCATTAAAAATGAAGAATTTTTTTTATTAATTAAGATTCTTGATTCAGAAATAATAATTTATTATTGAATTTTTGGATTTATCAATGTAATTGTACTTATCATGCATGTAAAATTTCAAATCGATCTAATATCTTTATCATATTGATCTAAAATATTATCAATACTAATCCATATATATTTAACGATTGAATTTTTTTAACACAAATAAATAATTATTTTTTTCTTTACTCCAAACTTGACAATCATTTTCTATATGAATGGAAAACAAAATACGACTATTAGATTATTAAAATATTAATTGTAAAAAAATTATAAAAGGGTGTTAAAACCATATTAATTTTACACCAATATAAATAGATATCTCCTAATAAAATTAAATTCATTTTAAAAAAAACACACCAATATTCTTCATAGAATCCTAATTAAAATGTGAACCAAATTTAAAATAAAAAATAAAAATCAAATGATTCAAAAGAATATATCAAACAAATTTTAAAATTAAGGTAAGGTTGTTAAAATTTTTAAAAATGGAGAGAGAATAATAGAAAGTATAAACTATTTTAAATATTTAACAGTTAATAATTTAAAAAAATTAAATTAAAAAAATTTAATATTAAACTATTTAAAAGACAGTTTTAAATATTATATTATTCTTTTATACGTTCTATTTGGATATTAAAAAGGAATAAAAGAAAAGAAAATATGAGTCTAAATTCTATTTCGACTCTCTTAATAAAAATTTATTAACCAATATTTTTTTCTTGGAAGGTGTTTGATGTTTTCTAATATTATAATTCCAATGATAGAAATGATATTACTGAAAAAGTTACTGTTGTGCGGAAGCGTGTAAAAGAGTAAAATTATTGTACTAAAAAGTCATACTAAGTTCAATTCCCAAGAAAGAGAGATGGATTACAAGGATCGCTTAAGTACCAAGTCTTTCCTAGCCAAAATATTTCTCAATCGTAATTTAATAGCACAATAAATCACTACAATCACACTCACAATTCATGCAGAATAATACAATAAAGAACACAAGAATTTAACGAGGTTCAGCAAATTTTGCCTACGTCCTCGGGCGCTACCAAATATATTTCACTCCAAAATACAAGTGAGAATTTACAAAGAGAGAGAGAACAATGCCTTAAGTAAAAAATGGCAAATATGATATACAGAATGAGAGATGGTTATGCCTATTTATAGTTGAGGTTCAGGGATCAACTTGCAAAGTCACTTTACAATTAGGGACCAAATATTGCAAATATCTCAGATTTCTTATGCCAATATCTCGATACCCATATCTTTGACTTTCTAATATTTGATACCCATATCTTTGACTTTATTTGATACCCATATCTTTGACTTTCCATAAATATGGATGATTTCCAATAGTTACTTTACAATATTTTGTATGTATTAAAAAGTATTGACTAAAATTTCAAAAATTTTACATTAACACGTTTGATGCATTCAATATATTTCTTGAATGTAATGTTACTTTAAAAATTACCCTTTGGAATAAAAGATAATATTTATGTATTTTTATATTTTCAATAATCATTATTAACAAATATTTGAATAAAAGATTTAATAATCATATTTTTCAATAATCATTTTATTGACAAATATTTTAATTAATTCATAAGGTATGATTTTCAGACATTTTGATTGAATTCATTGCACGAATACATTTGAAAATAATTTTTGTTTGGCAAGTGATTGATTAGAGAGAACGAGTGAATTAGTGATAATGGCAGAAACGGAGAAATCTGCGGGATCTGATAACACCGAGGATATACTAGCAAAAATAGAAAACAAATCTCTGAAGATCGAGAGCTTAATTAAACAGTTGAAATTTCTAATATTAATTCAAGTTTCCCATTTAAAAGTTTTGAAAGGAAAAAAAAACCCTAATTTTGTAAGATTGGTTTGTTTCTATCTCAGGTATAAACCCATTAAAGCTATTAAAATTGCACTCGAGAGTTATCCTCCTCAAGACGAACGATGCAAGGTTTCGTACCCTAAAATGAAAAAAAAATTCCATTTTTTTCATTTTAATTTGGATATTGGCATTTGCAGTATGCTAATTGGGTAGGTGTGCATAAAGCATTAATGGCTATAAAAGATGTTGAAGGAATACTCCGTTCTTTAGATCCCCGGTACTATGATATTCTTATGAAGTGAGTCTTTTTTCTTCTTTTGGCATTTCACTTGTATATTTCACTCAATGATAGGGTCTCTTTCAAAGTTTTTTCTTCTTTATGCTTTTCCTCTTTTAGTAGTCGTTAATGCACAACTATTGTTGCACTGAATGTTACATTATTTATGATAGCCCGAAATAGGGCTTAATCGTAATAGTGGTTTCATAACCACAAATCCGAAGTGAAATAGTTTAATTTTATAAATTTTTATTAATTACCGATTGATTGAAATATTGTGTGAAAATATTGATAGGAAATTTTAATGATTTAGTGCCTAATTAAATTTTTAGGACTAAATTGAGAAAAAAAATGCAAAGTGTGTCTAATTAGTGATTAAATGACTTAATTGAATTATTGCATGAAATTGAAAGTGTTTATGTGGCAAATAGACCATAAATTAGTTTATGGACACATAAGGGTAATTCTAGAAAAATATCTAAGTAAATGGGTCAAGGGCATTTTTGTCAAAATTGAATAAAAGACAAAATAAGATGAAAATAAGTGTCCATCTTCTTCAATGGGAGATCGCACCACATGTGATCAACGCCTTAAGATCCATGAAAAGCTGACAGAGAAAGCTGATTTTGTAACAACCTAATTTTCAGTGGTGTCGGAAACAGTGATTTGAGACCACTAAATCTGACTAGTGAGTCTTAAAAATTAATAAATTAATAATTATGGGTCAAGTGTGAATTTAGAAGAATTTTTGAATTAGTGAATTTTGTGATTTAGTGAATTTTTGTGATTTAAAAAGAATTTAATAGGTAAACTGGGTCTAAAACGAGGTTTCGAGACCTCGAATTCATAAGCAAGCCATAAATATTTTAAAAAATATTTATGGAGTGTCATTGAGTTAGTATAAAAGTTTCGTTAGAAAATTATAACGTTTGGATAGTCAATTAATTAAAAAGGACTAAATTGAGAATAGTGCAAAATTATTAAAATTGTGATTAAATGGCTTAAGTGACTAATAAGGAGGGATTTAAAAGGTAATTAGGCCCAAATTATATGGGCTGGACGGTTGGGCAAGAAAAATCAGCAGAAAGTAAGGAGAAATAAGGGCAAAATTGGAAATTTTACAAATTAAATATATAAAACAAAGATAAAAGTGAAAAATCTAGAGATCTCTTCATAATTTATCAGCAAAAACGCCATAGGAGGTCTGAAACAAGCTGGTTTTTCATATTTTTACACCATGTGAGTTCAATTCTTGCTTTTTCTTTGAAATTTTCATGTTTTGTGACTTTTACAACTAGGTCCAACTATTGAATTCATTAGTTTTTGATTCCATGGGTGATTTTGTAAGTTAGTATGAATAAGTTCTGGAATTTTATGATGAATTAATATATATTTAAAGTTTTAATTTCATTATATTATGATTTTATTAAGTGATTTTAGTAGAAAATGATTTTTAGGACCTAATTGTGAAAAAGTTAGGAATTGGGGTTTTGTACTAAAATTATGAATATCAAAGGCTGTTCAGTAGTCTAAAATGGTTGGATAAGATGTTAATTGAGAAAATTTTGATCAATTGAAGGGTTAATTGAGTAGGGACCAAATTGTAAAAATTGTAAATTTTGGAGGTAAAAGTGTAATTTCAAAAATTGAAAGGCATAAATTGTGAAGTAAATTAGTATTGAATTAGATGCTAATGAATGGAAAATTTTATATTATAGATCGGGAATCCGAAGATAAACGCGGAAAAGAGAAAGTATCGAACTAGTTTCTAAACTTTTACAACTTCTACAAATCGGCCCAGGTAAGTTCATATGGCTGAATTTTTATGATTAATTGTTAATGTGGAAATGATATATTGTATAAATCCGTATATTGTTACTGAATTATGATTATGGTAAAAATGAGAAGAAGATGAGATTGTTAGTTCAAATTAAGGGATACGCAGGATTGAATACACATGTTTGGCAACCAACGACGAATTGACGGATAAGTCCATGGTGGATCCATGACAAAGTGTGAAAAGTAGGTATGGTGTTTCGGTGAAGAAAACCATACTGAGTTGTGAAAAGTAGGTATGGTGTTTCGGTGAAGAAAACCATACTGAGTTATGAAAATTAGGTATGGTGTTTCAGTGAAGAAAACCATACTGAGTTGTGAAAAGTAGGTATGGTAATTCCGTGAAGAAAGCCATATTGAGTTATAGCAATGTGAAATATTCAAGCAAATTGTGGCACCGGGCAAACGGTGTACTCAATTTCGTAAGACTATCCTTAATTTGATAGGTATTTGTAAGTGCAATTGAAGCTAAATGTCGGAATAGAAGTTGACTTCTGATATTGAGCTCGATTGGATATATTTATTATTTGAGATTGTGGTTGGCAGAAAATGTTGAATTTTTATTTGTTTGTTAATGTTGTTAGTGAAATTCTGGTAAGATTTTATTATGAGCCTGTGAACTTACTAAGCTTACTGTAAGCTTACTGGTGTGTGTTTACTGTTTCTTGTAGATTGACGTGTATATATATATTTCGGAGGATCAGATCTACAACAACGATCACACTATCCAGATTTACTCCGGTAGATTTTGTTAAACAACTTTTTGGATTTATATGGCATGTATAGGGAATTGAAGTAAAAAGTATTAGTATGAAGGACTAAGTATGCAAAATAAATTTGAATGTTATGGTTGTGTTAGATATCGAAATATATACATGCTTTTAGTTTGAAATGATTGATTGGCTGAACTTCATTAGTATTTAAATGAAGTAGTTGAAATACTGGAATTGGTTGTGATTTAAATTTGCAGGGAATGTTAGATAATTATAAAAGGGTTATATTGAATTTTTTTTTAAAATTTGCAATGGAACAGTTTTTGGATATATGCATTGAGGTAACTTTGAAAAATCATAAAAAAGGGTGGAAATTGAATTAGAAGCTGAGTGAGATACTAAATTAAAGATGAATGAGTCTACTTTCACATGAAAAAAATAGAGTAAGAAAAAGAGTTCTATATTTTTAGATATTTTAATTTTAGTGAGACAGTGTCAGAATGATTTTGAGGCCCCCTGTTCTGACTTTAGAAATTCATTAAAAATTTCACAGAAGGAATTATGAGTTATAATTTGTATGTATATATTCCTTGATGAGTCTATTTTCAGGAGAAATAAGTGGAAGCACCATATGAAGTCTGTACAAATAGATAATTGAATTTTAGTGACAAGAGGTCAGGATGGTCAGTCACTGAAACAGGGGAGACTTTAACTAATAAACTGTACTAATTGGCTAAACCAAAAATTCTGAAAATTTTATGGTGAAAAGATATATGAGTCTAGTTTCAGGGAAAATTTACGGATCTAAATTTTGAGTTTCGTAACTCGAGTTATAATTAAATAAGTGACTGTTGCGCAGGTGGATAGATTTGCTGTAAATACTGAAATAAATTTTCAAACCAAGTTTTTATGCTCCGAATTAGTAAGATAAGCTAAGTAATGCCTCGTACTCGACTCCGAAAACGGTCTCGAGTAAGAAGTGTTACAGATTTTGGATGCATACTTCATTTCCTTGCAGACACTGTGAATATGATTTGACTCTAATCACCCATTCTTCCCTTAATCACCCCTTCTTCCCTTTGAAAAGATAATTATTATATAAATGTTCAACATTTTCTCTTCATTGTTGCATGTGAACCATAAATTTTGTCCATCATTGAATGATTAGAGGCAGAGACTATAATTTATCATAAATTAATAACACAAATATTTGGCTTTTTAGCTTGGGGTCATTGCAAGTGTTTAATTATCAAATCATATTATTAGTAGAGGTGTTCATGGGCCGGGTCGGGCCCAAAAAATTTCATCTCGCATCCTAGGCCCGGGTCCGGGCCTGACCCGAAATATGGGCCTGAGATTTTGTCCAGGCCCGACCCATTTTTTTAATAAAACACTAAAAATTTATTTTAAAAATAAAAAAATTTTAAAAAAAGTATTTTAAAATTAAAAATATATATATTTAGTACATTTGGGCCAGACCGGGCTCGGGCCATAAAAGCGGTGTCCGAGGCCTGGCCCGTTTAGAGCCCATATTTCGGACCTATATTTTTACCCAAACCCTTCCATATTTCGGGCCGCCCGGCCATGAGCACCTCTAATTACTAGTAAATCAGTTGTCTTTCTTTGTTTACTGCATTTTTTTTCCTTTAGTATATAAATCTTGTTACTTATTGATTGCAATGAAATTGTAACAACAATGCGATTGATATACCAATCTGGTAGAGAAAAGAGAGTGGAGATGATGTAGTCCATAAATTAAGGGTCCTGTTATAAGAATAGGTTAATTATTATAGGAATTTCTTTTACATTTTATACAAATTTTTATCAAATTCTAAAAAAAAAATTGCATTAAAAACACTCTTTCTCTTTAACTGTCATCTTAACATGATCAATGTCATTAAGTAGGCTGGGGTTAATGTTTTCCATTAAATTAATTGTTATTTGTATAACTAAAACTAGTTGTCATTGTTGAAATTGAGTGCATTATTGAGGACTTGGTTATTAGCGGATTGAATGCATTTGTTGACACCATTTTTGGATTAAAAACGGGGTCGACTTGGGTTTTGAAAATGAAAACTAAAAACGGGAGTCGCCACCAATCTTTTTTTTTTGTGAGGTTTGATCGGGTCACCTCGAAAAGTAGTTGTTTTTAAAAACCGATTTAATTTTTATCGAAACAACGATTTTGGTCTACGGAATTCAGAAAACGGGTTCGGGAGTCGGTTACGCACGAGGAATGATTAGCACCCTCGATGCGCCCAAAATTGGTACCTAGTTGATTAATTAGTGTCTTAGTGTCGAAAATTGAGAGCTTTGAAGAATTTTAAAAGTACGATCCTCGTATTAAAATGTTGGAAATTTTTAGGAACATGGGCATATTTTACGTTATTCGAGAAAGAAAACATCATATCCAGTAAGTTAGGACACGATGTATCGAATTCCCGATACGTAAAAACTCCAAAATTTTGTTCATTGAAAAGATATTTTAATCATCTCAGGCTTGAAAATGTGATCACGACCAGTAAGTTAGGACGTGTTTCTTTTTAAAATCCCGAGATTATTTAAAACTTGGGTTAAAAAAATTCGTGCATTTAGATTTATTATAAAAATCGAAACCCAGTGAGTTAGGGTACGATCTTTTCAAATCTAAACACGAAATATATTTTTTTTTTAAACAAATTTTGTTATATCAAGTAATAACAACAATATAAAATAAATAAAAGTCATACTTACAATCATATAAAATAACAATGTATATAAACAAATAGATTAAAACATTCATTCTCAAATGATAAAGAAAACGAAATAAATAAATAGTAAATACAATTAAATGTAAAGAGACACAAACCAAAATATGTGTGCATATGTATATGTATTTACAAAGGTTAGAGTATATATATAATAAGAAAGGTATACATAAATATTACGAAACATAAAAATATATGTATGTAGATAAAAAATATAAGTGGATTATAAAAATGAAATAAGATAATATATAATATATATTTTAATACGTAAAAAGGGCATACATATATATATAAAAGAAACCATATAAAATATATAAATATGTATACATATATTCGTAAAAAGAGGGGTTATATAGATACACATATAAAAAGGTATTTATATATATTATATAAGTCTGAAAAAGGGAAATAATAATGACAGTATTATACATGTATGTATCGAAACTATCATATAATAATAGTATGATAAATAAAAATAATAAAAATAATATTATGAATGACGATAATAATAAATGATAATACATTGAAAATAATAAAGAAAATGATAAAAATGCTAAAAGGGGACTAAATCGAAGTAAAGTCTAAAATATGGGGCGAAATCGAAATAAAAAACAAAAGGGACTAAATTATGTAGCGCGCCGAAATAGGGGGACCAAAATGGTAAATACCTCGAAGCCCCAAAACGTTGCGCTTAGATGTGGACTAAAATGAACAAAAAATAAAATTTTGTGGCCAAATCGCAAAATAAAAAGGTTCGGGGGCTATAATGAATCACGCACAAAATGTGAAGGACTGATCAGGCGATATGCCCCAGCCTTGTAGCGCGCCACTTATGCCCAGACTAAATCGAGACATGCAACAAATTTGCGAGGCCAATTTAAATAATGAAGAAACAGGTAGAAGGATCAAATTAAAACAAAACAATAATGAAAGGGATTAATGGCGCAAATAGCCCATTTGTCAGAAACGCGCGGATCCCCTGGAGCGGGTCGGGTCGCGCGTGGATCTTAAAGGCCAAAACGGTGCCGTTTTAAATTTAATATAAATACCAAAAATATACTAAAAAACAGTTTCATCTTCATTTTCAACAAAAACAGAGAGAGAGTCAGAACTCTCTCAACACCCTCTCCCCAGGAACCGACCAAAGGCTCCGGCGCACCTCCGCCGTAGCTCCGCCGCAGACGGCAGCCAGAGGTGCAAAATAGAACCTTTCTTAGCCCCGCTTGAAGCCCACTCACTTTAGAACTCGGATTCAAAGCCGAATCCTTTAAAAAACGAGTCAAAACCGAAAAGAAGAGAAGGAATCCGTTCGCCTTCCCTCCTCTCTGGCGCGGCGCAGGTAAGGCTTCTTCTCGTCCCTTTTTTGTTTTCTATTTGATATACAAAATAAAGAAAATAAATAAAAAAAGAAAATGCGAATCTGATGTAAATAACAACCTGGAATCTGTTTGTTTGCTTTTATTTCTTTCTGCTAATGTGTTGTCTTTTTTTTTTACAAAAATCCCCCCTTTTACATTTCACCACATACTTGGCTTTATAGCCGAAAGAAAAGATGAAAAATGCAGGAAAATTCCCTCTTTTGCTACTGTTTTTCTAGTCTGCTTCCATTTCTCTCTTTTTGCTACTTGTTTGCAGGTACATGGCAAGGTCAACTTGTCGTTTCGGTGCAAGGCCGGCTGGTGGTGGCAGGCCTCGGGCGTGGTGCGCGCTGAAGGCTCACATGGGTAGCAGCAGGGGAACGGCGCCAGAAATCCTAGGGTTTCTGGCATTCTGAAAATGTCAAACGCTTTGGGCCATTTGGGCTTGTGAATTTTGGGTTGTAGGTCTGTTATTGTAATTGGGTCAATAAATTTTTTGGGTTGGTAGGTTCGGGCTAGGGTTTATATGGGCCCGGGAAAAATAAGGTCTGTACAGCTGCCCCTCTTTGCTCGTTGTCGTGTAACGAGAACAGAGCAAAGACTAAGAAAGACCAATTTTGCCCGGTCTCGTCGAGTTCGACTTCTTTTGACGCTTCTCCTCTTCAAGTAGCTTTATCTCAGTCCGCTTCGATCCACTCCACTGCACTCCAGAGAGTTTTGACTTGTAGCTTCAATCTTCTTTGCCGCAACTTCAGGGGGACGTTGTTTGTGGTTTTAGTCTGCTCTCTTGTAACTTCAGGGAGATAAGGCTGGATGCGATCTGCTCTACTGCTACTTCAGAGAGATAAGATCTTTGTTTTTAATCCGCTCCACTGTGACTTCAAGGAGACAGGATTGGTTTCTTTTGTCTGCTCCACTACTGCTTAGGGAGATAAGACTTGATGCGATCTGCTCCACTACTGTTTAGGGAGATAAGACTGGTGGCTTAAATCTGCTTCACTACTGCTTAGGAAGATGAGATTTGCCATTTTCGATCTGCTCCACTACTGCTTAGGGAGATAAGATCTACCATCTTCGACCTGCTCCACTGTAACCTCAGGGAGATAAGATCTGAAATTCTTCGGTTTACTCCACTGTAACCTTAGGGAGATAAGACCTGACGCGATCTACTCTACTGTAACTTCAGAGAGATGAGATCCTTTATTTTAATCCGCTCCACTGTAACTTCAGGGAGATAGGATTACTAGCTCCAATCTGCTCCACTGTAACCTCAGGGAGATAAGATCTGAAATTCTTCGGTCCACTCCACTGTAACCTCAGGGAGATAGGACTTGCATATTCAACCTGCCCCACTGTAACTTCAGGGAGATAAAGCTTTATGTGACCTGCTCTGCTGTAACTTCAGAGAGATAGGATCCTTTATTTTAATCCGCTCCACTATAACTTCAGGGAGATAGGATAGTGTCCTCGATCTGCTCCGTTGTAATCTCAAGGAGATAAGATCTCTGGCGTCAATCTGCTCCACTGTAACCTCAGGGAGATAAGATCTGAAATATTCATTGATCTGTTCTCTGGGGAACATGACCTGTATAATGAACCTAATTATGCCTAATGATTAGGATGACATGATCAAAATGAATCAAATACTACTAACTAGGCATGTGTGAATGGTGTTTGCATGAATACAGAATTTTATTTTTCCGAGAATGATCTCGCTTAGGTTGTCATTACTCGAAGTTTATTAAGGCTTTGTGACTGACGTGCTACAACGCCTTCTCGCTTGACTGGTTTTTCTGAAGAAACATTTGGCCAGGTTGCCCCTCTGTAAACCTCAAAGTTCAATCCATTGGGACGCCAAAATTTGTACCATCATTCTCCCACTGCAATCCAAGGGTAGAAATATGTGACTTTTATCTCAATCCTATCTTATCACAAATCGAGGATACATGACCTAAATCGTTTTGGTTTCTTACACCATTCTCAGGGTGTCATACCAAAGACTTATGCGCAGATGAAGGCTCTCTTCTCCGAGGTAACCTCTTCCTACTGCCTGATGATTATTGCTTGCTTGTTCATTCCAGCTTTGCCGTTAAGCCGTCATCTTATCATTTTGTTCAATCAACGCATTTGACAACGAAATCTAAAGAGAAAGTCCAAATTTAGACTCTTCCTTCTCAAATTTCCAACCTTTACCTAGTGTGTTCTAAACAATCGTCCTGTTTCAGGTTCCTGTGATATTTAGAAACTTTCCAGAGTAATATGCAAAACTTCTTTTGTGAAAGTTTTATTAGTCTATTAATCATTATTCCAATGCAACACGTTTGCAAAAAGGTCATAACAATGGATAAGAATAAAGTTGGTTCTGAGCATAGCTCGAAAGAACAAATTATCAAAAATAGTAAAGAATGATGATAAAGAAATTAATTGGGAATGTATATCTTGGAAAGGAAAAAAGTATTCCAATAACAACAAATAATATGAGAATTGGGTGCCTCAAATATCGCAGCTTGAACTTCTCTGTACAAACTTTTTGAAGACCATTTTGAGTTTGGCATGTGTTTAGGAGATCTACAGTGCTTTGTCGATGCCCCAATATGTCGCTTATCATTTCCTGTTAATTCAGGCATAGCAAGATCACCACATGCCCCAATATAATCAAAATTCGAATCACTCTGATCGTCTCATGCCCCATTCTGAACAAGTATTTGAGCCGCCCTTTTCGGGTTTTCAACTCAAATCCCCTTTGGCCTAAGGCGCCCTTTCTGGGTTTTCCCCTTAGCCTCTCCATTTTTCATTTTCATTTTTCATTTTTTTTTGACTCAGAGTGCCCTTTGCGGGTTTTCACCTTGGTCCTTTCTCTTTCTTTAAATGAAGTATTTCTTGACTGGATCCGAGTTTATAGGACTAGCAATCTCACTCAGGATCAGTGCTCTTCTGAAGAATGTCTTCTTTACAACGTAGGGACATTCTGGTTTGGCATTTATTTCCCTCTGGAATCCTTTTGGAGAGGAATGATCTTTTTCGACATCCAACCCTCTCGTGGAATTCTCTGAGATGACACTGTTCATTATGGGTTCGTATCATTTGTTTCCGGTACATCCGACCCTGAAGAATAGCTTTTAACCTTTTTCCTAGGTTCAACCGATCGCATCGCGATTGGATCCATTCTGCTTCATCCAATTCTAGCTCAACTAATACCCGAAGGGAGAGGATTTCAATAGGTAAAACTACCTAAACCCCGCAAACCAAAGAGAAAGGTATTGCCCCAGTACAGATGTTCGTCAAGCAAGGAAGGCAAATAGTAATTTCTCATGCCAATCCTTGTAAGTCTCAGTCATTTTCCTTCAATTTTTGATGTTCAACTCTAGGCCATTCAGTGACGAATCGTGGTGTCCACTTCTGAGTTAATTTGAGACCTCAGCGATCGTGCTATTGTTTAAGCTCAATGCATTCTCTAATACCCTCTTCTCTGAAATTCTGTATCGGTATACGATGACTTTGGCTCATGAAGTAGCCTCTCAAAATGAAGCAATGCCCATTAGAAGTCTTCGATAATGGTGATGTCCATGCCTCATTGTGCTCGAAATTTGAGTCGCCCTTTTCGGGTTTTCAACTCAAACCTCATTTGGTCACAAAGTGCCCTTTGCGGGTTTTCGCTTTGGCCTCTCCTTTTCTTTTTCTTTTCTTTTCATTCTGATTTTTCATCTAGATTTCTCTTTTTTCATTCTTCTTTCTTTTTCTCATTTTCATTTTGATTTTGATTTTTTTCTTCTTTCTTTTTTTGGTTTTTTTATTTTGATTTTTGATTTTTTCATTTTCCTTTTGACTTTGACTTTGATTTTTCTTTTTCCTTTTTTGATCTGAGCCTTTTGGGCGCAACTTCGACAAAAACTTTGGATCTTCCTCTTTAATCAGGATGGACTCGACAACAACTTGAAGAGATGGAAATTCGACTTCAAATGGGCAAAGCTATGCTGACTCCACGAGACAGGCATTGCCTCGACAATGAATTACATTGTTCATACTGCAAATTTCTGACATCGTGCTGTTGTGCAGATTTTATTATAAGAATCGAGGCATACCCTGGTATGATCATACAAAGACATCATTGAACTCTAGAGGTAACTCAGCAATGTCTTGCTTCGTCTCTGTGGTTAGGTCAATTCTAGTCTCCACCAAGCTCACAAATTCTAATGATTCCTTGAGAGGTAGGATCTGTTTATCCTCTTGTTTTACGATCCTCAACAAGTCCGGAGATAGGCTACAATTTATGTCATTTCCAAAGTCATGAGATTCGTCTAAACACATGCCTCGCTCAAAAGGAAAATCTGAGTCTGTAGCAGTGTCACTCATGTCATTGATATCTGAGGACTCATAATAAGTACCAAAGAATATACAAAAGAAAGTATAAATTTATGAATAATTATTTATACAATATGATTATGAATGAATGATGTGGAAGAAAATCTAAAAGAATGAAATAATCAGAAATAATTATTCAAAAAGAATGAAAGAACATTGGCTCAAAAAGGAATGCAAAGATGTATTTTATTAGAATAATGACGTTCAGACATTAGCCTATTTCACAAAGGAATTTCTATCGCTTTAGGCTAAAAACAACAAAAATATTCTGAACATTACTCTAAATAAGATCTAAAGACTACAAGGATTTCTTCCGCAATCCAATCGCTTAGAACGCTCTCAAATTTATAAGGGCGGTCATCTAACAAGTTCCCTTTTCAATTGTGTCCTCATATATGCCATTGGTGTGAACACTTGCCAACACTTCTTCATACATTGCATTCATCCCGTTGTCAATATGATTGGGTAGATAGCTTTCTGCACTAGATGAGTCACCCAACTTGACAATACCCATGTTGATGAATTTTTCGACTAGCTTCTTGAAGGTAATGCAATTATCTATTGAATGCCCCGTAATTCCTGCATGGTAGTCGTATTGTGCTTTCATGTCGTACCATTTGGGATAAGGAGGTTGTAAAGGGGTCAAGTAACGAGGAGTAACAACATGCGCATCGAACAAGCTTTGATACAGCTCCTTATATGACATCGGAATTTGTGTGAACTGGAGCTTCTCAGTACTTGGTTTCACTCCAGGTTCTTGCTTTAAAGGGCTCTGATGCTGGTGGTCTCTGTCTTTGGCCTGCCCACAGTGATTGGTTTTGAGTGGCCCTTGTTATATCCGCCTACATTATCCCTTTTATTCCCCTTCTTCCTTGGGGACTTTGTAGTATCTGGGTACTCTACCCTCATCTGCTTTATTTCAGCTAAATTAGCAACAGGATTAACTAAATCGTTCCTCAAGTTGGATCCTAAGCCTGTCAGGTAATTCACTGGTGTCGATGTACCAGTCTGATAGTGTTGGGATCCGATAGTAAAGAGTGCTCCTTGCGGGCACCCATCTGGCTGGACCTGGACACTTGTCGGAATACAATCTAAGGAATAGGCAATATCCTCATTATCAACCCCAAAGTAAACCACTGAGTCTTTCACTTCTTTTGACTTTCCAGCTAGCAATCGGTTGAACTGGTTTATCATAGTTCTCCGTAATTCTAGCGTCTGATTTCTCATCTCCTGTTGAAATTCAGTCAATTGCTCTTGCATCTGAATCTGCATTCGCTCTAATTTTTCCAACCTTCGTTCCATTTCTCTAGTCTTTACTTGGATATCGTAAGGGTGTTTGGTTGGCTGGTTTCCCAGGTTAGCTGAAATAAATTTATTCAATTAGACTCTTTTAATGGATTTTAATGCATGTAATGCAAATGCATGAAATAAATGCCTAAAGAGACGTTGAATCTGATTCAATTATATTTAGAAAACTTTTCTATAAAGCAAATTCCTTTACATAAAGCAGAGGTATGTACGGCTTCGCCCTTATATTCCAAGAGGCAACATCGATCTTTTTCTTCATCCGCAAGTTTGAGATAATCTCGCCAATTTCCAAAAGATGCCACTACTAGCTCCTTTTCTTGATCTTGGTCGCGATCCATCATCTGTCCATCTTCATAAGGCTCGTCAGCTTCTTTAAGGGAGTTGGAATGTCAAAGGCTCTTGGATAATCGTCTTGAATCCTTAGGCCACGAAGTAAAGGTTACGAACTCTTTCATCATCCTTTCTTGTGTTTCTCAGAATATATTCAGGCAGTCGTATTGTTTTCCACTTTATCAAGGAATTCGTATTCCACGACAAGCTTTCTAAGTTAGTAATCAAACTTGAATCAATATCTCTTTCCTAAGATGCAGATGCAATGCAATCATAATCAAAACACAACAAGAGGGGTTAGTACAAAACAGAAGTAAGGAAAACAAAAGTATTAGTTGGGTAGTCACTAGGGATTTAGAGTGGCTCTACTTAGGATGTGTTCTGAAGTCCACTATATGAGGTTTGGCTCTAAAGTACGGGTACCCGAACTAGCAGATTCCTCAATCCTCACCCATTATAGGCTCATGTGGACTGAGTTCAGTTCAGGGGAATACATTTCTCTATGGCCATGCGGAGATGAAAATCTCACGAAGACATAGGTACGGATGTATCCCGAAAGCGATTCACTATCCCATGCGGAGGTGAAAACCTCACGAAGGCGTAGTTTCTCACTCCCACTTAAAAGGGTGTGACCAACGGTCATGCAATGCAATGTGAAAAAAGATGCCAAAATTTAAATCAATACAACAATTACGATGATGAAAATTGTGATAAAAACGAATGGAATGCAATGAAAGGATCATATATTTAAATCAAGTTTTCAATTTTCAACAAAAAGACAAAAGGTAATCAACTCGTGGCTTGACTCTCGTATTTGTCCCCAGTGGAGTCGCCAAGCTGTTGACACCATTTTTGGATTAAAAACGGGGTCGACTTGGGTTTTGAAAATGAAAACTAAAAACGGGAGTCGCCACCAATCTTTTTTTGTGAGGTGTGATCGGGTCACCTCGAAAAGTAGTTGTTTTTAATAACCGATTTAATTTTTATCAAAACAATGATTTTGGTCTACGGAATTCAGAAAACGGGTTCGGGAGTCGGTTACGCACGAGGAATGATTAGCACCCTCGATGCGCCCAAAATTGGTACCTAGCTGATTAATTAGTGTCTTAGTGTTGAAAATTGAGAGCTTTGAAGAATTTTAAAAGTACGATCCTCGTATTAAAATGTTGGAAATTTTTAGGAACATGGGCATATTTCACGTTATTCGAGAAAGAAAATATCATATCCAGTAAGTTAGGACACGATGTATCGAATTCCTGATACGTAAAAACTCCAAAATTTTGTTCGTTGAAAAGATATTTTAATCATCTCAGGCTTGAAAATGTGATCACGACCAGTAAGTTAGGACGTGTTTCTTTTTAAAATCCCGAGATTATTTAAAACTTGGGTTAAAAAAAATTCGTGCATTTAGATTTATTATAAAAATCGAAACCCAGTGAGTTAGGGTACGATCTTTTCAAATCTAAACACGAAATATATATTTTTAAAAAAATTTTTGTTATATCAAGTAATAACAACAATATAAAATAAATAAAAGTCATACTTACAATCATATAAAATAACAATGTATATAAACAAATAGATTAAAACATTCATTCTCAAATGATAAAGAAAATGAAATAAATAAATAGTAAATACAATTAAATGTAAAGAGACACAAACCAAAATATGTGTGCATATGTATATGTATTTACAAAGGTTAGAGTATATATATAATAAGAAAGGTATACATAAATATTACGAAACATAAAAATATATGTATGTAGATAAAAAATATAAGTGGATTATAAAAATGAAATAAGATAATATATAATATATATTTTAATACGTAAAAAGGGCATACATATATATATAAAAGAAACCATATAAAATATATAAATATGTATACATATATTCGTAAAAAGAGGGGTTATATAGATACACATATAAAAGGTATTTATATATAGTATATAAGTCTGAAAAAGGGAAATAATAATGACAATATTATACATGTATGTATCGAAACTATCATATAATAATAGTATGATAAATAAAAATAATAAAAATAATATTATGAATGACGATAATAATAAATGATAATACATTGAAAATAATAAAGAAAATGATAAAAATGCTAAAAAGGGACTAAATCGAAGTAAAGTCTAAAATATGGGGCGAAATCGAAATAAAAAAAACAAAAGGGACTAAATTATGTAGCACGCCGAAATAGGGGGACCAAAATGGTAAATACCCCGAAGCCCCAAAACGTTGTGCTTAGATGTGGACTAAAATGAACAAAAAATAAAATTTTGTGGCCAAATCGCAAAATAAAAAGGTTCGGGGGCTATAATGAATCACGCACAAAATGTGAAGGACTGATCGAGCGATATGCCCCAGCCTTGTAGCGCGCCACTTATACCCAGACTAAATCGAGACATGCAACAAATTTGCGAGGCCAATTTAAATAATGAAGAAACAGTCAGAAGGATCAAATTAAAACAAAACAATAATGAAAGGGATTAATGGCGCAAATAGCCCATTTGTCAGAAATGCGCGGATCCCCTGGAGTGGGTCGGGTCACGCGCGGATCTTAAAGGCCAAAACGATGCCGTTTTAAATTTAATATAAATACCAAAAATATACTAAAAAACAGTTTCATCTTCATTTTCAACAAAAACAGAGAGAGAGTCAGAACTCTCTCAACACCCTCTCCCCAGGAACCGACCAAAGGCTCTGGCGCACCTCCGCCGTAGCTTCGCCACAGACGGCAGCCGGAGGTGCAAAACAGAACCTTTCTTAGCCCCGCTTGAAGCCCACTCCCTTTAGAACTCGGATTCAAAGCCGAATCCTTTAAAAAACGAGTCAAAACCGAAAAGAAGAGAAGGAATCCGTTCGCCTTCCCTCCTCTCCGGCGCGGCGCAGGTAAGGCTTCATCTCGTCCCTTTTTTGTTTTCTATTTGATATACAAAATAAAGAAAATAAATAAAAAAAATGCGAATCTGATGTAAATAACAACATGGAATCTGTTTGTTTGCTTTTATTTCTTTTTGCTAATGTGTTGTCTTTTTTTTTTACAAAAATCCCCCCCTTTTACATTTCACCACATACTTGGCTTTATAGCCGAAAGAAAAGATGAAAAATGCAGGAAAATTCCCTCTTTTGCTACTGTTTTTCTAGTCTGCTTCCATTTCTCTCTTTTTGCTACTTGTTTGCAGGTACATGGCAAGGTCAACTTGCCGTTTCGGTGCAAGGCCGGCTGGTGGTGGCAGGCCTCGGGCGTGGTGCGCGCTGAAGGCTCACATGGGTAGCAGCAAGGGAACGGCGCCAGAAACCCTAGGTTTCTGGCATTCTGAAAATGTCAAACGCTTTGGGCCATTTGGGCTTTTGAATTTTGGGTTGTAGGTCTGTTATTGTAATTGGGTCAGTAAATTTTTTGGGTTGGTAGGTTCGGGCTAGGGTTTATATGGGCCCGGGCAAAATAAGGTCTGTACACATTTGAAGTCGTTTTCACCATAACATCAACTTATCCTCCATGTTGCTGTGCTTTGCCTATTGGAAACTTTTTTCAAACAATTGTTCCTCTATGTTTACTTTGGGCTCAAAGGAGTATATATGAGATATAACTATTTCAGAGTTGGTAATCTTTTGCCTTCCACCTAAGCTGTATATATATATATATATAAAAGTCAATGCTGTGCGGAACTCATATATAAGTGTAAGAATTATTTCCTGTCTTTATTATATTGTTTTGACCAATCTTATATCTAATGTGAATTCCTCTTTTATAGAGTCATAAAGAAGCTGGAACTTACTTTCATATACGCAAAATATCGAGCCATTAAAAATTATGGTTATGTTGGTGATGTTTTGGCAACTTTTTGTATATGTAATATTTGGATGGTATAATGACATGATAGAATGCCACAAACTGTTATAACTTTTTGATGCTGTAAAATTTAACATATAGATTATGGCATATAAACTAATGACTTCGTGTAACTTTTTGTTAATGTATAAACATTATGTTTGGATATAAAATATAATTCTCAAGCTATTTATTACTTCTAATCTTTTGCTTTTTAGTTTAGAGGATAATTAAATTATTTGTTTCGCTAATGATATTCTAGTTTAAAAATAATAAAGTAGGCTATATATTATTTTTCTAATATTATATATTATTAATTCATATTTTAATAATAAATATATTAAAATATGATTAAATTTTTTAAAAAATAGATTTTAAAAAATTTGGAATTACATTCCAACCAATTAAACTGCTGAAAAAATGATAACTTTTAATTAAACCAAATGCACTTAGCTTTTCTATATATTTTTCATCTACACATGTTAGTTAAATTTGACGTGGAACATATTTAAAAAAACAATGATTACAACACATATTTACTTATTTCATGGATAACTTGAATTTGATGTATTAGAAAATAAAAACAATCCTCTTAAATATATGACTATTTTTTTAATTATCAGATATAAGTTGTTTATGGAATAGGTATAAGCTAGTCTTGTATTGGTTTATGTGGTTTAGTCTGTATTTAAAGTCACATTTAATGTTGAAATCACAAATGGTAAATGGGAGGGATTTAACATTCAAGTTAACACCAAATTGACAAAACAACTTGATTAATACACCATTAAAACTTTAAAAGCTTACCATAGATTGGAGATGTAACACAAAAACTATAACAATTTCTAACTATAATCCATGAAAGATTATTCTGGGTATAGATAAATTTATTGATTTTAATTGTAAAAACATTGAGATTAAATTATTTTTAAAAAATTTAAATAATTAAAACAATCAAATAAAAATCTAATTATAAATATTTTATACCGACAATAATGTGAATGTGGTAAGAATTATCACTTTATAAATTAAATATTGATGAACAAGTAATGCATATTTTTCTTCTTATTTTAGTTTTCAATTAGCGGGTTGAGGATCTTACTTTAATTATACAGATTCTAAGGGGTCAAAATAAAAAATTATAAGATTAGGATCCCTTGTTCTTGCTCCGCAGTTACTCTTTAAACAGAAAATCTAGGGTTTAAAGAGCTTAAAATTCAGAGCTTTTTCAATTGAAAATCTAGGGTTTATAATTTTTGAAGCTTCCATTTCAATCAAATCTTTCAAGGGAAACAAAGAAACGTGAGCGAAGATGAGGATTATGATAAAAGGAGGAGTATGGAAGAACACGGAGGATGAGATCTTAAAAGCGGCGGTTATGAAATATGGGAAGAATCAATGGGCTCGGATTTCTTCTTTGCTTGTTCGTAAATCTGCTAAGCAATGTAAAGCTCGTTGGTATGAGTGGCTGGATCCTTCCATCAAAAAGGTAAATTTTCCTCTTCTTTTCTCTTCGTTTTAAAATAAAGTTTTAACGTTTTCGAGTTTGAGCATTTTCATTGGAGCTTTGTATTGCTTTAATATTGGTTAGCTTACTTTGGTTTCTTCTTAAAAGATGAAATCAATTTTGGGTATTTAGGCTTTTCAGTGTTACGATTTCTGAGTTGGAATTTTCCGTGGACATCATTATTGTTAGAATTTTCTTGAGTTGGAGAAGTTATGTTTCATTTTAATTGTTTTTTATTTGAAACCTTTGGTTAGAGTTGCTGAGCTTAATTAAAAGAAACGTTCTTGTTGCTGCATGGTACATGCTTTTTGCTTGCTTGAATGTTTGGTTAGGAAACAAAGTTTAATGGTAAATAAACTAAATAATATATGATTATAAATACCAAATAGTTAAAATATGGAGCGTCAGGCTTTCAGATACAATTGTTTCATATGGATTGGCAAAAGAATTGAGGGTGGTCTAATTATTAGGAATTGCACTCTTCTGTGACTCAAACTGCAGGTAGCTTTCTTGCTGAGTAGGTGTTATTGTATTTCTTTGTGAACCCTTAAGGTTAATTGAAGTGTTTTTACTTTATTACTTTTGATGAAGAAAACTAGCAGTAATTTTTATAGTTATTTTGATAGAAGTAAGAACTTTCAAGTGATGAATTTGTGTTTTGTTGATGTATGCAGACTGAGTGGACTAGAGAAGAGGACGAGAAACTGCTTCATCTTGCTAAGCTCATGCCAACACAATGGAGAACGATTGCTCCAATTGTTGGTCGGACTCCATCGCAATGTCTTGAACGGTATGAGAAGCTCCTTGATGCAGCCTGTGCTAGAGATGAAAACTATGAGCCAGGTGATGATCCCCGGAAATTGCGCCCTGGAGAGATTGACCCAAATCCCGAATCAAAGCCTGCTCGTCCAGATCCTGTTGATATGGATGAGGATGAGAAGGAAATGCTTTCTGAAGCTCGTGCTCGGCTTGCTAATACTAGAGGCAAGAAAGCGAAGAGGAAAGCTAGGGAGAAACAGCTTGAAGAGGCCAGGAGACTTGCTTCTTTGCAAAAAAGGAGGGAGCTTAAGGCTGCTGGAATTGATACGAGGCAACGGAAGAGGAAGAGGAAGGGAATTGACTATAATGCTGAAATTCCTTTTGAGAAGAGGCCTCCTCCAGGCTTTTATGATGTTGCCGATGAAGATAGACCTGTAGAGCAGCCTAAGTTCCCAACTACTATTGAGGAACTTGAGGGAAAAAGAAGAGTTGATATAGAAGCACAGTTAAGAAAGCAGGATATTGCGAAGAATAAAATTTCACAGAGGCAGGATACTCCATCAGCAATATTGCAGGCAAACAAGTTGAATGATCCAGAAACGGTAAGAAAGAGATCAAAACTTATGCTGCCATCACCCCAGATTTCTGATCATGAATTGGAGGAGATTGCGAAGATGGGATATGCCAGTGATCTTCTTGCAGAGAATGAGGAACTGGCTGGAGGGAGTGGTGCAACTCGTGCTCTTCTCGCAAATTATTCTCAGACACCACGTCCAGGAATGACACCTTTACGAACCCCACAAAGAACACCAGCTGGAAAAGGTGATGCTATTATGATGGAAGCTGAAAATTTGGCTAGGCTGAGAGAGTCCCAAACACCATTACTTGGTGGAGAAAATCCAGAGTTGCACCCTTCAGATTTCTCAGGGGTCACACCTAAAACACAGATCCTAACACCAAATCCAATGTTGACTCCTGCTGCAACTCCTGGAACTGCAGGTCTTACGCCTAGAACTGGAATGACACCATCAAGGGATGTCTATTCTTTTGCTTTGACCCCTAAAGGAACTCCTATCAGGGATGGGCTCCACATAAACGAAGAGATGGACCTTCATGACAGTGCCAAACTTGAGCAGCGGAGACAAGCTGATCTAAGAAGGAATTTGCGATCTGGACTTGGTACTCTTCCACAGCCAAAGAATGAGTACCAAATAGTCATTCAGCCACCCCCAGAAGATAATGAAGAACCAGAGGAGAAGATTGAAGAAGACATGTCTGATCGGATTGCTAGAGAAAGGGCCGAGGAAGAAGCACGACAGCAGGCATTACTTAAGAAGAGATCAAAAGTGTTGCAGAGGGAGCTTCCGAGACCTCCTAGTGCCTCTCTGGAATTAATTAGAGATTCTTTGATGAGGACCGATGGTGACAAAAGTTCTTTTGTTCCCCCTACTTCAATTGAGCAGGCTGATGAAATGATAAGAAAAGAGCTTTTGTCCTTGCTGGAACATGATAATGCTAAGTATCCACTTGATGAAAAGGCAAATAAGGCGAAGAAAAAAGGTGCCAAGCGTCCTGCAAATGGATCCATTCCCAGTATTGAAGATTTCGAAGAAGAGGAAATGAAAGAGGTTTGTCATGCTTTTCTTGATTAATTATGTTGGCTTCATTTCATTATTTCATGTGTATTTATGTTTTCATACCTTAGTGAAGGTTTTTATCATCATACTAATGGTTTCTTATTAATGTAAGAAAATTTTGTTTTGGTGCCTGCTATAGAATTGGGTTCTGTTTTGTGATATAAATTGCCTATTAAAGAATCAAGTCATGCAAACAACCTAAAACCTCTTACAAGTAGTTGAGACTTGATTTTCATTTAGTTGCACCGTATAAATATTTTGGTGCATGTAATTTTTGTTGAAAACCAAAAGAAAATCAACTACTTACAGTTTCCAGATTCAGGTCCCTGTCAGTCTGATCATTTTTTTTGGTCATTATCCTCAACTTTTGTAATATCAGAGATGATATGTAAGCATAACTGATAGTGATGCGCCTTTTGTGAACTGATAAAAAACCTTATTTTTTTGGCAGGCTGATTCTTTGATTAAGGAGGAGGCTGAATTTCTTCGTGTGGCAATGGGGCATGAAAATGAATCTCTTGATGATTTTGTGGAAGCACATAATACTTGCCTAAATGATCTCATGTACTTCCCTACTCGTAATGCTTATGGTCTATCAAGTGTTGCTGGAAATATGGAGAAACTTGCAGCCTTGCAAACTGAATTTGAAAATGTGAAAAAGAAGATGGATAATGATAAGTCGAAGGCCGAAAGCATGGAGAAGAAGTACAATGTTCTCACACAGGGTTATGAGGTATGTCATTAGATATATGCCGATAATTTTCATTTAATAATTTTCTTCTACTAACAGCATCTTATTTTTTATTGCAACTGTAGCATTTGAGTTTTAACTTCTATCATGCATTTTCTGTTATTCGATTTCATTTGGAAATTTCATAGCACTTAAATGAATGCTTTATTCTGTATGTTTTCTTCATACATATCAGAATCTGAAAACCTTGATGCCTTGAGATCTGTGTTTGGGAGTCTGAATCTTTGTTCAAGTTTTTGTCATATTTTTCTTCCAATAATTTCTACAACCTGGTGAAATCCATTTTGGGTAATGGGTTGGAGTACTAGTAATTTACTCACTTTACACGTAGCTAACAAGTGATTGATTAAAGTGTGACACTCTAAATTCGAAAGCACAATATCATACTTTTAGTAATGGAACTTGGAACTTGTTTGAAATTTCAATTCCTGACGTGCTAAACAACCAACATTTTTTTATGATCAGAGACGGGCTGCAACTCTTTGGCGTCATATTGAGTCTACTGTTAAGCAGATAGATACTGCAGGAACAGAGCTAGAATGTTTTCAAGCATTACAAAAGCAGGAACATTTAGCAGCATCACACAGAATAAATGGTCTCTGGGAGGAAGTCCAGAAACAGAAGGAGCTTGAACAAACCTTACAAAGACGCTACGGGAATCTCATGTCTGAGTTGGAAAGGATGCAAAGACTTATGAATGTATATAGAGCACAAGCAGAAAAGCAAGAAGAGGCAGGTGAAAAGAATCATGCTCTTGAGTTGTCTGAGGCTGCAGCAAGCCAAGTTGCTGTACCTAGCGCAGGACATTCAGAGCCTGCACCTTCCTTGGAGCATCTTGACTCTTCTCTTGATGGCCTACCAAGTGCAGAAGTTGATGTGAATGCTGATTCAGGAAAAGAACATGCTACTATGGATATTGGAACAGATGGAAACATGCACATAAATGAGGCATTGGTTGTGGAAGACAAAGGAGATGATATCACTCAGACACTTAATAAGATGAGTGGGGATGCTGCTACAAGTTCTGAGGCTGCTACAGAATCTATAAATCCGGATTCAGTCTCTACCAAACAGGAAAGCATCCAAGAAACGGTTGAAGCTACCGAGGTTGACAATTCTTGTGTCTTGGGTGGAGACACTGCTGAAAATCAAACTGGAATGGAGGAATAGCTTTTTGAGCTCTGAACAAGTATTGAGTTTCATCAGACAGCAAGAGATTAAAGCCTTATACAATGAGTAGTATTGGGGCATTTGATGGAACCATATCTGCTTCTCTATTTTTATAAATCACGAAAGTGTTACATGGATTCCAGCTATGTTCAGAGCTTTTTATGTTGTATTTCTTTGCATCACTGTATTTTCCAGTGCCAGAGTTTTTTGTTTCTCTTAGAAGAAACCTGGAAAAGAAATACCGGTAATATGAAACATGTGATCATTATAAGATTTGAATAACTGTTGTAGTTTTTTTGGGGAATCCTGGTTCTCATAGAGTTACATTCAATTATCTCTTTTTATTCATTGGAAGTCCGGGGCTGAAAAACATGTGTTAATGATTGAGGGCACATGAAGGGACACAAAAAGGGGTAAAAGAATTCTGTCGCATATTTTCCTACTCATGCTTGCCAATGTACTTAATATGGGATTGAGAAAATTATTTTGCATTGCACCTAAATTATCCTCTTATTAGGGTTTATGCAGCTGCGTTTGATTGATAAAAAGGTCATCCCATATCTGAAAGTATTGTAGCTAGATCTTATGATACTACATTTGTGTTATGATCATGTATAATATTATTTATTTATTATTACAAGTGTATAAAAGTAAAGTGTTATTTCAAAGGGAAAGCAAACACAGTCCAAAACAGCATGTTCAAAGAGGATCCAAGTAGCGCAGATAAAAAAGCTTAAACACAGAAAAGAAGCAGACAAGCAGCAGTATGGTTAAAACAGACAGCACCCAATCTGAAAATAAAGAACACCAAGTGCCATGATTTTGACTGTAAATGAAAATCAAGTGAATTCACACCCATCGCATCTTCATCACTAATTTTCTTCTCTTCAGTCAGGCGGCAACCAACCTTCTCTTCCTGCAACTCACTCTGTTCCTGGGGGATTATTACTATTATTATTATTATTATTTATCCAATTGAGTCATCACCAATGTGCTGTGATGGCCACATAAGGGAGGAGTCAGAATTTCATCCTTTAGTCAAAAAGTATGTTTTGTTTTATTTATTTTATTCTTTAATCCCAAATTTTTGTTCCCATTCTATTTGCTTACCCAATTTTCAAGCAGCCTTATCTACACCTTGTATTTTAGAACCCAGAACTTAAAAATAATATGACACGATAAAATAATGTAAATTTGATATAAATATAGGAATATATAAATTTTATTTACCATACTGAATTTTATACAAATATAATAAACCAAATAAAAAAATAGAAACACAAGAATACAAGAATACGTACACTGGATAAGCTTTGACTGCTTGAGCCACCATTATAAATAAGCCTTCTCTCTTCTGTTATTACTATTCTCTCTTCACAAAAATCTTCTTTAAAATATTTCTCAATCCTCTTAGCCTCACGCAGGTATGCTTATATACAAACATAAATACATCATTTATTACATAAGAAACTAAATTCTTCTCTCTATGATGTTATTTTAAATGATTGAAATGATCGACCATGCATGCATGCATGTTCTTACCATTAGCATTCGAAGGCGCAGAAAGCATCCATAGTTGTTTTGTGCATAAATTTGATAGTGTCATCTATGTTTCTTTTTTCTTCTTAAATTGTTTAAATCTTTGATATATATGTTTTGTTTTTCGTTTGTAACACTATTAGTTTTGATTTTGAAAGAAGATTCTACGATGTAATACGTGTACATAATTGACTGAACCAGGTATTGTGGGGGGTTGTTGGCTAGCTTTTCAATCTGATGTTAACTTTTTATTACTTACAATGAATCTGTCATCCACTATTTTCTTGGCTGACTTTCATTCATCAAAGTAAGAGAATTTGAATTGATCCCCTAGTAGAAAAATATTTTCTTTTTGGTGAAGAAATCAAGTTGAAACACATTTAAATCACATGCATGATGTAAAACTCCAAATTATTACTAGGAAAGCCAAAAGGAAATTTTCTTCTCGCAAGCTTCCAACATTACATGATATAAAAGCGACAAAAGCTAAATCGACCCACTAATTCATATATGTTATTTGATTCCTTCATGGAAACCAAATATCAAAGAAACAAACAAAATATCATAATTCCCTTATTTTGTTTTCTTCCAACAAAGAAATATCAAAAGGCCAAAAGAAAAAAAGGTATTTGAATGCTATTAATTAAGTCTAGTTTCATTCCTTGGGGTCAGTACTTTATTAGTCAGCCTATTTTATGGGTGATTTAAAAGTATAAACATGATGTCTTTAACTTTGAGAAGATTTTTTTTTTTTAATTTTTCATGTCAAGTTGGTTCACTGAATATTATTGTGTTCTTCAGAACAGTTAGTTTGAGTTTAGCTAAAATAAGTGGTGTGTTTGAAGCCTAAGGTGTCATAAGCCCATAATTTCTTGAAATTCCTTTCAATGGTGAAGTTCTGTTTTTTTCGGGTTTAATATTTTGCACGTAGTAAGTATATTTGTTGTAAAGCGTGAAATTTTTGGGTTCTAATATTTTTGCAATTCTCTTTTTGCAGAAATAAGAAACAATTAAACTGTTTCTGTCAAGGAAATTTGCTGCAATTTTCAGTTTTCTGGGAAAAGTAGAGGCAAATTTTCCACTTTTTCGTTCTGGTTGTAAGGCAAAGAACAAGAAGAGCTTCAACTGGTAAAATATGGCCATCTCTCTCTATACACACACATGCATATATGTATATAATATGCATTTTTTAAACGGTTTGTAGATTTTTTTTAATGGATGGATTTCTTGAGTTTTCTTGGGATTAGTTCAACATGTTCTTGGCATGGTATAAAATTCCCTCTTAAATGGAAAGGCAGGGAAAATTTTTACCAGAAAAAGAAATGTAGTAAGGATCAATTTTCTTGGTGTAATTAATTTGGAGAAAGGAATCATTGGATTGTTTTGACTGATCTTTTTTGTGGGATAAATTTCAGAAACAATGGTGACCAAAAGTGTAGATCTTCGATCGGATACGGTAACGAAACCAACTGAGGCAATGAGGGCTGCAATGGCAACTGCTGAAGTTGATGATGATGTCTTGGGTGCTGATCCGACCGCGGCCCGGTTGGAATCTGAAGTCGCTAAGATCATGGGCAAGGAAGCCGGTTTATTTGTTGCATCAGGCACCATGGGTAACCTCATTAGTGTTCTTGTTCATTGTGATATTAGGGGAAGTGAAGTCATTCTTGGTGACAATTGTCATATCCATATTTATGAGAATGGTGGGATTTCAACCATTGGAGGTGTTCATCCAAGGCCGGTGAAGAACAATGATGATGGAACTATGGACATCGGTTTGATTGAAGCCGCCATTAGGGACCCAAGAGGAGAGATTGTTTACCCAACTACAAGGCTCATTTGCTTGGAGAATTCACATGCAAAGTAAGAGCTTTGTTCTAGTTTATGAAAATGTTGTAAACATGATCAATTTGAACAATGAGCATGTATCTGGATATGCGTCAGAAATGGATACTTCAAGAAAAATAAAGACTCGAAGCAACTACTTTTGCATTGGCACTACATTAAAAGAATGGATCATATATGTACTATAAATTCTAAATTATGCTTATGCCGACAATATGATTATATACATATTGAAATCCTCTGGTTATGGTTTACTCAATTCATGCAGCACCGGGGGTAGATGCTTGTCTGCGGAATACACTGACAAAGTTGGTGAGCTAGCTAAGAAGCATGGCTTAAAGCTTCACATTGATGGGGCTCGCATTTTCAATGCATCTGTGGTGAGCAACACATTTTTATATTTTCAGTCTATTTTCACTCGGTGTCTGTAGTAAATATGTGTCTAGTTCAAGTATGTTCAACTTGTTTTTCTAGTTATTTCATGTTTTTGGAGGATCATGTACGTCCATACTAATGTCCAAACAATATAGGATATAAGTATTAAACACGGGTACTTTAAGAAAATGAAGAATCTGGGCAACACGACTAGCCTTCTATCGGTGTTGTATGCCTGTGTTTAAATGTATACACGAAAACTGTCAATTATCACGGTATCTAACTAAAGTATTGGTCTGCCAGGCACTTGGAGTTCCTGTTAACAGGCTTGTACAAGCTGCAGACTCGGTCTCGGTATACTTCATCTTAATTTAAACTGTCTTTTGCCAGAAATACAACTTCAACTTGAAATTTTCTTTATCTTATAAACAATGGATATAGATTTTTTTTTTTCATTGCTTTTGAATGCTGTAGGTATGCTTATCAAAAGGTTTAGGTGCTCCAGTTGGATCCGTCATTGTTGGATCCAAAAGCTTTATTAGCAAGGTAAAATCTGAAGTTTTTCCAGCTAAAAGACCTCTGCCATATACCGAAATTTATCTTCAAACTTCGTTTTCTTTGTTTTTTTTAGGCTAGAAGACTTAGGAAAACTTTAGGTGGTGGGATGAGGCAGCTTGGTTTCATTTGTGCTGCTGCTTTTGTTGCTTTAAAAGAAAATGTTGCAAAGCTCGAGGGTGATCACAAGAAGGCTAAGGTGTTAGCAGGTAAATTATGGTTTGAGGTTTCATTGCTTTGACTCTTCATTTTTTCATGAAATACTCGTATCCAACACCTATGTCGAGCATCAAATTAAATTCTTGGATTTTATGCTGGTTTTGTATTGTTTCAGAGGGGCTAAATCAAATTAAAGGTCTAAGAGTTAATGTTGCTGCAGTGGAAACAAATATCGTGAGTACGCTCGTTATTAACTAGCAATAATCACAATCTTTTCCTTCACTTTGCATTAAACTAGACACCTATACTTGCAAAGTACTCAGGTTCAGTTTGGTTGTAGTTGATTCAAGCTTGATCTATCAAGCAAGTTGAGCTTCGAGTCTCGAATTTCAAGTAGAATGCAAGTTTGAGCTTGGCTTCGCTCAATTATATACCCCTAGTTGCGATTCGATCTATCTGAGTATAGAGTAAAATAAGTTACAATCCTGTTTTTTTACTTGTTGCTACCTTGTTCTCCAAGAAAAACTGGCTGTAAAAAATTAAAAACAAATGCCTGAAATGAAAGTTGGATCAGAAAACTGCAGAGAATCACTTTTACCAACTGGATTACCATGCTTATATTCTTCATGTTACTGTATTTCACCAGATATTTTTCGACATAGTGGAGGGATCTAAAATCACAGCAGAGAAGCTATACAAGAAGTTAGAGGAACATGGTGTGCTTGTGATGCTGGAAGGCCCACTCAGGTCTGTATCTGTGTCTAACATCCGTGTTTAAGAAAACTAAACATACCCGTGTGAGACACACTTGAGTCCGAGTAATAATGATACACAAGCGAAACTGACGTGGGTCTTAATGTTGATTCAGGATGAGAATTGTCCTCCACCACCAAATATCATCAAGCGATGTGCTGTACACTTTGTCATGCTTTCAGGTAATCAACCTTGTCCCTGTTCCGAACCCAGCAGATACGGATTAATTAGATTCCAAGCATTTGCAACCACTCTTCTTATTCCGAGGCTTCGGCCTCTACTTTTGCCAAAAAGAAAAGAAAACCATCCATGTTGTTTCTTGCCTGTTGATCCATGTGATGTTTACTTATTCTTGTTTGTTTGGATGTTTGCAGCAAGCTTTAATTGGAGTGCAAGAAGAAAATGGGAACTAAGTCAGACATTGCTACTCCTCTAATAAACCTCTAAACATCATGTCAAGATGTTACAGTGGGGGAACATGATCATAAATATTATGTAAAATCCATTCGTATTAAGCCTTTGGAGATTCCATCATCCTCGCTTAGTAGCATGTAACTTTTGTTATTCATTGGCGATTAAAGTTTAGTTTTCTTTATATTTCATCAAACAATATTTTTTTCGAGATTATTGAGAGAAATAAGCATACAAAGAATTTGGAATTGGCAACAAATTAAGGATTTGCGGGTTCGAAGAGTATACTTGCCCATGAATTGGGCCGGGTTGAAATGCAATCCCAACCTTATATAAATTTTGTCCAAATTGATTTAAAAAGCCTGAATTACTATTTATTAAAATAAAAATATTAAAAGTAATTTTTTATAATGATAAATATAAATAAAAAATATTTTTTTACTATTAAATAGTAATTTGAGTATGTGTAAATTACAAATTGCATGGTCCAATCCTTGTGGAATTTGCGCTTGTGGAAATTATCGAGTAATTGGAAATCAAAAGGAGGGCCTTAAATTTTGTGAACAATGCGGAGTTGAATTTGTTGATTCTCGGATACGAAGATATCAAATGGGATACATAAGGCTGGCATGTCCAGTAATTCATGTATGGTATTTGAAACGTCTTCCTAATTATATAGCTAATCTTTTAGAGAAACCTCTTAAAGAATTAAAGGGTTTAATATACAGCGATGTATGATTTGATTGAAATTATTATTTTATAGATTAAGAATAAAAAATGGTCATTTGAATTTGACATGTCTCCTAGAAAAAGTACTATAAAACTCAGAATTATAAACGTATTCAATACTCCCAAATAAAAAAAAGTACAATTCATGTACTCATCAAATAATTCAGGTATTCGTGATGTTGAAAAGTATGAAATCTAATTTGGTGACAATGACAAAGAATGTTGTTTTTAGGACAATTAAGAAACAGGACAACCTTACTTTGAAGTTTCAAAAATTTTCACCATATCAAAGGGAAAACAAAACATTTTTCATGTTTATTTTATGTAGTTTCCTAACACGACAAACTTAAACTTCAAGATTTCGACCGTCGAGTACAAATATAATGAGTTTTACAATCTTTTGAATTTAACATTATAGTTACATTTATCATGCATAAAAATAAAAGTTTAAATTAATCTCATATTATATATTATTATATCAATTTGGAAATATTATTTTCTATATTTAATAGAATAAATAGTTAATAATTTTTAATTAACTCGGAATCACTTCTCATAATTTCTTAAACAAAACAAGACTTTGAAGCTTGTATAAAAAAAAAAAAAGGTTACGGATTGGTAGGAAGATTCCTAAATTTTGTTGATATTCATTGTTTAGTGATTAAAGCTTACTTGTTATTTGCCACTCATATCTTCCAACTCCATGCCAAATTTGCTACTTTCTTCATTCTCTTCTTTTGGTTTGGAAAACTTGAGTTTTAAGTCCAATATTTGTCCGATGTGATTTTGATTCAATTTTACCTTAATTCATTATATTTTATCATTTTTATATGGTTTAATATGGGATTTGATACCCGAGTTTGACACGGTTTTTTTTGTGTGTTACTTGTGTATCTGTTACATGTATATGACAAAAATTATATATTTTAGTATCCAAAGTTAACCGTGTTAATTTTTTAGGGTTTAATTTGGGCTATAGTATGGATTTGGTGAAAGTTAATTGTTAATAATATTATTGAATTTTTCATGATTTTGTTAATAGAATAAATTTAGTGCTAATTGTGAATTTGTTTAATTTTGCATTTAATTTATCAAATAAAATCCGATAGATGTGATTTAATTCGGGTTCTAAGGTTGATTTGATAAAATTTAATTACTAATATTATTATCTAATTAAGAGTTTTGGATAAATCAACTCTAAACACTAAATAGAAAAAAGTTTCTTTGCAATCCATATAAAAAAAGCATTGCGATAAATTTAAATTTAATAAAAATATTTTAATAATATTAATAATTAAATTATATTTTAAAATTAAAAAATAGAAGATCAAAATCCTTCAAATAAAAAATAAAAATAAAAACACTAATTCTAAATATACGACTTATTATTGAAGATTCTACAAATATTTGTTGGCGCCTTACAAGTTTTTATGGTCTTCCGAGTTTAGTAGAAACAAAGATAGTTGTCCTTGCTGTGGAATTTTTCTTCTCGTCATAATCTCCCTTGGGTATGCTCGGAGGGTTTTAATAATTTGTTGATAAATTTGGTATGTCAATTAGTCCCGTGTTTCTGGTTATCCGTCGCCCACTTAAAATTTAAAAATATTTGGACAAAAATATTAGATTTGAAAAATAGGTTTGGACAAAAATATTAGGTTCGTTCAAAATATGGGTTGGGCTCAGACTTAAACATTCAATGCCCGATTTTAGCCCAACCCGACCCATTTTTAAGTTTATAATACTTTATATTATGTTATTTTTACATATTATGTAATTTATAACACATTAAAAAAATAAACCTATGCTGAATATAATACTACTTTAATGTAAACATTAAAATAATGTTAAGATGACTACATAAAAAATTGCAACAAATAAAAAATAAAATTATTAATATTAAAATAATATAATATAAATATTTTTAATATATATAAAAATATAATATGGGAGGGCCTAAAATGGGCTTGGGTTAGTCTTTTGCAAATATGGGTGGGTTTGGGCAAAATTTTAGACTCATATTTAGGGTCGGGTCGGGTCGGGCTTGGGTAAGCATAAAGTATGTTAACGCCCGACCAGATCTGACTCATGAGCACCTTTAGTGCCAATTACCCGACTCATTTGTGTGGTTTTTGGGGTTGTCTTTTTTACTATCACTTGACTGAAATTCTATTTTTAGTTTTTGGGTTCACCTGGGAAAGAGGGTGAGGTACGAATGGCTTGATTATGGAGTGCCTTGACCGAGCTCTTGCAAACGCTAAATGGATTAGTCTTTTTCCTTTTCATAATCTCTATAATTTGGTCAACGCTACTTCTGACCAAAATCTTCAATGCTTACCTGCGGTGCTCGTAAGTTTCGCTTTGAGAATGCTTGGCTATTGGAAACTGATTTTAACGAGGTGGTGCTGTCTAGTTGGAATGATGATTTGGGTATGGGTGTTGTGTCGAAATTGAAGAATTGTGGCAGGAGATTGTTAGATTGGAGGTGGAAGCGATTAGAAAGTAATTATTAGGAGCATATTGAGGAGTTAAAAGTGAAAATTGACCATAAGTGTCGACTATATCCCACTGCACCCGAGATTGCTCAATGGCATTTAGATTCAGGTTCTTTATTTGCGCAGGGGGTTGTGTGCTGGTGACATAGATCAAAAACTTTTTGGTTAAAATATGGTAAGGCAAATTCTCTTTATTTTCATGCTCATGCTTCTAAAAGGAGGAGGGTAAATCGAGTCCATATGCTTCTAGACGTGAACGACCAATTGTGTTTTGATATCATCTGTTGTATTTTTAAGAGCCATTCTCGAGTTCTTCCCACATTGATTTCAATGCTTTCTCGAATTTTCTTGTTTGTGTAATGGATACTTAGAATATAGCTCTGGTTGCTCCTTTTATGGAGGAGTTCAAAGACATCGTTATGATCATAGATCCTATCAAATCTCCAAGACTGGACAATATGAATCCTACTTTTTTTCATATATGTTCGTTGATTGTAGGTCATGATGTATTTGAGCATTATTAGTGGGTAACTTGTGCTTTTCTTGAGACTCTTAATAATACCAATATTGCCTTGATTCTTAGGAAGGATCGTCCTGGCAACATGCAAAATTTGAGACCTATTGTTTTATGTAATGTGATATACAAGATTGTTGCCAAGGTCCTTGCTAACCCATTAAAGATTTTTTTTCCCTAGTATGATTTCTCCCATGCAATATGTTTTTGTTCCTGGTAGATTAATCACAAATAATATTCTTGTTGCATTTGAAATCATCCATCATATGAAGAGTAAGGGCTGGAGAAAGGTAGGCAAAGTTTTTCTGATAGATTGAAATCATTTATCATATGTATGATAGGATGGATCAGAATTTCCTTCGTTTTATCATGATGAAGATGGGTTTTACTAACTAATGGATTGACTAGATGATATTGTGCATTACGACAGTTTACTATTCTATTTTTTTTAATGGAATGAAGGTAGGGTCGATTATGCCTAGTAGGGGATCATGTCTATAACACCCTTCTACCTAACCCGACTATTGGATCAAATATAGGAATGCTACATTAAATATTAAAGTATTAACCAATCAAAATTTAACAAGAAAAGTTTCACTTGGAACTTATTTGTAACTTATTGAGTCATTAATTAAACAATATCAATGATAGGGGGAGCCCGATAAGTTTCTTAAAACATTCTAGTATTTAAAACAATGTTTTAAAGTGAAATATGATTTTTTGTGAAAAACAGGGCATATGGCCGTGTGGCCAGATCGTGTCTACCACATGGTCGTGTAAGTCTTTGAGGTTTGACCAATTCCAGCACTCACACGACCGTATGGCTAGCCTGTGTTACTCTTTGACCTCGTGTTGGCCAAAATTGAAAGAAATTTTGCAATTTTTTAACTTTTATACCTTAGTCCCTGCATATCAAATTTCAATAGCAAACCAACCAATTGATAATTTAAACATTTAAAACCACCATAACACCATTTTACCATCATATTATTCAAACATTTAGATTAAGTTCTTATAATTTATAATGTTTAAAAAGTTTGCATTTTAGTTATTCCTAATGAAAACACACACTAAATACCTATGTACATGTCATTCTAACCCAAAATTTAGAAGTCATACTCTTTTGGCCTCGGGATGTGATGGGAAGAGTAGGTCTTGTACCACTTCTAGCTTCCTTTTGATCTTAACCTACTCGTTAAGCTAAAATAGCTTAAGTAAGTGCTACAAGAACTTAATCGTAAACTACGTTTTATATTGTAAATACACATATGTAATTATTCATAGTAACAACCACATTTATTAAAATTACACTTACCAATTCATATTACACTTACAAGGCCCAAAGTAGAATGATTAGAATAATTAGGACATACGGAAAAGAACTGAAAATTGTCATAGCGCATAACTGAACACCGTCGACGCGAATAAACAATAAGTGCACAATATATTCCTTAATAGCATGGCATTTATATCCTAACAATTCATATCTATCTACTTGGGCTTAGTATCAATTATACCAGCTTTCAATTTCTTTTAATTTAGCCCTTAATCTTATAATTTCACATATAATTTCCATTTAGTTCCACATATTTTTCACACACATACAATATTCTTAATACACATAACTTACTTTACCACTTTAATTCTCATTCACATTATTGTATCAAGTTTACTATCTTTATAATTTAGTCCTTTAAATTACTACTATACATAAATCTAAAATTAAACACTTAATTTATAATTCTTACTATAGATATCTAAAGAAATAGGATTAAATCCTTGTAGTACTTACAAACTAGGCTTGATTGTAGAGTTTCCTTCTTTCTTCACTCATTGGCCATACCTTTTCCTTTGTCTGCAATTAGTCCTCTTCTTTCTTCTCTTTTTCTTGATTTCCATGATAAACATATAATATTTACTTGTTAATGCCATAAACATATAATGTAAGAGCCCGATTTTTTAGTGGTGTTGGAAACAGTGGTTTGAGGCCACCAAATCTGACGAGTAAGCTCGTAAATATTAATAATATTTACGAGTCAAATATGGTTCTTAAATTGGTAATTTATCTTTTACAATGATTTATTAGGTTCGAGTGGTAAGACCCTAAGGTCAAGTGGTTTTAGAAAGTGAGGTATCGGGGCCTCGTTTTTATAAACCGAGTCGTAAATATTTTTGTAAATATTTACGAAGTGTCATTAAGGTGGTATTAAAGTTTCGTTGAAAATTTTTAACGTTTCGATAATTAATTAAAAAAGACTAAATTGAAAAAAGCTTAAAACTTGCTAATTATAATAATTAAGTGATTAAATGACTTGATTAATAAATAAGAAAGGACTTAAGTAATAAATATACCTAAAATAATAAAATAAAACAATTGAATGGCAAAATTGCAATTTTGATAAAATTAAAACAAACAAATTGAAATTTTAAAAGCTTCCTATGCATTTCTTCTTCAATTTTCGGCCAAAACCACCATAGGAGGAGCTCTAAGTCGGTTTATTCATTTTTTTCATGTGATTTCAATTCCTAATTGTTTCTTGTAATTTTTATGTTTTTGAGATCGTTGCAATTAGGTCCAACTAAATCGTACCTTCGTTTTTTATTTTATTAAAAATTTTGGAATTTTCCATTGATAAATATTAGATGTTTTTGACGAATAACATGGTTTTGGAGCTTTGATTTTGTTGTGTGATGATTTTGTAAAGTGATTTTCTTATATATTGATTTTCGGATTAAATTGTAAAAATGTCAAAATATTAAGGTTTGATAGTGAATTTTAGGTTTATTAGGGGCTATATGAGGGCCTAGAATATTTTGATAGATTATTGACTGAGAAAATTAGTTAATTTGATAGATTAACTAATTAAGGGATTAAATTGGAAAAATTGTAAAAGTTTAGGGGAATTGTGTAAATTTGAAAAATAAAAGGGTATTAATTGTGAAATGAATTGGAAATGAAATATATGCTATTGAATGAGTAATTTTATATTCTAGATCAAAATCTCGTAGATACTCGTGAAAAAGGAAAAATAGTGAAAATAGTCCCTAAACTTCTGCACTTACTACAATTCAGTCCAGGTAAGTTCGTACGGTTAAAATTTAACATTTGTATAAATTGATGATTGGTGTTATATATATGTTCTATTGTTGGAATCTAATTATTGTTGGAAATATATTATCAAATTTAATACTCAGTTTGGATTGAATACGAGATTTCAATACAATTGTGATTTGGTGTATGATAGGGGTTTGGGGTGGAGATAGTACTGGAGGGAGATATCAGTGTTATTCCCAAGCAAACCGGAGTTCAGGATTTCTTGCGAACTCTCGTGTTTTACTTTCTGTTTGGCGTAACTGGGTGAATTAGTTCTTACGACCTTCCATTCAGCTCTTACGAGCTTTTGTTCAACTTTCGAGCTTCTGTTGATGATGTACTCTTATCCGTAAGTCGTTCTTTTGAATGGAGAAATCTCAGTAAGGTGATTTATTTAATGAATTTGGAATACATGTTATTTATTTTTGTATTGATTTGAATACAGATATATTTATCGATTGAAGTTGTAAATGACAGGGACTTGTCATGGATGATTTTTTTTACTTAATTTATTGTAGTTAATTCGGTAAGATTTTTCTTTAACTCGTCGAACTTACTAAGCTTTATTAAGCTTATTTGTATTTTTTAATGTCATTGTAGATTTTCAAAAGGTTGGACGATCGGATCAGCACTCAAGTCACACTATCCAGCTTATCTCGGTAGTTTTTGAAAAGTTCAATACGGTTTATATGACATGTATAGGCTTTTGTGCGGACTTGGTGAAAGTTTGGCTTATGAAAATATTATGAATAATATTTTTTTTATATAACCAACTTACATATTGGTATACTTGGTTGACATGTTTTTAAGTTGTCATTTGAAGTGCCTAAAGGCATATTGGTTGTATGTAGTAATAATACATGTTTAAGACTTTATTTTAACTTGTTTTGAATGCCTTGTTATGGCTTGTTGATGTGCAATATGTTGAGTCTAGGTTGGTGTCAAATTGGGTTAGAAATATGACTTGAAAAATGGCCTATTTTCGTCCACACGGGCAGAGAAACGGATGTGTGTCTCAACCGTGTGTGACCCACGGCCAAGTGACATTGTCGTGCGTCCCTTGTATCTTCTTAAAAATGCAAGTCAATATGCTCTTACGGCCTAGCACACGGACGTGTGACTTGGCCGTGTGACCCAAGTCAGAGAGTTACACGGGCACGGACACGGGCTATTGCACAGCCATGTGTCCCTATTTCGAATGCTCACACGGCCTAAGACACGAGCATGTCTCTTAACCGTATGAGTTACACAGCCGTGTGACCCCCTGCAGCTTTGAAACTTTTCTACTTTTTCAGAAACTCTGAGTTTCTGAATTAGTCCCTACTTGTTTCTAATACATATTTCAGGTTTTCAGGGCTCGTATAAGAGACAATATATATGATTTTGATTGGTTTTATTATGAATATTGATATGTAATGAAACGTTTGAAATTTCTATCTGTTTGACCCGTAAATACCGGTATGCTCTATAACCTTGTTCTGGCGACGGATACGGGTTAGAGGTGTTACATATAACATATTTATGCTCAAATAATAAAAAATTACATGAACATCATGAAAATTTTTTTATCTTTTACCTTACGTCCTTATTAATACAAACTAACCCCTAACTTTCTCTCTCCTTTCAAGTAATTATCAACTCTTTTTTCATGAAGCTAAAGCAACTACCTTGCTTTACTCTTGATTTGATTTAGAAATCAAGAAACAAAAAGAAGAAACAAGCTTTAAGGACTCAAAAATGGTGAAAAGGACTTAGATGGAATAAGAACAAAAGATGGAGATGGAGAGAGTAGGTAGGAGATGTTGGCTTGTTTGAGAAGGAAGATAGCTTTCATATTTTCTTCCAATTTCTACACACTTCATTAAAAACATCTCATGATTTTTAACTTCAAAATGGTTAATTTGCTACGTAGTCCCTCATCCTCTCATCCTTGCACTTTGGCCCAATCATTATCTATAAATATCTTGTTTTACTAGTTACCATTTTGACCTTTATCATCTTTACAATTCTCATTTATGAATCACATTTTATTTGGTAAAATTTCTTCTTAATCCTTCCTTGTTTTCCATCTATTCTTATGTTACTAACTTAATTTTTTAATTTTTATTCTTTTGCCTGACTACTTTTCATTTTCCTACAATTTAGTCATTAACTCAAATCAAATTTTCCTATCCCGAAATTATTTCTAATTTTTATCAACTCTAGTTACTTTCTATACGTTTACTCTAAAATTCCCATTTAATCTATTTCCTAAAATTCTGTAATTTTCCTAACTCAACACGCCACTGAACCGCACCTCCTATACTTTGAGGATGCTACAACGTTACGGTGATATGATTTTTCCCTATCTTTTTATATGTACTGAAGGGTTGGATTTTTTTATTTGATTGGTTGAAGAGTGCGGCGATGTTTATGGTATTTCGGTTTGTTGAGAGAGCCCTATGATCTCGCATCTCTTTTTTGTTGACAACAGTTTCTAATTTCTTTTTCGGGTTTCGCTGTTTGAATGTTTGACAGGCATGAATATTCTTAAGATGTATAGACAGACTTTGAGTCAGGCCATTAATTTTTAGAAGTCAGGAATTATGTTCAGTGTTAATAAGTAGCTTTAGGATAGAGTAGCGGTGCAATCATTACTAGGTGTCGTAACACCACTAAATCATGTTTTTTTTATTTGGGATTGCCATCTTTCATTAGGAGAAATAAGAAACATGCTTTCTCTTTTCTTTGGAATTGACTTAGTTAGCTTATTCATGGTTGGGTAAATCATCTTTTATCTAAACTGAGTAAATACATGGTTGTTAAGACAGTAGCTCAAGTTGTTGGAGAAAATCCAGTTTGAAAAAAGTTTTCTTGCAAAGCGGGAAATAAAAATTTTGAAAACCAAGCTAGTTTGTGATATTTATAGCAATAAACCAATTACCGAATTCACATATATGTTTTCGACTAGATGAATCCTTGTTGTTTCCAGCTTTCAACCAAATGGCTTTCTCCGCTATTCCCATACCACAAACTGCTTCGAGTTTGAGCTCGAATGATTCAAATCAAAACACAAAACTAGAAATTCTTTTCTTTTCTTTAGTGTGAAAATGAAAATCTATTCCCAAATAGAAACTAACAAAATTTGTTATTCCGAAAAATAGATTTAATAGTTGAGAATAAATTCTCTCTATTGTCGGACAAAATAACAAGATCTTGAAGTTCTGTAAATAGCCCTACCGGTGTCATCTATTTAATAGAAAAAAGGAGGTAGGACCCTTATTGAATTGTAGAGGTTTATTTCAACTAGAAAAATGAACTCCTAATCTAACTAGGAGTATAATGGACGACAACCCTAGGTAATAGTACTAGGGTTTGTCGCCCAGCCCTTTAACATGAGTGGTTTTTGGGTCTTTCCCATATCGAGTTCAATTATAAGTACTTCTTGGTCTTTTTCAATTCAATCCAACCTGATATTTGTTTTTTATATCCTAAAAGAAACATCTTAATATATTTCTAATTAAATAATCTTCTCAACCTTCTAATTTCATTAAAATCATGATGACTTCACCGCAAAAAAAATCTATGAGAAAATATATTTAATATTTTTATATTCAACATAGACTAGATTATGGGTCGAGCCACCCAGCCCGGCCCAAAGATCCGCCCGAAATGTGGGAGGGTTTGGGAAAAAATATAGGCCCAAAAAATGGGCTTAGACAAAAAAATAAGACTCGTTTAAAAAATGGGCCGAGTCTCGGGTAAGACATTTTTGGCTCGGGCCCGACCCGGCCCGAATTCACTAAATGACAAAAAAAATCTGCTCTTTTTTTAAATGTTATTTTCTTGTTGTTTTCTCCCTATTTTGCTACAATTTTACTATTATGTTGCTACTATTTTATTGTTAATTTTGTTATTATTTTAAAGGTATTTGCTTGTTAAATTACATTTATCTTAGTGTTATTTAAATCTACATATTTTTTAAAATTTATTTTCAATTTGTTGGGAAATGTTTATTTTGATGTTTTTAGTATTTTTGATGTATTATATAAATTTAAAAATTATATAAAAATTAATACGGGTGGGTCGTGCCCGAGCCTAGAAATGGGCTTAAATTTTTAGTTGAGCCCAGCCTGGCCCATGAGCACCTCTAATTCAACGGTTCACTATGACCAAATGATTTATCTTCATTTTCGAACTTCATTTAATTCGAAAAACATAAATTCATTTCTAGGTCATTTTCATTTTTCATACTCATTTTCATTTTGGAGAAAACCACATTCATTTCCAAATGATTCTATTTCTCCATTTTCATTTTCATTTTCATTTTGGAGAAAACCATAATCATTTCAAAGGTTTCCCATTTCTCCATTTCCATTCATTTTTTGTTCATTTGATTCAACATGTAATTCATTTCTAGTTTCAAGGAGCTAGCAGATAACTGATTGGACATATGCAATTAGGGCTCAAATGATTTATAATTAAGTTTAACATTTTCGCCTATTAATTATATACCCATTTAGTCACTAAGTCATTCCACTATAGTATCGTAACTGACCTCTTTCTAACGACATATCATTATGAAAGCAACTCGATCAATGCTCGTCCATTGACCTTGTCATAAATGTGTTACCCTCATAGGATATCTAAAATCTTTTTGGGATAATATCCATTCTTCCAATATGATCCTATTTTATCTCATGGTAACCATTACATCTTCATTCATGAAAAATCGCTATCAAATAGAAATCAAGTCATTCATCACAAAGACAAACGACCCGTGGTCACGTTTACTTTTCATCAACCATGTAATGCCAATGAGAGGATATCATTTACCCATGTCTCGGTCTATGAATTTCACTATTGTGAATGATGTTACATACCATAAAAGTCATATACCAAATGCACCAGCTTTCAATTCCTTATTTATTTGAACTCAGACTTTTACTTACATCAAAGTATACGAGTCACGCATACATAATTCATCATCCACTCTAGATTTAGGTAGGCCACACTATGAATGTCACAAGTGAATAAATCCATAAACGGATTTAAGATCTATTCTTCTTAGGTCTAGTCCGATGTAATGTCAGTCTAGTCAGTCACACATATGTCTTTATCTTCTAGGAGTCATCCGCTCTGATGCTTAAGACAAAACATCTCCCCAATTGAACTTGGTAGACGACATATTAGTCTTTTAATCAGTTTGTTCATTTCTGATTAGACTAAGAACATATTTAGGTTCGTCTACTAATACAAGTAGTCTTTTCGTATTACGATCCGACCACGTAATACCGTTTAGTATTAGCTTATACATTAGACAACCAGTTAGCAACATTTGCTTCTATTTTGCTTTGCGTGAAAAAAACCATATGATGACAGTTATATAAAGTATATTAATGTAATAGATGAATTTGTTTTATTAACCAATCAGTACGATAAAAAGTTACAAGTTTACAAACAAATATACTACACTAAAGGCACCAGATCCAATATAAGCTCTACCAACTTTCTACATAAGTGTTTTTTTGCTTCCGGTTAGCACTTGTGTTACATTACAGAGAACGATAAATTCCTTTTAGTGAGGTTCAAGTGGGAATGCAAGTAGAAAAATTCATTAATTCTCATGGGATAAACTCTATGTACTGAAAAAGTTTGAGGGTTTGGCATTTCACAATCTTCACTACTTCAATTTGGTGATGCTTGGTAAGCAAGCTGCAAGGTTTGTTTTGCAGCCAGAGTCTTTTCCAAGTCGGGTTTTGAAAGCTGGATATTTTCCACGAGGTGAGTTTTTAGACAGGGACATTGGTAATAATCCCTCTTTTGTGTGGATGAGTATTTTTGCTACTAAGCACCTTGTTTTGAAAAGGTTTAGATAAAAATTAAGAGATGGTGAGTTAATAAGAGTGTTCCATGATCCGTGTTTGGTAGATGATAATAATTTTTATATTGATTTGATTCTATTGTCTAGCATGGAGGAATCGACAATAAGAGATCTATTGAATAATGATGCTACCGATTGAGAGTCGATGCTTGTTAAGGGAAATTTCCCCCTTATGATGTAAAGATAATGTATTAGGTTCTGATAGGTCATAGGCCGAACCGATTAATTTGGCACTAGACTAATGATGCATGTTATTCGATTAACTCGAGGCATCAATTAGCTCTTGATATGTTTTCTGATTTGTATTTTGTGAGGGAAAATGGCCATTGGTTGAGGTTATGGAACAACAAGCTCCCATCAAAAGTCAAAGATTTTATATGGCGATGTATGAAGAATTATGTCCCAACCGAGATGCGACTTATTAATAAGAACTGTATTGTGAATGATAGTTGTGTTCGTTGGTTGATGATGTCAATAAAGTGGCGGATAAATTTTTACTACAATGGGAAGCTGCGCAAAATGTTTATAACAGTGGTCATGTAACCACAACGTCGACTGACATAGTGGCAGTCGGTTGGAGTTGCCCGGTAGCTGGAGAACTAAAATGTAATGTAGATGCTGCTGTTTTTTAAGAGAACTGATGGTCGAGTTTTGTTGCGGTAGTTCGAGACCATGATGGCCAGTTGGTGAGAGGGTTATCGATCACTTTGATGTGACAATGAATCCTCATATAGCTGAGATAAGTGCTATTCGTGAGGCATTGAAATGGCTTCGTAGGCATAATATGGATGATCTAATTAATGAGTCGGACTGCCGGATTATGATTAATGCGCTCAAAGAAAATCATAATGACGTGTCGGATTTCGGATTATTGGTCCAAGATTGTATGTTTTTGCAATCAAGTTTCACCAACTTGTCGTTTAATTGGATTAAAGAGAAGGCTAATAAAGTAGTTTACCACTTAGCGAAGGTAGCTTTGTTACAAGCACCCTATTATTAGTTTGAGGAATTGTTAGAAGTTTCGTCTCCAATTATTCACGCAGATTTATTTGATTACTCGAATGAGCTGAATGAAGTGTATAGGAACAAGTGTATGGGATAAATTGAATATAGTATTTGGCCCCTCTTGATTTTTTTAATTATGTGATTTTGCTTGAAATATTGCCTGATTAATGATATTTTGAGTTTTAAAGTTAGAAAACAAAACTTTCGACATAACTTAACATGATTTTATGTTGTTTAACTAGTAAAAAAAATTAATGTAATAAGTTTATAAATTATAGCATCGTAAACTATTATTTTATACATAGAAAACTTTTCTTTTAATAATGGTGAATTAATATATTAATTTATACAATAAAATTAAATGGAATACATATTTTTTTTAAGGGGTCATGTCAGTTTTTAAGTGAAAATCAAACAGAAAAGGAAACAGTATAAAAATCCAATGGTAAGATGCCATCTACTTTCACATAAATCAAACCATTTGATGGACTTTTTTTTTTATTATCAATAATTTTCACATAAAAATATATTAGAATTGAGCAAGTATAAACTCATTTCAATCTAATTATTAACTTATAAAAATAATTATAAATTTTAATCAACAGAGTAAATATTTTTTTTATTTTCCTAATAAGAAATTTTAATTTTTAAAAATATATACTAATATTTTTTTATATAAAATTTTTGAAAGATTTATTATTAAATAAATATAAAGTAGAACCAAATCAATACAAATACGATAAATAAATAACTGTAAATAATTACTAAAACTCGTCTAGGCCAAAGATGCATCTTGAAATTAAAAACTTATACATTACAATTATGTAGGATGAGATTTGAACTTAAATGCTCAATCCTTTGAATCTTAATGTAACTTTTGTAGAGATCAAATGATTTTTTATACAAATAGTAAAAAAATTTAACTCCATAAGTAGGGTTGAGATTTTGTTGCATGTCTTAATTATTTTTTAAAAATTTTTTAAATAAAACTTAAAGACACGTAATAAAATTACACTTTAACCCCTTAAAATTTATAATTCATTTTTTGCACTTCACATCATTGAATTATATATATATATACCTGCTCATCAATTACCCTTAAAAACCCTAAGAAAGGAACAAACAGAGCTGAGGGAAGAGTGGAGTTAGATTCCTTTCCTTCACAACATTGAATTATATATATATATATACCTGCCTAGTGCCTGCCTATAACTAGCTCCTTGGTTCCAAGTTCCAACAACTATGGAACTGGGCGTTGAGAGTGTGTGTTGGATTGTGATTGAGATTCCAAATGTGTGGGTTTCTTACTCTTAGTGGGAACAATTTGTTTTCTATTTTTAACAACCCCTCTTTCTCGAAGTACTTATTACCATCATGGCTACTGTTTTTTAAGGTAGGGCTAATAACATTTGGGCACTGTTTCTACTTCTTCCAATAATTCAATAATACTGTAATTATTATAATATATATAAAATTTTAAATTTTAAATACGAAAATATAATTATATCGTAATTTTTATATTATATTTATTAGTGTATTTTAATATCTAAAAAATAACATCATTTTATTATTACACCGTTAACGTTAGTTAATAATTCAGTGATCATAACATAATGAATTGTTAACGTTAGAGACCATATAATATTTTTTTAAAAGTTCAGTGACTATAAAATAATTAATACCGTATGTAAATGACTAAGCTTGCAGTTTACACAATAAATTATTATTTTTTGATATTTTCTTAAAAGGAACTGATTTTTTATCTGTGATAATGCTAATTAAGTGATCTAAAAGGTAATTTATCCCATATTTTAGATTTGTGAATTTTAAAGAAAGTAATTAACATAAGGGTAAACTACATAGATAGTCACTTGATTATAATTTTTTTTCATTTTAAGCACTGAAATAAAAAAAATTACAATTTAAGCATCCACGTCACAGTTTGATCATTTTAATTATTTCCATTAAAATTCAAAAAAAAATCTGTTAAATAATAATATTATTTTAAAAATTACACCTTTAGATTGTTTGTTTCATCATCATGTTCATCATCACCATCCATCATTACCAAAACAGTAAAATCCTAGAAAAATTCACTAAAAATTGAATCAAATTTTTAGTGAATTTTTCTAGGATTTTAATGATTTGGTAATAAAGGATGTTGACGATGAACATGATGAAACAAAGACACCAAACGTGTAATTTTTAAAATAATATTATTATTTAACAAAAAAATCTTTTATTTTTTAATGGGAATAATCAAAATAATGAAATTATAAAATATGAATATTTAAATTACAATTTTTTTATTTCAGTGCCTAAAATAAAAAAACTTTTGATAATTGGATAACTATACCCTTAAATAGTGTGTAAAAGAAGAAATTGAAAGGTTAATTCACCATATGTCCCTAAACTATAAGTCAAATTTTAATTTGGTCCGTAACATTCACTTCTCCTTTAAAAGTCGCCAATACATGATACCAACTGATAGTGACAGATGTTAGTGTTATTTATATCTTAAAGTATTTTAGAGTATAATTAATTAGAAATTATTTATTTTTATTAATTCTTTAAAAATATCATTTTATATATATAAATACAAAAAATAACTTATATACTAATCTAAGTAATATTTTTGATAAAAAGTGAAAAAATATATTAAATATAAGGAGTAAAAAATTACTAAAAAATAAAATGAATAACGGGAAAAAGACAAAAAAAAACATTATTATTCAAATATAAATATTTACTATGATGGTGCATTCATACTTTATCATTATTGTCTTTTTCATTTAAGAGAGGCAATAAAATTACATTAAAAGAAAGACAAAAGAAACAGCCCAAACTGTTGTAAGATAATCCGTCATTTTCATGTGTTGGTGGATTAGTAAAATTGTGTAAATTCCAATTTCGTTATCCAATCCACAACTCGATTCATATGTGGATAAATGTGTTGCAAAGTTAGTGAAATGCTTTGAATCTGTTTTGTTTAACTTTAGTGAAACACTTCATCAATTTTACCTAGAAGTGAAATGGACAAATAGTTTTAAGCTTAGCTTGAAAGATGGATGCCAATTCTCCAAACAAAAGATACAGCATTAATCTAAAGATTAAATTTCCTTGGGAGGACAACATGAGATATCAATTGTATCCTACAAGCCTTCAAGGGGGAAATCATGAGTAATAAAGGGTAAACAAATTGAGAGGGATTTGGGCAATTGCTGTGAAGGTTCCTATACCATACAACATTGTCAACTTACCCATCATTTCTTCTTTGGTTCTTGGAATTCAATTGTAATTTTATGGATTTTTAGTGTTTGGTAAATCATTCAAAAATTTTAATCTATTGTTTTTTTTTACACATGCTTGATAATATGAAATTAAAACAACCAGATAGAATTTTTTTTTTCTACAAAGAAATGTGAAAAATAATAAATAGAACAAAGCCACCTATCTTAATGGAGAATATTTTTAATTAAATCAAATTTATTTTATTTATTTTAATATTATACTATTTTATAAAAACTTTACTTTTAATTTTTGATTTTTTGTTTAGAATAAGGTGAAACATTTAAAAATTAAAGATAAAATGTAGAATATAATTTTTTTTATAATTTAAAATCTATATTTATCAATCAATCTAATCATATTTCATAATTAATTTTAATATATATTAAAAAATATAACTTAAATTCACCACTTAAATTTTCAATACTTAATTTTTCCGCACTTAATTTTCAGTTTATCAAATAGCACCTTAATTAAGAACTTTATAATAATTTAGGTATATAGTATGTTAAAATACTAAAATATAATACTTACACATGGATCATCAAAGTCAAGTTAGAGATGGAAAAGTTGATTGAGTTTTAGCTCGGCAGACATCAACATTATTACCAATATAGGAGGACATGGATTTGAGCACGTTAAAATATATTTATCCTCCTATGTAAGGGTTAGGTAGGAGTTATGGTAATTCTAGGCAATACATCAAAAAATTAGAAACAAAAAATCTTTATATGTGTAGATTAAACCCTTCCGTTTGGAAGAGTTTGGATAAAAACCTTAAGTTTGAAAAATAAATTTACACAAAAAAAAAGATTGTTTAAAATATGGATCAAAGTTAGACTTTTAACGTTCAAGACTCGAATCCAACTCAGTTCGATTTTATTCATTTTCTAATTATTGTGATATATTAGGTTTTTATATTACATAAATTTTAAATCTATAATAATATATAATACTAAATTACAGGACACTCACAAAATGAGTGAAAAAACTATACAATTTTATAAAGAAATTATATTAAACCAAATACAGTTTTGGTTGAAACAGTAAAGTGTGATATTTTAGGTTTAAATCTCAATATTCTCATAATATATATATTTCTAGATTTATCAAAAATATAAAAATAGCTTTTTTTTTGTAAAAATAGAAATAAAAATAAAAATGTTGATAGATGACACCATCAAACACGCTATAATATAAAAATTACAAAAAAAATATTAAAATTTGGTAAAAAAATAATAAAAAGGTTGGATTATTAAATATAAATTAAAATAGCATTTTTTTGTGAAAATAGAAAAAAACAATTTTGGGTAATTTTTTAAAAAATAGCTTAATTCGATAATTTTTTTTTAAACGACATTGTTTTAGTAATTTAGTATTTTACGGCAGCTCAACGAAGGAGAGAGAGTTTCAAAGAGAAGAAATAAAAGCGGAAATATTGGGGTACAGCCCAATGTCACTATCAACTCTGCCTTCACTGCCAACTTGTCCTATTTTTGGCAAAACAGTTCCTTTTAATTATTTAATACAACTACTTATTAGCCACTGGTGTTTCACTTACTGAACCTTTCTCCATTTCTCTTGACCCATTGGTCTATAGCATTATATTCTCTCTTTCCTTTGTTTTTTGTTTCACTTCATCTCTCTCTTACTTTATCAATAGTGTTTTAAACTCCAGTTTGCTTCTCCTTTTCGCTCATAATTTCATCTCTGATCTCATCTTTTTCTTTGCTCTTTTAGCCCTATTTTCCTACCCTCAAATTGTTGCAGTCTCGTCCAACTGAAACAATTTGCTAAATTTTATTAACAATGTGTTCCTTCTCTAAATGGAGAAACAATTACAACCCTTTTTCGGTGTCTCTCTAGTTTGATTGTATCTTTCTTTCAATCTCTTTGTTATTTTAATCAGTTAACTGTTATGGAAGCCATGCAGAATCTTGCATTTCATCATTTCTTGAGCTATCATCGTCACCCATATACCTGAAGTTCAAAAAGAAGGCTTTGAAACTGTTCTCCCTCCTTAATTATCTATCTAGGTTCTGTGAGGTAATCCTGATCGGGTTATATAGAAGAAACAAGTGACACCCTAAAAGATTGAGGACATCATCAGCAAAATAATGGACTTGGTTTCCCCACAAAGCAATCCAAATAACTTTCCGAGTCCGATTGTAGGCTCAAACCCCATAGCAAACATCACTGCAACGCCTGCTTCTAGCACTGCAACTCCACCCACTCCGAGTCGGTATGAGAACCAGAAGCGCAGGGATTGGAACACTTTCTGTCAGTACCTGAGAAACCACAGGCCTCCATTGTCGCTTTCAATGTGCAGTGGCGCTCATGTTCTGGAGTTTCTTAGGTACCTAGATCAATTTGGGAAGACCAAGGTTCATAACCAGGCATGTCCTTTCTTTGGCCTCCCAAACCCACCGGCTCCATGCCCATGCCCTCTAAGACAAGCCTGGGGTAGCCTCGATGCACTCATTGGTCGACTCCGAGCTGCTTATGAAGAACATGGGGGTAGACCAGAAGGGAACCCTTTTGGAGCTCGAGCTATAAGGATTTTCTTAAGGGAAGTCAGGGATTTCCAGGCCAAAGCTAGAGGTGTCAGCTATGAGAAGAAAAGAAAGAGGCCTAAGCAAAAGATGGCACCACCACCAGCACCACAACAACCACCTCCACCACCAGCACCACCAATACTTGCCGATGCCACTGCTGCAAGTAAGTAACTAAACACCTGAAACTCAAACTCTCTTTGATTATATATTACTGCTAATTTTTTCCATATTTCTTTGTATAGGGATCTTTATTAGAACTCAATAAAATTTTATGTTGTTTACTTTTTCCTTGTTTGGGACACTGCCATGTTAAGTGGGTACCCTTCAAATTGCTCTTTACGGGACAGTTTGAATGGTAGTGACATGGATGATCAGTTACTAGGAAGCAGAGGTAATTGGGAATGAGTAGTACCAAAAAGAAAATGATGGTCTATATTTCTGGTCAATTCATATTTCAGATTATTGTGTACATATATAGGCTTTCTAGTTTTGGTATGCTTGGTTTTTCTTGGGAATTTTTTAATCACAAATGTGCTCTTTTGGGTTGATGCTAATGGATACATTTCTTTTTCCCTTTTTACAGGGAGTACTATATAATTGGAAGAAGCATAGGGTCAATTTGCAATCAACATATAGTCTGGATGATATGGTTTTTATGGGTTTTGATTGTATAAGGTATTTTTTTCTACTTTTATATTTCAATGGCTTATTTGATAATGTTATACACAATATTATATATATTAATGTAATGATATCTATGTTGCTTTAATATATAAACGTGAAAGCTATTTATATCCTCTCTTTCTGTCATCAACCAACCATTTTTGCTTAATTAAACAATATCTATAGAATTTACCCAAATTAAGAAAGAAAAAAAAGGTGTTTATATCGAAAGACAAGGCACTGGAAGTCAAGCAAGGTCGGTTTATTAAGGTATATTATAGTAAAAAAACACATATTTTTATCGCGAAAAGGACAAAACCTAGATTCATCTTTTCTAATATTAGTGAATGACGACATCTGAAAATACACCCAAACATGCTATAAATATTAATAATATTATTATTAACAAGTATTGGTGCATGCATTTGAATTTGTTCATTTTTTTATATATTTATGTTAGTCACAAAGTTGGAAGCACAAAATCTAATGGACTATAACTATAAAGAATGTAGTTTCCATATATTTATTTTTGGATATATATTGAGCATTGGAACTGTAACTATAAAGAAGCCATATTTGTCTGTATTTGAGTAATGAGTTCCAACAAACCATTTTCATGGTTTTTTTTTTTTGAAGAAAATAGTCCTCGAAATGAACATATAGAATCCTTACTGCACTGCACCGTCCAAGAAAACTGGCTAATTTCTTAGCTTTCAACCTATATATATATACATATATATAACTGCTTCATATAGGCATACATACGTGGATGTCCCAACATGAGTAGTCATATACATTGCAGCACAGAACTCGACAGTGCCTTTACAGAAAGTGTGTCGGGGTCATACAAGAATTTCCTTTGGATATTTGTTTTATGAAGCTACCTTTACATTTGACTGTTTTTGCAGATCTTATATACAATAACCCAAAGTTTAAATTATATACAAGAAAGAGTTATAAGAATATTAGCAAAGCAAAAATGCATGATTCAAGTCGCGTTTGCATTGAATTACACATTTAAGAATATCAATGGAAGTGTGTGTGTGTGTGTATTTTGACTCAGCCTTGAATATTGCAGCAATGGTTAGATCTTACGATAGAAGCATCCTGCCAAATTATAAGTTGCTATGTATAATATATAAATACTTTTGGATTCTGTGTTTAAGGTATTTCGTATTTATATTTATATAAATTTCAATGCGTTAATAATTCGTATTATATGTACAATTTTAAATATTAATATATTCTTATCAACGGTGAAGATTCAATCGCGTCGAGTTGAATCGAGTTGGCAAATCCCATTTTAGCAACCGAACTCAATTTGAAATTTTTTCGAATCGAGTCAAATCGAGACGAGTTAACGAATCATATTATTTATACTCAACGTTGCATTTACATAGACAGATTATTTAACTAGTAGACAAAGTACAATATTATTTAACTACATAAACAATATAATGATTTTGTCTTTTAATTTAATATGTAAACATTTATCAAAACAACCTAGTTTTGACTTTTAACTTTAGAAAATGTAAATATTTATCTAAACGACGTAGTTTTGCCTTTTTTATTCAGATTTTTATTCGAGTTAAACCGAAAATTTTAATTTTTTATTCGAGTTGATCCGAATAACTCGAACTATTTAATTCAAAATTTAAAAATTTTATGGAGTTTTTTGAATCAAATTAGATTTTTCTCACCCCTAATTCTTATTATGTGTTTGTATATACTTATCTGGTATGATGTTTTAAAAGTTAATTGCATCAAACATTATCAAATTATCATATTCATCTTAAGTTCCCCTATATATGATTGGAGCAAAGATTAAAAATTTTATTATAGATAATATGAATTCAAATTCCATCATCTTTCCTTTTCTTAATATCGTATAATAGAAGAATATCTAAAATTCAATCGCAATAAATATTAAATTTGAGAAATAATATAAAAATGAATATTATGGAGATTTTTTAATAAAAGGTGGTACATAAAATATATATTAAAGTTTAATTTTTGATAGCCTCTCCTCTATGGATAATGTTGATGGTTGAAAGCTTAGCAAAATCCTATTTGTTGTGGAGAAAAACCAACCAAAGTGTAATAATTCATGTATTAAACAATAATAAAAACACTATTGTTAATATATTAATATAATAAAAGGAATACCAAAAATTATTATTTTATTTTGAAAAGGAAGACAACATTTGCAAAGGCTACCTTGGACGCACAAGGCACGATCCCCTATAAACAAAAGAAAATGAGTGTCCGTACAAAAAATCCCGCAATCTACGGTCAATAGTGTGGAACTTGACACGTGCGCCTACCGTGTGGTCCCTACCAAGCCGCGTGCTCCCACGTGGACAATTGTACAGCTTGTCGGGAACACAGGACAGTAAATTTTGCCTCGTCTGCCGTGTTCACGGTTTCCGCTGTCCGATTTTTGCCACGTGGTTTTGCATAATCCGTTGATATACGGCCTCTGTGTCCGTACGACATGAGAGCTTTTTTCTAAAATTTTGTTCTTTCGGTTTCTTTTCTGCCCTTCTCAGGCTGTCGCCTACTTTTGCCATTTAGGGAGTGAAACCTTTTATAGTTCTATTAATGATTTAATTTGTTATTATTATTCATTACTTAAAAGTAATTTTTAAAATATTTTTTATACCATAAATATTAATTTTGTTATAATTTGAATTTATTTAATTTTTTAATAGTATAAGGATGAAATTAATTCTTTTAATAATAAATTAATTAATTTGATACAGTTCCTATACGGATCATGTAAATACTTTAACTTATTACTGAGTAATAATAATTACAGATAAAGTCAAATCGAATTTGAGTTGGATTTATATATAGTATTATTGCAATTCATGTTTGCTTAAACTTGGTCAGACTGCAGCTTTGATTAGGCGAATCTGTAATATCTTAAGAAAATCATTGGATTCTTAGATATATTTCGAGAGAGTATAATCAGGTTGCAGATGTTTAGCTAAGCAAGCTTTGATGGAAAAATTTAACCTACAGGTGTTCGATGTTCCACCCGAAGTTACTAGTTCCTTTATCGATGGGGATAGGCATACAGTCAGTTTTTATGCTTAAGTTTATTTTGTAATTCATTAGCTTGTTATTTTCTTCACTAAAAAAAAAAACTTGGTCAGATTGAAATACATCTCTCAAATTAAATTCGCCCAGATTTGTGAATAAATAATACAAATTTGTTTTAGGTCTACATTTATTATTTTTAAATGTTACTTTTAATTTAATATTCGGTAAATTTATAATAAAAAAATTTAAACATAGATAACATATTTTTATTGTTTACATTATAATATTATATATTATTGTACATATATATTTTATGTGATATAAATTACATAATATAAAAAAATAAAATATCATATTACAATATTTACAAACAAGTTAGATCAGGTTGGACTCGAACTTTCAATGTTGGAGTTCTGTGCTAAATGGAGATTACAAGGTTTAAATCCATATCATTTAGGTGTTGAACGATAACTCTAATCACAATTCTAAGTCTTGGTTTGACAAAATTTTTCATCTATATTATGTTTAAAGTTCCTTAATTAAATTTGTGTTGGAAATGATTTGAAAATTAAAAAAATATCATTTATCTAGAATTAAGGTTATACTTTAAATTGAATCAATTTGCAAGTTGTGCTTGAGTGGTAACGGGTGTGTGTGAGGTTGAGATTTTATTGTTAATTTTTAAAGGCTTGTTTAGGATGCATTTAAGGATATAACATTATCGAGAGTAATATGAGATTCTAACATAGGGTTCATAAGCATTTGGTTCAAAGAATGTCAAATTTCTCGAGGTAATTATCCTTTCAGCTTTTATCGTTTTACCCTTAATTGTATATTTATCTCCTCAATTCATATAAACAAAGTAATTATTTTTAAGGTTTATCCCATTAACTAATATATACAATAATTATTTTTAAGTTAAAATTTAAATTTGGATTCAAGTTTTGGCAACTCATTTCTTTATATGTCAAATGCTGATTTACTTATTTTTAATATTTTTCCTTTTTTTTAAACATCACCAAATTAAAATTTAATAACTAATTCATTTTGCATTTTGTAATTGATGCAATTTCTTAAAATATTTTGCTTTTAATCATAAAATACAATGAGGACAGCGCGAAGCAAAAAAAAAATTTTTAGGGGCCGAAATGAAATATTAATTTTTAATAGTCTATATTTTTATAATTTTTAAAGGATTAAATCAAATTTTTATAATTTTAGGGGGCAAAGTACAATTTTAACTTTACTTATTTTTTCCGATAATATTATTTTTTATAACAATTTACCATTCTTTTTTATTATTATTTTGGTTAAACTAGTCCTTAAAAAGTAACAAATAACATGTTTCAATAATTTTTTGAAAAAAAATTAAGAATGGGCTTTATTAATAGAAACAATATGACAAAACTTATAAACCTATTATCCTAGAAAAACCGGCCCAAAACAGATGGCCAAAGTTGAAAAAAAAATCTAGATATTAAAAAGAAAGTTCTGAAAAAAGAGAGTTCTGGAACCTATAATAAAAGCACCGACTATATGCCCAAAATCTATCATTTCGTCTTCCCATCATTTCATTTCCATTTCGACGATTTCTCTGACAAAGCTTCTTTTGAACCGTTTCACTTTCTTCAGTTTTGAAGCATTTCTTCCTTTCTTCCCTCATCTTCTGTCATTTTCTAGTCTGGTTCACGCGACCAGTCATATCTTCTCTGCTCCTTTGCATACTCAGGGACCTCCATTTCAAGGTAAATCTCCTTTTTCCTCTTTAGGGTTTCTGTTGCAAGAATGTGTGCAAGATTATTTGCAGATCTTGGTGTGTGCTGAAATCTGACTTTATTAAACTTACTGATTTCCTACTGGATATCATGAATATAAACCCCTATCATTGATCGATCTTGACCTGTGGTATTGCATTTTTTAATTGTTGCGAGGGAATCTCCCTAAAAAATGACTGATTGCCATCCCCGATCGACTCCGATTTGGACTGCTCTCCAACAAGCTATTGCTTCAGCGGCAAATGCAGAGGTAATGTCTTTCTGTAACTCTGAATAGGATAACAAAACTCTTCCTTCGGCATCTCTGGCCACAATACCTATGGCTGAGCAATACTGACTTTCATGATATGCTCCATCAAAATTTATTTTAATAAACTCACGATGTGGATGCTGCCATCTTTGCTTTCCTGTGATTTTTGCCGATTTCCTTATTTCAAAGTGAGTTAACTCAGTAATGTAATTATTGATGAAATTTGCAGTTTTTTTGCCGTTGCTAACTTTTCCTTCGTGTATTCTTCTGTTTTGATCTCCCCATATGGCCCATAGAGCGCAGCAGAATAAACGACTTTGACAAGGATTGAGTTGTTCAAATACCCAGGTAATCCACTATACAAAATCCATACTCTAGTCTATTAAGAAAACCTTGGAATGATAACGCAATCCATACATCAATTGTGACAGGGCACTCTCGAAAAAGATGGTCCAATGTTTCAGCTCGTGCTTCACAACGGGGACATGTTGTGATGTTTGAAAGCTTCCTGTGCTGCATATTCACTTTTGTAGGCAAGAAGTTCCATGATAACCTCCATATTGTAATTACAATTTTAGCTGGTAGATTTAGGCTCCAAAGTTTTTTGTAGAATTTCCTATAGATAAGTTGTAATGCATAAGCACTAGGGTCTTCATTCGAACTCTGTAATAGTTTATAAGCACTTCGGACCGTGAATTCACCCGTCAACTCACCTCTCTAGATGAGGAAATCCTCGTGAGGCGTTCGTGCCAGAAGGATCTTAAGAATTCTTGCAGCGTCTTCTTCTGTGAAGGTATTATTTATCAACTCCCTCTTCCAAAGCCTGGTATTGCAATCAATTAACTCATTAACTTTGAGATTACGCATTGAATTATTCACTGTTGATAATCTGAAATTTACTGCCTCCGGAACCCAAGCATCCTCATTAATGAGTATATTAGAACTCGTACCAACTCTCCAGCATAACCCTTTTGCCAGTAAAGCCTTCGCTGCCCAAATACTTTTCCATACATAAGAGCCGGAATTTCCCAAACGAGCATTTAAAAAATGATCATTTGGAAAATATTTCGCTTTAAGAACTTGCATAACAAGAGCATCCTGATTATTGATAATTCTCCAACCTTGCTTAGCAAGTAAAGAAATATTAAACTGAGCCATATCTCTATATCCCATTTTGCCCTCCTCTTTAGAGCTGCGCATAGCTTTCCATTTACACCAATGAATCCCTTTCGATTTCTTACTTTTTTGCCACCAGTATCTAGCGAAAATATTTTCGAACTCCTCGCATAATGATTTTGGTAGAAGAAAGCATGCCATAGCATAAGTTGGTATAGCCTGAAGAACAGATTTTATAAAAACCTCTTTGCCCCCTTGTGATAGAAACCTTGTACTCCAATTCTCGATCTTCAATTTAATCCTATCCTTAAGGTTCTGAAAGGATTCCTTCTTTCTCCTTCCTACCATATTAGGCAGTCCTAAATATTTCTCCATATTTGTTGAACGCTTTAATCCCATTTCAGTTGAAATAGCTGTTTTGTCCCCTTCCACCATATTGGAACTGAAAAAAAACGTGGACTTGTTAAAATTCACACATTGGCTTGAACACCACTCGTATTCCTTCAAGATGTCTTTCAAAATCATTGTTTTATTTTTTGAAGCTTCACTGAACAAGATACAATCGTCCGTAAATAATAAATGTGAGATCGTCGGGCCCCTTCTACTAGCTTTAACTCCTTTTATCAAACCTTCTACTGTTGCTATCCTGAGTAAGGACGAAAGTCCCTAACTACAGATTAGAAAAAGAAAAGGACTAAGTGGGTCCCCTTGACGGAGTCCTCTAGTAGGTTTAAAAACAGTACTCCTCTTTCCATTGATGTTTATCACATAAGAGGCTGTAGAAATGCATCTCATAATTAGTGATATCCATTCCTCTGCAAAGCCCATACGACGCATTACTTCTTTCAGGAATGTCCACTCAACTCTGTCATATGCTTTGCTCATGTCGAGTTTCACTGCCATGAATCCTTTTTTCCCCTTTTTTTTTTGTCGAAGTGTATGCATAAGTTCATAGGCAACCAAGATATTGTCAGAAATTAACCTCCCAGGAATAAACGCACTTTGAGCATTGTCAATACATCCACCAATGAATTCCTGAAGACGATTAGCAATAACTTTGGCTATTATTTTATAAATAACTGTGCATAAGTTGATAGGCCTAAAGTTGACAAGATTTGTGGGGTTAGGAATCTTTGGGATAAGTACTATATCAGTAAGGTTGAAATCACCAAGGCTTTTTCCATCATTCAAAACTCCCAAGCAAAATTCTTCAATATTTTTACCCACAATATGCCAGTAATTCTGGAAGAAAAGTGCTGGAAAGCCATCATAACCTGGTGCTTTAGTGGGTCCCATGCCTTTTATTGCATTGAAGATCTCTTCAGCCGTATATCGTGCAAGTAGAATTGTGTTGATGTCTGGAGAGATGTTATTTTTAATACCTGATAAGAGGTGGGAAAAATTCCCCACCCCATTAGATAGAAAAAGATTCTGGACGTACTTTGCAGCAGTCTCAATTATTTCTGCTTCTTCAGCAATCTCCCTTCCATCATCTGTATTTAGCCTGTTAACCGAATTAATACGTTTTCGTATTGAAGCATATTTGTGGAAAAATGTCGTATTTTTGTCCCCTAGCTGAAGCCAGTTTGCTCTTGCTCGTTGTTCCCAGTACATCTCTTCTTTATCAACTTCCAAATTTAAATGGATTCTCGCATTTATTATCTGTGCCATTGTATCATCTCTGTCCTTTTCCAGCAGAATTTCAAGCTCCTTTGTGAATTTATTTGTCAACTCTTTTCGGGCCTTCCTTATTGATTGTGCCCATCTTGTCAGACTAATCTGTAAACTTTTGAATTTTTCAACTAGAGATCTATTTGATGACTCGCATGATTTCTTAATCTCCTCTTCAGTCGATTCCTCTGCAGTCCACCATGCCTCAAACTTAAATCTTGGAGTTCTTTTTAACCTACCCGCATTTGTTGTGCTAATCAAAAGAGGGCAATAATCAGAAAGTGAAGACGTTAAGTGATGAACATTGCCACTTAGGAAAGATTCCATCCATTTTCCATTTGCAACGCCACGATCCAATCTTTCTCTAATGTTTGTACTCGGTAGATTCCCTCTTTCCCACGTATACCATACTCCTGAATATCCTACATCAGTAAGTTGGCATTCTTCAAGTACATCACGAAATGCTTCCATCCTTTTTTCCTCCCTTGCCTGACCTCCCTTTTTTTCAAAAGAATACATTATTTCGTTAAAATCTCCACAAACTAGCCAAGGATAGTTATGTTCCTGCCCCAGAGTTCTTAATAAATTCCATGAACTAGTTTTATCATGTATATAAGGTGATCCATAAAACCCTGTGAATCTCCATTCTGTACCACCATCATCTTCTTTGATCAAAACATCAATATGATTATTTGAAAAGGTTTGAAGACTAACCTGGGTCTGCTCTTTCCATGCTAGACAGACTCCTCCTCGCGAACCTACTGCTCCTACATCAAAACCATTCAGAAAACCACACCTCCGTCTAATACTCTCCATTTGCCTTTCACTAATTTTAGTCTCCATGATGAAGACTATTTGGGGATTATTCTATTTCAGTAAAAACTGAAACCTTCTTATTGCCCGTGGGCTCCCCAATCCACGGACATTCCAATAAATGATTTTCATTGCGTCCGGTCGGCTTGCCTTTTGGCAGCCGCCGATCTATTCTGAGTAAGGTTGGCAACAGACATATTTGTTTCCACCTCATGTAATAACTCCTTTCCTTCACATCTCTTCCTCTTTGTTGCCTTATCCCGTGATTCTTCTGTGATGTAATCATCATAATCAACATCTGTCAATTTCCTCTTCTACAATTTACTCTCAACTCCATGACATTCCATCGGTTCTAACGGTTTAACTCTCCTCCAATTGGATTTCTTAATTGGCTGTAATAATTCTTCGTCGGTTTTGTCTTTTCCTGAAATATTCCTGTCTTGTTCTCCTTCCAGTTGCTTCCTTATCTCTGTTCCTGTTATTATCGCCCACACCTCTTTTTGCAGTACTGGAATCTGACCACTATTTTTGCCATCAAACAAGCACGTTTCCTGATTCGCTGTGACTCCTCCTGTGTACGAGCTCTGTGGTTGTAATTTTTTCCCTATAGCATTAATTTTCATACACTCCTTTCCAATTAAGTTTAATTCTGCTTTAAGTGCTAAAGAAAAAGGTGGGTCTTCTCTAATTCTGTCTTTTTCTACAGGTTCCACTATTGTGCATTCTTGAAGATCATGCCTCATTATGCTACAACCAAAGCAAAATTTTGGTAATCTCTCGTATTTGAAAGGGATCCAGTATCTACTTCCATTACTTCGTAAAACAAATATACCCCTACGCAAGGGTTTCTGTATTTGTAAATTAACTCTAAGGCGACAAAACTCACCATTAACTTCAGATCTGAGAACACCTCTGAAAGTAACCCCTATAGCATGCAAGAGATTTTTTTATCAAATTCTGGTAAACATGGCCCAATCTTGATCCAAAACGGGGATGAAACTAATCTGATCTGATTTCTTTCCATTGGTTTAGTCAGTCGGTCAAAGATAACTAAACTCTTCCTAAACAACCATGGCTGTCCTTCCATAATAGTTTCTAAATCTTCCTCGAAATTAAAGACAATCATAAACACGTTTTGCCCTACCGATTGAATTTCAAACTTGTTCTTTATTTTCCAAATATTTCTCATCTGCGCTTTGAAGCTATCTAGATTGTAAGATTTCTCTATCCAAATAGTACAGATTAGAGTTGGTTTCTCACTTGGTTCCACCATCGAAGTTTTAACCGATAATTGAATTAATTCCTCTGCCAGCAGGGAGATCTCATCGCCCCCAAACCCGTCGTTGCCACCACTTTCCGTCATCTCAAACCGCAACAGCCACTGTTCTTGCTAGGATACTAGGGATAGCACTCTTGGCTTCTAACATGTTTCAATAATTAAAAATGTATTTTTCTTCAATTTTTTCTTTTTTCACTTTGATTAAAAGAGAATCCCTATTTACTTATTGCTCCTCCTCAAATCCGATTTATTTATTTAATTAAAATAAACATTAAATTAATTTACTAGATAAATGCATTAATTTATCAGTAAAATAAGATATATAATATAGACTTCAACCTTTTTGTAGTAAACAATAAAAGATGCAAATTCTACCAGGATGATTTAGTAAAATATATTTTTAAGTAATCTTACATTCCGTCAACAAAACAACATAATCTTATATTCCAACCAAATAAACTAAATAGAGTAATGTTACATGTCTAGTAAAATGCTATGTGATCCATTAAGATAAAATGCACTTTACCCTAAAAAACACTATCGTATGATAAGGTAAAAAGTTTTAAGTGATGAAAAATTAAATATTATAAGTAATTAATTTATTTTTTGTATTTTTAGTAAAAACCATGTACATAATATAACTATGTTGATTGATAAATGTAAATCTTGATTCTTAAATTTTTTTTAATTTTAATCTTATAAAATATAATATTTTATATTATTTTGGATAATTAGTTAAGTATAATAATTTGAGTGTTTCATTTAAAAAAACAATTTATTTCAAGTATAATTTTTTAAACAATAAAAAAATTAATATTGTTTATCTATTTATTTATCTTATTTAACAATTCTTGTTAAAAGTTTTTTTATTAATTAAAAAAATTAATATCACTATTTAACAATATTAATTATCGCTTTTTTTTAAAAAAATAATGATAAAAGAAATTGATTAAAAAATAGAAGCTATTTTTTGGACATTGTAAATGTCATCACATGGAATAAAAGTTTTCTAGACAAAATAATAGGCACACAGTTATAAGTAATATATAGGCTTAATTAATTTAATGTACAAATAAAATTATAATTTTAATTAATATATTAGTATAATTATGAATAAAATTAAATTATTTTTAATATATCTGAAAGTAAGAATTAAACCATTAAATGCACAAACAAATGGATTAATGATAATCGAAATATATCTGGCCTAAATTAAAATAAATTTGGACAGGCTCCGCCCTTGATGGAACTTAAAATTGAATAAAAATTTAGACTAAAAATCACACGTAATAAATGTGCATGATAAAACTTAAACTTGAAAGATCCTTAGTTAAAATTGAGTAGGTTTTTTTTTTTGTATTATTATTTTAGATTTTAAATTAGTATAATAATATTTTCATTAAATAAGATAATTTATAATTAATATGTTAATTATATAGTTTTTTTTTAAAATTAAATACTCTTTTAAGACGATTGTGAATAGAACCCTATTATTTTAGTGGTTACCGTTTGTAGAAGCCCAAATTTGCCTGGGGCCCAAGAACCCAACTACCCAAACCTTAAACCAAACAAATACCCAATAGCCCAAGGCCCAAAATCTAAAACGGCCCATTGGGGCCCAAAAAACTAAACAGCACAGGGAACCCTAGGGTTCCCTACCCTTGCCTCGCGCCGCTGCTGCCCATGTGCGTCTTCGGCGCGCACCACGCCCGAGGTCTGCCACCGCCAGCTGCGCCTTGCACCAAAATGGAAGCTTTTCGTCTCCGTTGACTTCATCAGGTCCTGCAAACAACAACAAAAGCAAAAGAAACAGCAACAGAGAACAGAAAATAGTAGTGTAAACAGCAACACGTCGTTTAAAGAAGAAGAAAGGACCAAGGTGAAAACCCACAAAGGGCACTCTGAGTCAAAAAAAAATGAAAAATGAAAAATGAAAATGAAAAATAGAGAGGCTAAGGGGAAAACCCGGAAAGGGCGCCTTATGCCAAAGGGGATTTGAGTTGAAAACCCGAAAAGGGCGGCTCAAATACTTGTTCAGAATGGGGCATGAGGCGATCAGAGCGATTCAAATTTTGATCATATTGGGGCATGTGGTGATGCCTGAATTAACAGGAAAGGATAAGCGACATCTTGGGGCATCAACAAAGCACTGTAGATCTCCTAAACACATGCCAAACTCAAAATAGTCTTCAAAAAGTTTGTACAGAGAAGTCAAGCTGCGATATCTGAGGCACCCAATTCTCATATTATTTGTTGTTCTTGGAATACTTTTTTCCTTTCCAAGATATACATTCCCAATTAATTTCTTTGTCATCCTTCTTTACTATTTTCGATATTTTATTCTTTCGAGCTATGCTCAGAACCAACTTTATTCTTATCCATTGTTATGACCTTTTTGCAAACGTGTTGCATTGGAATAATGATTAATGGACTAATAAAACTTTCACAAAGAAAGTTTTGCATATTACTCTAGAAAGTTTCTAAATATCACAGGAACCTGAAACAGGACGATTGTTTAGAATACACCAGGTAAAGGTTGGAAATTTGAGAATGAAGAGTTTAAATTTAGACTTTCTCTTTAGATTTCGTTGTCAAATGCATTGATTGAACAAAATGATAAGATGACGGCTTAACGACAAAGCTGGAATGAACAAGCAAGCAATAATCATCAGACAGTAGGAAGAGGTTACCTTAGAGAAGAGATCCTTCATTTGCACATGAGTATGACACATTGGGAATTGTGTGAGGAACTAGAACGATTCGTGTCCTATATCCTTGAATTGTGATAGGAGAAGATTGAGGAAAAGCCACATATTTCTACCATTGGGTTGTAGTGGGAGAATGATGGTACAAATTTTGGCGTCCCAGTGGGTTGAACTTTGAGGTTTACAGTGGGGGCAACCTGGCTAAATGTTTCATCAGAAAAAACCAGTCAAGCGAGAAGGCGTTGTAGCACGTCAATCACAAAGCCTTAATAAACTTCGAGTAGTGACAACCTAAACGAGATCATTCTCGGAAAAATAAAATTCTGCATTCATGCAAACACCATTCACACATGTCTAGTTAGGAGCATTTGATTCATTTTGATTATGTCATCCTAATCATTAGGCATAATTAGGTTCATTATACATGTCATGTTCCCCAGAGAATAGATCAGTGAATATGATAGATCTTGTCTTCCTACATCGACAGCGAAGCAGACCGAAGAATTTCAGATCTTATCTCTCTGAGATTACAGTGGAGCGGATTAAAATAAAAGATCCTATCTCCCTGAAGTTACAGTGGAGCGAATTAAAATAAAGGATCTTATCTCTCTGAAGTTACAGTAGAGTAGATCGCATCAGGTCTTATCTCCCTGATGTTACAGTGGAGTAGACCGAAGAATTTTAGATCTTATCTCCCTGAGGTTACAGTGGAGTAGATCGAAGCCACAAACCTTATCTCCCTGAAGTTACAGTGGGGCAGGTTGAATATGCAAGTCTTATCTCCCTGAGGTTACAGTGGAGTATACCGAAGAATTTCAGGTCTTATCTCCCTGAGATTACAAAGGAGCAGATCGAAGCCACAAACCTTATCTCCCTGAAGTTACAGCGGGGCAGATTGAATATGCAAGTCTTATCTCCCTGAGGTTACAGTAGAGTAGACCGAAGAATTTTAGATCTTATCTCCCTAAAATTACAGAGGAGCAGATCGAAGCCACAAACCTTATCTCCCTGAAGTTACAGTGGGGCAGGTTGAATATGCAAGTCTTATCTCCCTGAGGTTACAGTGGAGTAGACCGAAGAATTTCAGATCTTATCTCCCTAAGGTTACAGTGGAGTAGATTGAAGCCAGAGATCTTATCTCCCTGAAGTTACAGTGGAGCGGATTAAAATAAAAGATCTTATCTCCCTGAGGTTACAGTGGAGCAGCTTGAAGCCAGAGATCTTATCTCCCTAAGATTACAGCGGAGCAGATCGAAGACACTATCTTATCTCTCTGAAGTTACAGTAGAGTAGATCGCATCAGGTCTTATCTCCCTGAGGTTACAGTGGAGTAGACCGAAGAATTTCAGATCTTATCTCCCTGAGGTTACAGTGGAACAAATTGAAGCCAGAGATCTTATCTCCCTGAGATTACAGCAGAACAGATCGAAGACACTATCCTATCTCCCTGAAGTTACAGTGGAGCGGATTAAAATAAAGGATCTTATCTCTCTGAAGTTACAGTAAAGTAGATCGCATCAGGTCTTATCTCCCTGAGGTTACAGTGGAGTAGATCGAAGAATTTCAGATCTTATCTCCCTGAGGTTACAGTGGAGTAGATTGAAGCCAGAGATCTTATCTTCCTGAGATTACAGTGGAGCAGATCACATCAAGTCTTATCTCCCTAAGCAGTAGTGGAGCAGACGAAAGAAATAAATCCTATCTCCCCGAAGTTGCAGTAGAGTGGATAAAAGTCAATCCTATACCTCCGAAGTTGCAGTAGGTCAGATTAAATCTACCACAACAAGTCTTATCTCCCTAACATTGAAGTGGAACCACAAACATCGTCCCTCTGAAGTTGCGGCAAAGAAGATTGAAACTACAAGTTAGATCTCCCTGAAGTGCAATGGAGTGGATTGAAGCGACAAGACGCAGTGGACTGGAAGGATGCTACTTGGAAAAGAGAAACACTCAAAGAAGTCAAGACTCGGCAAGACTAGGAAAATTTGGTCTTTCTTAGTCTTTGCTCTGTTCTCGTTACACGACAACGAGCAAAGAGGGGCAGCTGTAGGGTTCCAAAAAACTACCCAAACCTTAAACCAAACAAATACCCAATAGCCCAAGGCCCAAAATCTAAAACGGCCCATTGGGGCCCAAAAAACTAAATAGCACAGGGAACCCTAGGGTTCCCTGCCCTTGCCTCGCGCCGCTGCTGCCCATGTGCGTCTTCGGCGCGTACCACGCCCGAGATCTGCCACCGCCAGCTGCGCCTTGCACCAAAATAGAATCTTTTCGTCTCCGTTGACTTCATCAGGTCCTGCAAACAACAACAAAAGCAAAAGAAACAGCAACAAAGAATAGAAAATAGTAGTGTAATCGGCTATAAGAGCCGAATCAAACAAAAGGAAAAGGGGGGTTTTTGCTTTTGGTATCTTTCGGTATAAAACCGATCGAAAAATAGATAAAAAGGGGGGGAATCGGTAAAAAATCGATCTTTAGATCTGTTAGGGGGGCGAACTTCATTCTTGTAACAGGGTTCTTTTTCTTTTCTTTCTTGTAACTTATTCACAGAAATAAAAGCAAAAAAAATCAAAGGTGATTTCCTGGATTTTCGATTGCAATCTTTCCTTTTTCTTTTTCCGTTGTATTTATTTTTTATTTTGATTTTTCAAACAAAAACAAAAATAAAGATAAAGGAAAATGGGAAGAATAAACTCACCTGAATCGGCCCCTGAATCCGGCGTCGTCATCGGCTCTTTGCCGTGGCCGAACGCTGGTTAAGGAAGGGACAGAGGCCTTCTGTTTTCTCCTCATTTCCCCATTTCAGAGCCTTGGTCTCTGAGCGCGCTCCAACGCGCTGGTGGGAGACACCCTCGCATGGCTCCGGCCACCGGGCAGGGGAAGGCATGACGGCGACGGGATTCCAAGGCTAAGCCTGGAACCCTAGCAAAAAAGGGAATTTCCCTTTTATTTCTTTTTGCGTCTCTCTGCAGAATGTAGCAGCAAAAAATAAAACAAAGTCTTTAGCTTTTGTGTTGAAGTTCAAACGGCGCCGTGTAAAAGAAAGAGGGCTGTGCATTATTACCCTAATGGGTATTTTACACAATTAGTCCCTCCAATTCTGTGACATATGCGACGCACTCTTTTATTTCTTTTAATGTCGGCCACGTAATTTCTCGCCTGTTCCAATCTGGTCCCGCACAAATCAATGCGCATACGGGATAGGGAATATTGCGTGATCGGTCCTTCCTTCTTAACGCGCATTTTACTGTGGTCCTTTACCTTTTTATTATTTCATTTAAAATCTGGCCCTAGTTTTTATTTTTTATTTTTTTTTCTATTTTGGTTTTATATTATGCCATTAATATTAGTATTTTACTATTTGCTTATTTTAATATTTTTAAACTTCAAAATTTGTTATATACATATACATGCATACATTGTTATAATATACGTACATAATATATACACCTACTTATATATATTTTTATATTCTATAATCTATATTTTTTTTATTTTCATATATATATATATGTATATACATACTTCTTTTATATTTTATAATTTTAAGAAATATACATGCACACGTACGTTCTTATAATCTATACATATATTTTATAAATCCTAAATGTATATACATATATTATGTTTTATCATTTTAAAAATATGTACATGCAACCATATATTTTATAATCTTGACATATATTTTATAATATATATATACGCATTTTTTAAAACTATTTACATATATACATATATTATTTATCTTCATAACTTAAAAACATACATACATACATACATACATACATACATACATACATATATTTTCATATTTTCTACATGGTTTTATCTATTTTATGTATTGTAATCGTGGTTACTTGGTGTTATTTATTTATTCACATACACTATTACTTTTCTAAAAATGCTTTAGTTCTACGTATTTATTTACTTGCTATTTTTTTTATATGTAATCGCTTTGTCATTTTCATTTTGCCTACTTAACATCTGTTGTTACTCACAATATTTATGCTTACCTTGTCATATTCATTTTTATTTCATTATGCATATTAACACCACACTTCAAAAAAGAAAATTTTTCTAAATGAGGCAATATTTAGCATTTGAAAATTCGAGAAAACGTGCCATAATGTGCTGGGTGTCGATTTTTCTCGTTCAACCAAATGACTTAATATCCTTTTAAAATTTTCAAAATAAGGCAATGTTTTGCGTTTGGAAATTTGAGGAACGTACCTTAAGGTGCTGGGTTTCGATTTCTCGTTTAACCAAATAGCCAAATATCCTCTCGAATTTCAATCCATGTCATCCGAGTTTTTTTTAAGGATCGTATTTTAAATTTCTCTAAAGTTTTCAATTTTTCGACACTAAGACATTAAGTAATCAACTAGGTACCAATTTTGGGCATATCGATGGTGCTAATCCTTCCTCGTGCGTAACCGACTCTCGAACCCATTTTTTCTGAATTTCGTGGACCAAAATCGTTGTTTTAATAAAATTAAATTGTTTATTAAAAACAACCACTTTTTGAGGTGATCCGATCACACCTCATCAAAAAGGATCAGTGGTGACTCCCGTTTTCATTTTCATTTTTCAAAACCCAAGTCGACCCCGTTTTCCATAAAAAAAAATGGTCTCATTATTATGGATAAATTAAACAACGGAGGTGCATTATTGATGTTGATTAAAACATGTGCATAACCCATACCAACTTTGACAAAACGAGATTCTATAGAAAATAGAGATTTTCACTTTTTAAAAAAATATATTTTTGACAAATTATTCCAATAATTGATATATTAAGTCCTACATTATTATCCTCAAAGTAAAATTGTATACAAATTTAAAATATTTACTGTTGATGCTGAATTGATTCTTGAGAGTAGTGGTTTTAGTAAAATATTTGCATTATCCATAATAAGAAGTTTAATTTAGGTAAAATTACAATGGTTAATTCTAATCCTACTTATTTTATTTATCAAATCTACAAATGTTAGGGAGTTTGTTTTTATGATTTAAAGTGGAATTTAGAGAATTCGATTTTTTTATTACTAAAAATAATTGTGAAAAAAATTACTTTGTGAATAAATTGTTTTAGCGCGGTTTAGATTGTAATAATGTATTAGTAGTTTAGATCAAGCTTTTATCTGCGTAGATTTTAGTGAAAGAGTTTGCAATGAGCGTGAATGAGGTCGGATTCTGCTATTGAAATTATAATAGTCTGCAGATTTAGGATTGGATCTCAACTCCATTTCTGTTCTTTAGTTGCAATTGAAGTTACAACTCAACCAACAATTCAACATTTTTCCCGACTTTAAGGATGAAGCCAAGAATTTTGTGTTAGCTGAGTCTAGATAAAATTAAAAATTTTGTGAGAAAAATTCAATTTGCCTTTGTTACAATATCGATATTGTGTTTGTTGTTATAACAAGGAATAAAACAATACAATAATACTAGATAAGCAAGGAGAGAAAGAAGATCAAGACACTAAATTCGTTAACCCAATTTGAGTCTAACAATCTCATCTTTATGGAATTTAGTTTAATGAATGAATTCACTCAATAATTTAATTCGGTATAACTAATCATTTAAGCTCGATATCAAACCCAAAATTCAAAATATCAAAATAAATCACTCTCAAAAAGCATAAAAAGAAACATGTTTTTTATTTAAATTTAATTATAAATTATATGAATACTATTTTTAAATAATAAACTAAGCTTTCAGATTGATTCAACTTTAGATTTAGAAAAATAAATAAATAAATTGAATGTTAAGTAGAAAATAATGACACTATTCATGGAAAATCCAAAATTGAAGCATCTTTTAGCATTTAAATTAGCATAGCCGCTCTGTTAATGGTGCGAAGTGCCGTCAAATTTTAAACATGGTGGGGGTCATCTTAATTGTTCTAGTTTATATTTGTTGGGTTTTTCTCTCTTTAATGTTTAGTGTATGCCCATTATCATTATTTGTGGTCTTTGGTCAGGTTTATCATCATCTAAATTTGAATTTGTATAATTAAGATCATCAAGATCTCATTTTTTTTCATATATTCTTCGAAGTATATATTATCTTAATTCCACCTATCATTAAAATTATGAAATATGCAACATGCTAATACGATCCAACTTTATTTTTTTATGCTATACTAAGGTGATGTTGTTAATATGGAAAATATTTTTTTCTAGAATAACAAATATTTTCTGAACCACATTTCGAAACCTTAAATGTATCAAATTAAAGACATCACAAGTTGTCTACAATACTTGTGTCTGACACCATTCTCTCAGATGATATCATACCCTATAATATGGTACAAGAAAATATTTTTTATTTACATAATTAACATTGATATTATAATATTTGGATTCACGGTACAAATAATTTTTAGTTTTAATTATAAAATCTTATACAAAATTAATTTAGAAAATATTCAACTACTTAAGTATAACAACCCAAATAGAGGTCCGACCACCACCATCAGTTTCTTCAACCTCCTATCACCGGATTAGAGCCTTTGATGGAATTCTTTCTCCTTTTCCTTAGGTTCGTTGCGGGACTTTTTTTTTTTACCAAGCGTCTAGTTTTATGTGTTTGTCAGGTGACGTCTGCCACCACGATGGAATTTTGGAGTCAAATCTGAGTTCTAGTGGTTGAGGCCTTGCTTTGAAGGTTTGTCTATATTTCTCCCGTCTTCCATTCGATGTCCATAGTGGTTGTTGGTGCTTGCTTTTGGGACATTGTTGTAGTGTGCCTAATTACTTTTTCTAGCTGGAGGCATATGTCATAGCCGTGGACTTTAACCCAACAAATTGTGCTATTTGAGGCAGTGAATTCGCTTTAAATTGTTGAAGTTAATGTTTTAATCCATAATTCGGGCTTCAATTAGGTTTTTCACTATCAAGATTTTGTTTTTAGTCAATTTTAACAACAAATTTTATATTAATTTAAAATTTTGGTATTTATCCACACCATTTTTATTGTTTGAAAAAAAGTTCACAATTCGCTATCGGGATAAAAATAGAATTTCTTTACAAAAATAAAAATCATTTGAAGTGTTTTTTGGTGTCTTAAGAATGTAAATAGGTCAAACGCAAAATGAACACAAGTATAAGATTCACACTAATATAATTTCTAATCAACATTTAAGAAATTCGAGATTATAAAGACAATCAGTCCTAATTTAATCAATAATTTATATTAATTAATTACTAAATATAATTATCCAATCAAGATATTAGTGATTTTATACAAAATTAATATCTAAAATTAATTAATTAATTAATTCATCTGGCATAAAATTAAACTATCACAAGGAAAGGTGCAATCTATTTTTTTTTTAAGATTAATCAAGAAATATTGAAAATAAAAAGAATAGTTGCTACTAAAGTATGGGAATGCAATTGAAAATACTGAAGGTTTAGCGTCAATATTGTAGAAATTTTTTAGTCTCTTTTTAAAAAAATTATGGATTCAATTTACCTCACAATCTCAAACAATGTGGGCAACGAAAATGAGAGAGGCAAGATGGCAGAAAAGACAGCTGTTATCACCCACCATGGCCCATCCACGATCGACAAAACTGGTTGGTTGCAGCCTGGGCTCTAAAACAACATAGCTACTTAGTTGTCATAGTACAAATCTTTGACCCCATCTTTTCCAGTCTTCCCAATTTTCTTTTCTTTTCTTTTCCTGGATTGTTTGCAGGAATCCCCCCACCATTTAATTTCTCCTATAATCTTCCCACTGACGTTTGGGATAATTTTATTGTAAGGTATTACCCTTTTATTGGGTCGAGAAGAACTATATTTAGTTCTTGGCATTGTGAAAAAAAAAATTATTAAAATTTATAATGAAATTGTTCAAATATAATAGATAAAATTCAGTTACAATTAGCTCTGTTTTTTTAATGAGAATGGTATGAAACCAAACTACCAATGTCCCGCCCAACTCAGGGCCGGAAGCCAATCGGAGCATCGATCCGCATGCAAAAAATTCGACAGTAAAATAACTAACCTACTGTCTTCAATCTTCTCCAATTCAAAACAAAAAATGACGGATTGAATAATTGCGGGCAAGTTGCATGAAAACAGGATGTTGGTACTTAAGAATCTGCATGACCAAAGAATTTCAATCATCCACGACTGTGAATCTCTTCGTTAAGGAGTCGAGCTACGAGGTCTATACCCATGGGTGGTCTTTTATCACTTAAAATACTATAAAGTGAATGTAGTTCTGCTGAGTTGGCTTTCTTGAATAGTCTTCCGAGTAGTGCGTCAACTCCATCAGGCAAGCAGTTATTCTGATAAGCCCCTGCATTTTGTTCCCCAGATGTTGTTTCTAAGTTCCCACCATTACCAGGAGGCTGAAAATGTTGTGGAATCTGCACTTGAGGCCGTGAGTATGGCCGACAGTCCCAATACTCCATACAAACTCGATGTAGATCCATTGCCTCAATAGCCTAGATTAAACCATATGAAATATGAGTTTACTTCATCAGAAAGAATCACTTTTAACATATTATACTAACTGATTTACCTGCACAATTTCTGGTGATGAAAAACCAAACATTTCAAAGCCATCAAGGCTTCCGGGAGGTTGCAATGGTGGGAGGTTGGTTCTTCCTAGTCTGTGCTGCTTTGTGATCTCTTGATTCACTTGCTCCCTCACCATCTCCCAGCATCTGGTAGCTGAAACATGAATGAATACTTCATTGGGACAATGCTCCACAGACACCTGAAATTCAATTAAAAAAATAGTTGATATACGAGCATAAACATGAAGAACATCAAAGACAAACAATTTAAGTTACCATGAACAAAGGTCCATCCCTCCCAGCATCCAGAATTTCTGAGACATAGTATGCCATATTTGTTGGATCTAAAACACTTATATACCTAACGCGGCTCTTAAATCCTGCATTAAATAGAATAAAGGAGTTCATATATACTGACATGCATCAGCCTTAATAGACTCAGAATACAACTTACCTTTAGGGAAAATGGCCTGGCTGTTACACCATAACTTCCCAGAGAGCGCAACTCCGAACTTCAGAGGCTCAACATTACAGTTGATTCTACGCACTACCTTGGCAATTCGAGGACCTTTCTGCCGGAAATTTCTGTCTAGATTATTTTGTGAGCAAGTTGGAGCTCCTACATTACTTCTTGCATTATCAACTGAACTTAAAGAGGCAATAGCTCCTACATTCTCATGTTTCTCCTTGTTAGCTTTTTCACTGCCCAACAGTAGCAGTTCCTGATGGTTGCTTTCCAGGTCATTAGATCCTAGCAATGTGATGCCATTTCCAGTATGCTCCTCTTTCCCTTGTAAATATTGAAATGAACAACCATTCCTTTGTAAATCAGGTGAACTGGCATCAGTTATAGGCTCATTGTTGCAAGTATATGGACTCAAGTTTTCAGTACATCTTGTTGAGGCTTCTGACTGCTTAGCAACAAAATGTTCTGTTGGTCTTTCTAAAACTGGTTTCTTTGGTTCATCATAGCTAAGAAGATTAATATTATCACCCACTGGAGCTACAGGCTTTTTCACTTTACTTTCCATGGCAGTTCGGCCTCCATGCATGCTTAAGTCTGAACCAAAAAGGATCACATCCTCTTTCTTCAACTTAGAGTTCGGATCATTTGATGGTAACGCAGCCTCTGATACTTCATCTCTTTGGTGTGATAACATCGGATTAGATGTCAGAGTTAAAATCAAAGGCTTCTCTTTCAACATCTCTTCTCCTTGCAAATCTTTGAAGGAATCGACCGATGGTTTTGACTGCACCTCTTTAGGTATTCCTTCCATTATATTGTCTTTGGAGGCGTATGAACTCAGAGCCATTCCAAGGTCTAGTCTTGCCCACCTATAGATTGCACTTAGTTTTCCTTCTAATGCCTCAACAAGGATATTTAATTCGTTTATATCGTAACGAAAGAGGAAAATTTTGGCATCCCTAGCACAGGAGCAGAGGTGCTTTGCATGATTGAGGCATGCATATCTATCAGGGGAACAGCGACAACCCGCTGCAGAGAGGTGCAAATCAAAAAAACATATACAACACTCTCTTTCGCTAGTAGCATCAAAGTTTCTGTCCATTTTCACAGCCTGAGAGGAACCGCAGAGAAATTCCCTTGCTAAACGCTCCATCTCAACACGTGCCTGTGAACAAGACAAGTCAAATATTATCCTAAAGACTTTGAGCTAAGTATGCGTTGCGTGTACTTTTAGATAAATCGCGGGCATAATGTTTACCTTGAGAGTTTTAGATAAGACTCCATTCTTTCCGCACACATCTTTCCATCTCATGTTATCAGAAGTATAGTTTTTCACGAAATTGAGCTCCCAGTGAGCTTTGACTGCTTCCCTTGCTGCTCCAAGCAATAGTTTGTCATGCGAGATGGAAGTTTTTCTTCCTTGTTCACGGTATAGCTCGATAGCAATCTGTCCATGGGGCAACCAATCAACAGGACCTACATTTACTGCCTCTGCACAATTGAAACCTGAGTTGAACCCTGCATGATATGCTCTAGGGAAAGTCAGAACAAACTCTCCCGCATTCTGAACACATCGATGGACAGGTACCCCTTCAGATTTTAGTATGGAAGGGGACAACTGAGTGACCTGTATGAAAGAATGACATTCAAAGCATAATTAGTATCATGCAGTAATATTACAGTAATTTAACAGACCTGGGACAAAGATTTTCTGAACCATGTTATAGAACTTTTAGCTCACCAGTTTGTGAAGCAGGTCAGGTTGTTCATCGAAAAGGTCAGGCAAATGCTTTCTCATAGCCTTCTCCAATTTAGAAGCATCCTTTCCTGGGACACCATACCAAATTTTTGGAGCACCCAAATGCATGTAATTCAACGAGTATAGGTGGTGATCTTCAACATGCTGGTCGCATCCATATAAAACAAAAGAAAGCAAAAAGAAATAGCAATTATTAGCATCCTTAAGTCATCCTTTGATTGTAAACAGCTGCCTAAAACAGAAGTGTTGCATGTAAAAGTAATGGCCTTAAATGAGACATCAAACTTGCAAGTTCAAAAGAACCATTGATAGGCCAACAAATGCATGCACATTTTCACATCAGCACTATATTTCAACCTGGATCTGATCACTTTAAGATATACCAACTTCTTAACTGTTCTTATGATGCCATATTACATGCACATGATATATATATTCAAAACATATTGGGAGGTTCATAGACCTAGAAGTCTTACCCAACAAAAGGAGGAAAAGCACATTCCTACATACAACCAAGGAACCAAAACCCCAGAAATGTCACTGCTTTCATACGAGAGGACAGATCCAGAAAGCCTGGGAAAATTGTTTAAGTTCCAGCCTGATTTTATGTATTTTTCATAAGAAGCAAGTCCAACTTGATTTAGCTTCTTATGGAATCCACTACCAAAAACTCCAGTTTCCAGATCAGTCCCATATAAGACCTTAAAAAGAAATAGAGCATAAGAATTAGGTACACATATTTGCAACTGTGAACTTTTAAAAAGGAAAGAAAGATTAGGGCAGATGAAAAACGAAGCTCCAACTGCTATGTTAACCATGCAGAAGTAAATCAATCAAAGAGAGGAGTGGTCAATTTATTTTTCCTAAACTTGCAAGTTGTACCTCTATTTCCTCAGTCGCTTTCTCCACTATCCTCCAGTATTCACCTTCAATATTCTGAATTGAAGGCTCATGGTGATCTTGAAGAATGGCCATTTTACCTTCCATATTTACATCATTTTCCTTCAACCTAAAGTATTGGGTCTTGAAATTATCTGCATATTTCTGAAATCTATCCAGAGTAAACTCAGGGCCAACTTCAAAACCAAACCCCTCCAGTTCAGAAAGTCCAGCATCAGACTCTGAGATGCTTCCACTATCAGGCCCACAGTCTATAGCCATTCTCATGCATCTTCTCCTTTTCCTCCTGATATTGTTATTGGCTTCTGACATTTTTCTCATCGGATCACGATTCTGAAGCTTATCAACCCTCTGCACACGAGTAGCAAATCTAGAATTTTCCCACATATTCTTTTCTTTAAGAGGACAAGGAGGCTTCCAAGAAGATGGAGGAACAATGCGACAGATTCCATATTGTTCTGCTCTTGGTCGTATGCTGGCTATATACTTCAAAGTATCTTCAAACTCCTGGAGAAACAAAATGAAACCAGTTAAGATACTTCAACTCTATAAAGTAGAACTCTAGATTTTACAAGCAAAAGTAACAAGCATGGCACGAAAAATTAAGAAAATTAAACAACTCAAAATATTGTAAGCAACATTAAGTACCTCGTCTGTTGGGTAGAACACAGGTACATCCTCAATATCTGGCCGACATGCCTCTTCTGGACGCCATCTTGCAGTTACCTGTTTCAACACTTGTTCCACTTCATTATCGGAAACTTTGCTTGCTTGTCCTATTCTCTTGTTCCACTTCATGTAAAATTTTCAGAAGTAACATTTGAAGACAATGGTTAATAAAGTAAAACATCATATCAATTATACATTCTAGAATGCATAGTCCATCTGCTTTATAGTCACTGAATTACGCAACTCTACAATACAAAATAAACATGAAGTCATCCTACCAAAAAAACCTTAACTATAAGGGACTTCTAAGTCATTTCATGCATATAAGATGTTGCAGCTATACAATGATAAACAAACAACTTAACAAGGAAAGAAGAAACTAACTTGATTGAGCTTTCCATGATCGGGTTCATCTTCTGAACTGTTATCATATTGACCATAGTTTATCCAAGGTCGACGCCTCATAGACATTGACCTTGTAATCTTTGAACTTTCATCATTGGCCAACCCAGTTCCCTTTTCAACTAGAATGGCTCTAGTAGAGGCTGAACAACAGATCAAATTATCACGCTCATGTCTTTTAGTATCCTGTGCCTCAGTCTTTAAGGTAAACGATGCACGAGGCTCGAAACCTGGTGGAACTGATGAAATATCATCATTCTTTTCTTCAAGACAAACTCTCACAAGTTCCATCCCTATCCGTATTACTACACAAGACAATGGATGACTATTCAAAAAACTACATTTTGTACGAGGAATAGATAACAAATTAATACAAAAGAGACCCACCTTAAAAGCTAAACAACCCAATGTAAGGTACCTATTTGTCTGAACGATTGTAAATATAATATTTTACCCACACAGAAACAGGCAAGCAATTAAAAAATAAATAAAAAACTTCATTTCCATTCAAAATAAAGCATTAAATCCTTATAAGATTAGCATAAATGTCAAAACTGTAATAATGTTACAGATTCATGTTTTTAGCATTGAGGAGGATCAATTCTAAAGCATTTTGGAGATCCTAAAACTTCCAACCATTTCTAATCATTAGTACATTATAACGGGGAGGGGGGAAAAAGTTTACAAACACAGAGTCGAATCCTGGGTCTTATGCCAATCAACTTGAACCCCACACAAATTTACCATCGAGCTAAAATGTGATTCGCCATGTAATTTAATAAAACTCTTGCCCAAATTACTAATATAGCCTAATTAGTTGAATCAATAAAACTAATGTTCTCATATTTTCAGATTGAGTTAATTCAAAACCCTAAATTTACCGACTGAGTCTCAATTCGATTAATATCGACATTATTGTCGGTGCAAGAAGAGGTGATAGTTCAAAACATAATGTTCTCACATTCTCGATTGAGTTAATTCAAAACCCTAAACTTACCGATTGAGTCTCAATTTGATTGGTATCGACATTATTACCAGTACAGGAAGAGGTGAGTTCGAGCATGCTCAAGTACGTTTATCCTCCTAATTAAAAATTGGGAAGAAATTATAGATAATTTTAAACATCGAAAAAAAACCCTAGAGTTATGATGGTGTTTTTCTTTTATTGGTTGAATAATCCAGGTGATTTCATAACCTTAAAAATCATGATCCCTTATATTAATAATCCAGCTCTATTATTTCTAGGATCAGATAAATTCATCCACAAGAACAATTAATTTTAACATTTACAAAGTTAAATGCAGCATTGAACATCAAATTCATCAACACATTTCTTAGATTTTTTTTATTAATTTGAGACCTAAATAAAAATCCATGTATTATTTTCACCATAAATAGGTCAGATTAAATAAACCTGTACCCTAAAATATCACTATCAAAAAAATTGATCAATAAAATTTTCAGAACAAAATCAATCATCAGGAAAGAAAAAAACATAAAATTAAAAGGGAGAAAAAAATTGAGTTTACTTGTTCATCAAAAGTATTTCTGTAATTTGACTTCACCTAAAGCTGCTCTGAAAATTCCTTCTGACTACACCAGATTTATAAGCTGAATTTAATAAATAAATATATTTCCATCTTCAAAAAATTAAAAAGAATAAATATATTCCCAAGTTTGAAACCGCTAAAATTTAAAATAACAATTCTAAAGTGGAAAAAAATTAAATGTTGAATCTGATTTCAAGCATATCTTAACCTAACCATAACCCTAAAACCCCAAATGCAATATGGAAATTTATTACTATTTTTATGATTATAAAAATAACAACATTTTTCTAAATTTTGGTGTTCTTCAAATTTACCCTGAAAATCCAATTAATACCTTTGAAAAAAGAAAAATAAAAGAAACTAATTCATCAATTCTGAAAATAAAGAAAAATCATTAAATGTGAAAAAGTGAAAACAAATTTTTTAATTGATGAAAAACACCTCCCTTTAAACCATTTCATTCGACTCCATTTCAAATTTAATTTACAAATATAATATAAAATTTAGAAATTTTTTCTTAGAGCAATTGAAAGCATATAGTTTATGTTATAAATATATCATTTTATTATTAATCATAAATTAAATCATATAAATTCAATTATTTATCATATTTGTATATAGTATAGTCGATGAATATATATTTGAGCAATTATAAGTAGAATTAAGTTAACTCAAAGTATTATTGGATTAAACACAGGAATAAATTCAAACATAATCCACATATAATGAGATTCAAGCTCAAAATAAATTTGAAAGAGAAACCACGCATTATAATTGCGCATGGTGAAACTTGAACTTAGACATTCAAAGTCTCAGGGCCTTAAAACACATATAACTTTAGAGCTATTATATAAAAATATTATTTTTCTCTTCTTTTTTATCATAACACTAATAATTCTTTATTGATATGTGAATCTTTTAATCTGTAGACTTGACACCTATGGATATTGTTGAGACAATTAATGAGGAGTGCCAAGGAGCAATGCCCATTGGTGTTTGGTACTGCTCAAACTTATAACTTATCTTATTTGTTAGCATGTTTGATCAAAATATTTTGGTTGTATGCTTGAATCTTTTTGAGGATTTTGTGCAAAAAATCCCGTGTTTATTATTGAAGAAGAGATTAAAGCAAGTAAGGTTATTTTTCAAGGATTCTTATGTGATCTACTTACTTACCTTATATATAATATATAAGGGTTGATTTTATGATCCTTTGTATTCCTATATAAAAAGTAATTGTTTTGATGAGATTTGGGCTGATTGTGATGGATTGAAGTTTGTTTAGTGAAGTTAGATTCATGCTCTAAATATGAAAAACTTGTTTGACCTTAATAGAGGTTTTGTTGTTGAGACAAGTATGAGAGAAGTGCCTAAAGTAGTGCCACGACTAGAGTCCATTGTTGTCTGGCACTGCTCAGCCTCATAACTTGCCTTATATGAAGTTGGCCATTTTTGTTTACAAATCTTTAGGTTGTGATCTTTACTGATTATCTGGACGTGTGTAAGTCTATCTATGAGATCCAAACCTATTATAAGAATATCTTGAAGACTGGTTTTGATTGGATTAAGCAAATCGACTTCTCTATTTTGAGGAGATTGGATCGGATCATGCAACTTGGTAATATATTTTGAAGATTTGAAGACTTATCCTTGTCATATTGAAGATATTACTTGGCTGGTTATCTTGTTATTTTGATAGGAAGATTGGTTGTAATTAGTCTTTACCTTAACAAGCTTTAAACTCTTATACATTGAAATGCTTGTGTAGGTAACATGGCACTTATTCTGTTATTTAGAACTTCATTTTCAAAGTGTATTTTGTAAGTAATCAAGTGTGTCACTTAGTTTTTATCCTAAGTTTTCAAGGGGAAATTTTAAAGGAGAGTGATCTAGATTTTAGGTGAAAAAGTGAGAATGTTAATCCAGTGAGTGTTAGCGCTTGTAATCACTTGTTGTACGAGATATTAAGATAATAGATTATCTCTTTGGGCAAAGCCCCACAGACGTATGAAAACTGAATTACGCAAACATATCGAGTGTACATTGTTTTTCTTCTTTATTCTTCACTGGTGCCTGAAGCAATTGACAATTATTGTTTCAAAACTTTCAATTGATATCAAATTAGGAATACTGTTTTATCAAGTTGGGAGCCACCTAGGAAAGAAATAAACGGAGTTGGGATCATCAAACCACTTATATCGTAAATCAAGATAAAGCGTCCAGTTTTAATTCCAAGATGTTAGCTTCAATAGTGTAAATCCACAAGACTTCAAGTATTGCTCATGAGGCTTGGACCGTTCTTAAAACAGTCCAGGAAGTTGCAGATTCTTACCACCAACACTGTAAATGTTCTGCTCGTTGGTTGATTAGTGGGAATCAAAGGCCATTGTCATGGCCATCCACTAAGACATTAGAGTCTCGATCTAATTACCCTTTAGGACGATGGTTAATTGTTCATCAAGCCCCTTTTAAAATCATTTAATACATTTTCCTTATCCCTACATTGACAACATACATGCATTTGCTATTCTCTTCATTATTCTTTTTATTAGATTAAAAAATTTATTTCCATTATTTCTCGGTCCCACATTTAATAAATAAACAAAGGATGATTTATACAATGCTTATATTTAAAATTTAAGTCCTTTAATTTTCAATATGTCATGAATTACAACATTGAAAATTTTGGATTCAATAAGCATATCTTTTTGTTAGGATCGTCCTGATTAAGCAACAAACAAGTAAAAATAGCAGAAGAAATTGAAAAGATGAACACACAAATTTAATGTGGAAAAACCCCTCCAAAGAGGATAAAAAAACCACGGGCAAAGATAATTTTACTATAATGGCAAAAGAATGAAGAGTACAAAAGATGAAGATAAAACTAAACCCCGAAAACCCGAAAAACAAAGAACCCGAAAAACGTAAACACAAAATTTTCTGAATGTGTTATGAGTTCTAATCTAATGGGAGTTATTTCTAAGATTGTAAAAGAGCCTATTTATAGGCTAAATTAGTAAGTCAAATAAACTATACTAATAAATACTAAATCTTCTAGAAAGAAAATATATTTTTGTTTAACTTGACTTGCAAGCAATCTCTTAGAATTTGGGTCACACAACTCTAACAATCTCCACCTTGACACGAATTCTTTCAACGCCATCTTTGCCAAAACCCGCCATGGGCCTATCTTGAACTATGCAGGGAATTAACTGAGTCAAATCTATACTTAGAAGCTGGAAGACTTCTAGCCTTCGACTTGTGCACTGCCAAATCAAAACTAACCCGGGTTTAATTTTCACGAACACAGTGCCCTAACTTTTCAAAACCTGCATCCAAAAGAGAACCTCTCTTCAACGAAACGGTCATACCTTTTTCCCTCCTATGACCAAGTTGCCTCCGCTCCAAACGAGTTGACTTTGACTCCGTAACGGACGAGGGACATTCGATTTCACCGGTCACTGTAGAACCTTCCAGAATATAAAGACTGCCAGTTCTTTTACCTTTTAACAAAACGAGAGCTCCACGAGATACTTTAATGTCGCTCGACTTGATGTTGATTCTACATCCTTTCAAGTCTAAAATACTCAATGAGATGAGATTCTTTCGTAAATCAGGTACATACCTGACATCTGAGAGTGTCCTAATTGTCCTATTGTGTATCCTAATTTTAACAGTACCAATACTGATTATCTTACTAGATGAATCGTTTTCCATGTGCACAACTCCACCTTCAACTGAATTGTATGTGGAGAATCATTCTCTATTGGGACACATGTGGAAGAACATCCTGAATCTAGGATCCACTCAGACGTAAGCTTGGAGTTATCGCTCGTTGACACTAACAAGAAATCATCACCATTTTCATCGACCAAATTTGCACCAACTACAACTTCCTCGTTACTCTCAGCAACTCTTTAATTTCGTAGTTTGTAATAATCTGCTTTGACGTGAACTAACTTTTTACAATAGCGACACTTTTTGTCTCGTTTCTTTGATGCTACCAAAACGGAAGCTTGCCTATCTGCTTTGCTATTCAAACCAAACTCATTGTCGAGTTTGTCTCTTCTCAACAAATGACCCTTCACATCTTCGAACGAGAGTTTGTCTCTGCCATAAATCAAGGTCTCTCTGAAAGACTTGTATGAAGAGGGTAAAGAGCACCATAATAGCATAGCTTGATCTTCATCGTCAATATGAACCTCAACGTTCTTTAAATCATTTAAAAGAGTAATGAATTGACTGATGTGATCTCTAAGAAGCTCACCTTCGTTCATGCGAAACGTAAATAGATGTTGTTTCAACACTAAATGGTTAACTAGAGACTTAGTCGCATAAAGAGTTTTTAACCTTTTCCACAATGCGAATGAGGTCTTCTCCATCAATACCTCCTACAATACTATATTCGCGAGGCACAACTGGATTGTAGACAAGGCCTTTTCATCAAGCTCTTCCCATTCTGTTTGATTTAGATTTTTAGGCTTTTTCCCTGTAACAACCTTTTTCAAGCCGTTTTGAACTAGAATTGCCATCATCCGAACTTGCCACAGATTGAAATTTGTCTCACCATCGAACTTCTCAATTTCAAACCTTGTTGCTGCCATCTCTGAATGGGCTGATCTATGAAAATTAAACTAGCTCTGATACCACTTGTTAGGATCGTCCCGATTAAGTAACAAACAAGTAAAAATAGCAGAAGAAATTGAGAAGATGAACACACAAATTTAACGTGAAAAAACCCCTCCAAAGAGGATAAAAAAACCACGGGTAAAGATAATTTTACTATAATGGTAAAAGAATGAAAAGTACAAAAGATGGAGATAAAACTAAACCACGAAAACCCGAAAAACAAAGAACCCTCAAAACATAAACATAAAATTCTCTGAATGTGTTATGAGTTCTAATCTAATGGGTGTTATTTCTAAGATTGTAAAAGAGCCTATTTATTGGCTAAATTAGTAAGTCAAATAAACTATACTAATAAATGCTAAATATATTATACTAATAAATACTAAATCTTCTAGAAAGAAAATATATTTTTGTTTAACTTGACTTGCAAGCAATCTCTTAGAATTTGGGTCACACAACTCTAACACTTTTATAAATATTTTTACATAAAAACTTTACATTTACTTTATGAAAAAAAGTTAAAAATATCACTTTTGAAATTTTCTATACTTTAATTTTGATACATCAAAATTGAATTGTTCTACTCTTTTTATTTGAAAATCTTGGTGCCTCTATTTAATTTTGTTGCAAATGGCCATTGTAAAAAAGGTAAAATAACTTTTTTAGTTCTCGATATTTACATTTTTTGACAATTTAATCCTTTCTCTTTAAAAGTAAATAATTTTTAAAAAAAATAATTTTCCCATACTTTAAATGAAAACATAAAAATTAAAAATATTTTTTAAAATCTAAAATTATGAAAAAGAACTATTTAAAATTCAAAAATAAAAAATCATTTTAAATAGGGCAATTAGTCAATTATGTTATCGTATTGTAACATTTTAGTCACTGAGTCGTTAATTGTCGCTAATGGTGTAATGGCGAGATGACATGACACTTTAAATCATCATTTCAAACAAAAATTTTAGGGTAAATTATACAATCGATCCCCATATTTTTTATTTTGAACAATTTAGATTTTTTTATATTGTTTAAACTTTTTTTTTCTTTTTCCATTCTCTTCTATTTGTCCCTCTATTTTCTTACCTTCTTCATTTCTTTTAACATATCAAGAAGTCAAATTGGCAGTGAAGAAAGAAGTAGGAAGTCGAAAGTCATCATTGCCTATAACCAAAACCCAAAAACCCATACCATGTTTTTTTCTTCACCACCAATTCGACTTCTTGATATGTTAAAAGTAATGGAGAAGGTAGGAAAATAGAGGGAGAAGCAGAAGAGAATGGAACATAATGAAAAAAATTAAAAGAACATAAAAGAAAATTTTAAATTGCTCAAAACGAAAAAATATGGAGACCAATTGTATAATTTAACCTAATTTTTTGTTTGAAATGAAGATTTAACGTGCCACGTCAGCTTACCGTTAACGACAATTAATGGCTCAGTGACTAAAATGTTACAACACAATAACGTGACTAAAACGTAACATTTCAAACATAAATGACTAAAATGTAATCTGAGGTAAACAAAAATGACCCTAGGTGTAGTTTACCCTTTTAAATATATAAACATTTTCAAAATTTAACTTTTCTAAACCAGATTTCACCAACTAGTTAGACCAATTGGACTGGGAATAGGTTGGGGTATCAGCTCGATGAGAGGTAAAAATTAGATGACCTACAAATTAACACAGACTGGTTGAATCGAACTAAAAAATTGATTGAGAAGATTTTTATAAAATTTTTAAATATATTTATTTTTTAATAATGTATTTGCTTTTTACCGGTCAAACCATTCGAACTAAAAATTTATTAATCTGACCAATTCAACTATTAATCTAATTCTAAAAATATTGCCAAAATTTCAAAAAAAAATATTATTTATTCATTGAATTATAGTATGAGATGTTTATCAACTGTGTAACCCAACCAGCCTAAGTAAATAACTGTTTTATTATTGTAAATTCTGTCAATATTTTTGGAACTAGACTGTGGTTGAACTATTGGTTAGACATTAATTTCCAATTCGAACAGTCAATTGGTTCAATGCAAATAATTTTTAAAAATAAAAATTATAAAATTATAAAATATCATTATAACTATCGTTTCAAGTAGTTTTTTTTAGATTGATTCAAACAATTTGTATTGATTTGTAGGTCAACCGATTTTTTACCTCTTATTAGACCAATATCCCAACTGATTCCTAGTCCAATCGGTTCAGTCCAAATAGACCCAAAAAAGTTATATATTTAAAATGATTTTTTTATTTTTAATTGAATTTTATATAATTTTTATTTATTTCATTATTTTAGATTATTTTAACTTTATGTCTTTATTTAAAATATGGTTAAATTTTTTTATTTACTTTTAAAGGATAAAGACTAAATTGACAAAAAAAATGTAACTATTGAGGGTTAAAATATATTTTACCCTTTTTTATAACAGCCACTATTGATAAAAATAGACGGAGGGATCAAAATTTTCAAATAAAAAAAATACTTAATGTCTCAAAATTAAAGTGTAAAGACTAAATTTTGAATTTCAAAAGAGTGCAGGGACCTTTTACATATTTAAGCTAAAAATTACTTTTACACAGATGATGAGTCTAGTTGTAATAAAAATCTAGGTAATTTAATGGGCGGGTTAATGAGTTCATTTGGACCCGAAACTAGTCCATCTTCCAAAATCTAACAAAAGCTTCCTGTCCTTTTTTCATTCACTTAGGACTCTTTTAGAACATTCTTAAAATCTTTGTTGGTTACTCCCCGCAAAATCCAGAAACTTCCTCCATTGAAGAAAAAAGGAAAAATTTTCTCCTCTTTCTCACCCAACTTTGCTTCTCCCCGAACCCTAAATCGCTCATTATCAACAATGTCGATTCCACCCTCTTCAGCCACAATTCCTTCATCCTCATCCTCTTCTCAATTCACCTACCAAACGTCGGCGAACTCGTCCTCTTTCCCTTTGCCGTTTCATCTCCAGCAACAGGCCCAACCTTATGCCCCGTCTCCCCAGCCTGTTCCGGTCGCCGCAGCCCCTGTCTACCCCGCCCCTGTTGCCACCGTCACCGGTGTCTATTCTCTCCCTCAATACCATCAGGTCAGACTATCAACAAATTATAGATATCAACTTTTTATTTTTAAAAGCAAATTATGGATTCGTGAAGTTTAGGAATTATGTCAGTTTAATTTGTTTTTTTTCCCTCCTAATTCTAGAGGGATGTGATATATATATATTTTATATTTTTTGTTTAAAGTGAGAATGAGAATTAAAAACTCGAAAATAAATTTGTGTTGCAGGAATTGAAAATCGAATATTTAACGGAAGAATTAACTTTTAATTCTAATTTGCAGTCATTACCTCTGATTAGTGTTAATATATTATAGAGCTGTGAGTTCAAGTACACACTTCATTTGTGTAACTTGTTGCAGTATATTTGAACAGGCCCAACAGTTATTTCAAAGGGATGCTCAGATAGTTACCCCTGAAGCACTAGAGAGCTTAAAGGCCGCCCTTGCAAGCTGTGAGACCGAGCACAAAGCCGAAACCAAAAAGAAAGCAATCCCACGTAAAGCTGCTGGTCAGTCATGGGAGGATCCAACCCTTGCCGAATGGCCCGAAAGTATGAACTATCTAATTATCATACTTGTTTCTTTTTTCTTTTCTTTTCTTTTCTTTTTTATTTTATTTCTATGTGTGTTTCCCGTTTTCTTTTAGTTCTGATGTTTTTATTTTTGTTGGTACTCCGCAGATGACTTTCGCCTATTTTGTGGTGATCTGGGCAATGAGGTGAATGACGATGTGCTTTCAAAAGCTTTTGCGCGATTTCCTTCCTTTAACATGGCCAGAGTAAGTTTCCAAAATTACATGATTTTGTATGTTTTCCTTTTGTATACGTTTTTCCCATGGGTGTATCAACTCTTTCCATTTCCTGTTCAGATTTTTGTATGAAGCGCACAGGGCTGTTGTCTGTCTGTGTTTAAGGTAGGTTTTGCTTTAAAATTGGAATTCTGCAATTTAATGGATAATCCTTTGCATTCGTCAATCCTGTCCAAATTGTAGAGACCAATATTGGATGTTGGTTGCTGGAACTGATCTATTGAATATGGTATGTTTAACTTAACTTGTAGAGTAGCTTGAGTTATAGCAATCTCAACTCATTTCAAGCATGTGCAAGGTGAGCCAACCTGTTAATCTATTTAATAGGGGATTGCCTCATCTTTTCTAACTTTAAAGAGAGAAAACTGGAAGTCCACATTATCCTTTGCTTTGATATCGTATAGTGTTGAAATGTGAGAAGAACTGAAATTTCAACTTTCCAATGATGCTTAACCACCTGTCCTTTTACTGGTTCTGAATCGACTTCTGTGGTTGGCACTGGTGTCAAACATATATTCAGATGTAGGTATGGGTGATCCTCCAAATATATGGAAAATCTTAGAAAAAATTGAGCATGTTTGAATCATATATATACTTGTATCCGACAATTCACCCCTCAAGTCTAAACAACATCAACTATGTGTGCACTGGGTTGGGAGTTTGTGGCGAATCAGCATCACTTATGCATTATGGGGTTTTGGCTGTTAAAATGATGACTGGTTAGAGTCAGATTTGTTGATTATGCTCATTTTCTGTCGGTAGTATGATATGAGGCTTGACACATGATTATGGTAATGTTTTAAGTATATTTTGGGTTTATTTGTTTAATACCCTGTCTGTGAGCCATTACATTGGCATTATATTTTGTTTGTTCGGGTTTTTTTTCCTTTTCTTTTTTTTTTTTGAGAGAGAAAGGGAATTGCATGCCTGTTTGCATGGCTTGTGGTGAGGTGCTAATGAATTCCTACGAGATGATTGGATAACTAAGAATATTTGTATGCTTATATTATTTACTTACCAGGTTGTTAGAGACAAACGAACAGGCAAAACAAAGGGCTATGGGTTTGTTAGCTTTGCTAACCCTTCTGACCTCGCAGCTGCACTTAAGGAGATGAATGGTGAGTACTTCTATAATCCTCGGCCAAACTTGTACATCTTATGGCTTTAATATGTTTGTATTCTATGAGCATTCTTTTTGTGGATGATGTGGTGCAGGTAAATATGTTGGAAACAGACCAATCAAACTTCGTAAGAGTAACTGGAAGGAGAGGATAGATTATGATGCTCTTCAGAGACAAAAGGTATATCTTTTTTTTGGTAAATTGTTTCTTTTTTCTATCATTTCGTGTCATTTCTAATTTTTGATAACTGAGTGTTAAATTCCATGGCAGAACCAAAACCACAAAAAGCCTAAACTACAAAAGAAAGGGATATTACACAAGTGAGTAGCCGACTGAGTTTTTTTTCCTTCTATTTCTTGGATCGAGTGAGAATCGAGCATACAAGCATCAAGTTTTACCCTTTTTCTTCCGATATCATGTTTGGGGCAAGAAATTTCCAGAGAAATAAGAGCATAATGTTGGTATACTCTTTCCTAGTCTGAAAAACTGTATATTTGACTTCATCATTCATCATTGTGAAATGGAAATGGCACATTTTATCTAGTATCCGGTGTATCCAGCATGTTTGTGATCAAATTCCAATACTTGGGACCCTGTATAGGTTTTCAGGCTGAAACTTCCTTGGCATAAAAACAGGTTGAAGTCTACGATTATGTTTGAGTGTTCGTCTGAAAAATAGATTATATGTATAAGAAAATTTGGTTCAGAAAAGAATAGTGTGTTGGGAAGTGGTATTTTCGCCCAAGCAGAGGATCACCTGTAAAGATTTCTGGGAAGGAGCGATCATTATTCAAGTAGGATTCAATGATGTTTTTAATAAAAAAAGAATACCATCAACCCTTTTATGTATTGTCAATTTGGACCGACTTGTGGAGTTTACATGATGGATCTGAACTGAAATTACATCCAAACATGTACAAACAAATACAAAATCTACATCACATCTGAACAAGTCTCAACTTTAAACGAAAAACATAATGGAATTTTTGAGGAGCTTGGATCTCAATGTTTTATTTTATTTTGGTAATAAATTTTCATCTCATTTGCAAGTTTTGAAAATTTTAATCAAATATTTAAGAAATTTCTTTTAAAAATTTTAATTAGACTTTTCAAAAACTTAGGTTTCATTTGGTATCAAGAAACAAAAGTCATTTTTGTTTTGTCATTTAGAAAATGAAAAACATTTTGGTTATGAAAATGAAAATGAAAAAATGTGGAAAATTAAAAAAAATTTATTGTTTTTATTAAAAATGTTTTGTAAAAGTAAAAATACTGAAAATAAGGATAAATTTGTACAAAATAACTTCGTCTTTCCTTTATTAAGCAATAGACCAAATGCCAATAAACATGTATGGCTTAGTGAAAACTAAATTATTTGGGGAGTCAATTATAACATTGGAGTGAGATTATGGTATTTAGATTGTTAAATCTCATACTTTCATTTTAAAAAATAGTATTAAAGATGTTGTAATATAAAGTGTAATCTTAAATTATGGGTCTAATTTTAAATTTAGACTAATTTATCCTTTATTTTTCTTATTTTAATCAATTTAATTTTTTTCTTAAATAAAGCTTAAGACTAATTAAAAATGAAAAATATTTTTCTCTTAATAATCAACTGTTAGATGTCATATGCTATAATATTTTATTTTATTTGATTATTTATTTATTAATGTATTAATTATAATTATGATTAGTGTTACAATCACTTTTTATTAATTATCATAATTTTGGTTTATTTTAACATCGTATATTTACTTATTAGTATATAAATTGTAATAAAAAGTAAGAATTGTAATAATTTATCATAATTTTATAAAAATTGACTAAAAACTATTAAAAGAACTAAATTGGTCAAAAAAAATTTATAATAAAGACAATTGAGTAAAATGTGCTCTTAAGTAATCTTAGATTCCATCAATCAAACTCTTTAATTTTACATTATGAACCAAACAAAGTAATTTCACATTCCACTCATAATCTTACATTCTCGTAATCTTGTAATCTTACTACAAAACCAAACACAAACTTAATTCCAATGAATCCCAAACATTAGCTACACTAGGGGTAAGCATTCGATCGAGTCGAATCGAGTCAAGAAAATTCGAGTTAGTTGAGTTGACAAATCCTATTTTAACAACTGAACTCAATTTGAAAAATTTTCAAATCAAATGGAATTGAGTCAAAAAATTTCGAGTCAAGTCGAGTTAGCGAATCCTATTATTGTTGCGTTTACATGGACTAATTATTTAACTAGAAGGCGAAGTATAATATTATTTAACTACATAAACAATATAATGGGTTTACCTTTTAACTTAATAGTTTTGACTTTTAACTTAGGTAAACATTTATCAAAATAACGTAATATTGCTTTTTCTTATTCGAGCTTTCGAATAACTTGAATTTTGTAATTCATATTCGAGTTAAATTAAAATTTTTAAATTTTTATTCGAGTTTATCTAAATAACTCGATTAACTCAAACTGTTTAATTCAAAATTTAAAATTTTTATCAAACTTTTTAAATCGAAATAAAATTTACACACCCCTAAGCTAAACGAATACAAAATTAAATTCCGACACAACCCAATATGCAAAAATAAATAAATTATTTGATGGGTTAGTTAAAGGGTAAATTGGCGAAGTACTTAAACGTAATTTCATCACTAACTGAACCCTAGTTAATTGACGTGACTCCTCCAACCTCATCAACAGAACTAAACCAAATGAACCCGCTGCCTTTTCCATGTCTATAAACAAACAACGTTACTAGAGTTTTTCTTCGTCAATTCCTTCTTAAAGTTTAGGCTTTGAATTGTATCCAGGTAAGGCTTTCTTTAAACCTTTTTTTTTTCTGGTTGGTTCATGGAAGTATATATACCTTTATTCCTTTGTTTTCAGTGCTGTGAAGGTGAAACGGTCAATTTATTGAATGAAAGGAAATGGGTTGTTGAAATTTGAAGCTTTTGGATTTGTTTTTCTTATGTGAATCTATCTAATGTAAATTGTTTATGGTTTTTAAATTATTTGAATTAGGTTCTTGATTTAGTATTTTAAAGAGACATCTTCTTTGCTTCTGTGTATTCTGTACTTTAACAGTGCACTACTTCAGTTTTTTTTTTTGATTTTTTTTTTCTGTTCCTTAGCATATATGCCTTAAAATGAGTAAATATGGGATTTTGGATGATTCCATAGCTTGGAACCTTGGAGTTTTTTTTTCATTGAAAAATCTTTTTGGAATTTGTATTTGATATCGGTACATTCATGCTATGTTTGGTATATTTTAATATATGGGTTAGCAATAAACTATAATTTAATTGGTAATATTTAATCATTCTCATGACTTATTTTTAGCAAAAAGTGTTAGTTATATAGCTTTATTTAAAATCTCGTTAATTAGTTAGCAGTTAGCAGTTATATTTTTTTGTTATCTTCTTTCTGTTATTTTTCATTTTCCACTTGTATATAACAGTATCTTTTGCATCAAATATACTTGAGCAATTTCTTTCACTCCCATTCTACATGGTATCAGATGTGATATTTCTCTGTTATAATTCCTTGTACTTTCTTGTTTTCCAAACAATTTTTTCTTCTTGATTTTCCTTTCCTACGATTGCCCTCCATGATCATACACTACTTTCTAGTCCATACTATCTTCATCCAAATGAAAACCCAGCTTTGGTTCTTGTTTCTCCCGTCCTATCAAGCTCGAATTATCATTCTTAGTCTCGAGCAATGACAATGGCGCTTTTATCCAAGAACAAGCTCCAATTTGTTGATGACACCATCACAGTTCCGCTTCGAACAGACCCTCTTTACTCAGCTTGGGAACGATGTAATACTATGGTGCTTTCTTGGTTGCACCATTCCATCTCACCTTCGATCATGAACAGTGTTCTTTGGCTTAATTTTGGTTATGATGTTTGGCGCGATCTCCGGGAACGCTTTTCTCAGGGAGATGTTTTCCGCATTTCTGATCTTCAAGAAGAAATCAATGCATTCAAACAAGATGATCGCTCAGTCACTGATTATTTTACTGAGTTAAAGATCCTCTGGGATGAATTGATGAATTTTAGACCAATTCCAGTTTGTTCTTGTCCCACATCTTGCTCTTGTGGTGTTTTTGCTACTCTTCAAAAGTATCATGATAATGATTATGTGATTCGATTCCTTAAAGGTCTCCATGATCGTTTTGCTGCTGTTCGTTCCCAAATCATGCTCATTGATCCATTGCCTACGATCAACAAAGCGTTTTCTTTGGTTATTCAACAAGAACGTCACCTACCTGCTGCTGGCTCTTCTCAACTGTTTGTCAGTAACACACTGCGCCAACACCCTTCTTCAAGGAAATCTCAGCCGAAATCTGTTTCTGACTCACGGCAGTGCACTTTTTGTGGCAAATCCAGGCATACTGTTGATACATGCTATGAGAAGCATGGTTATCCACCTGGTTACAAGTCTCGTGGTCGAACTTCTCGTGCACACACAGTACTTACTGGTGGTGCTGCACCATCTTTGGACGCTTCGCAGTCTGTTGCTATTTTGCCACCTGATCCTCCTGTTACTTTAACACAAGATCAGTTACAGTAGCTCCTTACATTGCTTCCTTCTTCTACCTCCCCTACTCATGTTACCAATACCGCATCTTCTTTACCTTTACAGCTTTCTGTATCCTCAGGTAACCTCTTTTCTTTTCAACCCCACCATGGGATCATTGATACTGGTGCAATTGATCACATTACACACTCTTTATCTTTTTTTGCCTCTTTTCATTCCATTAAACCAGTATATATTAATCTTCCAAATGGTACAAAAGTTTGTGCTCGAATTTCTGGTACAGTCATTTTTAGTAATAGCCTATATATTACTAATGTTCTTTATGTTCCCCAATTTGCTTTCAATCTTTTATCTGTAACCAAACTCACTGCTACACTACCTTGCTCCTTTACTTTTCACAAAACTTATTGCTCTTTACAGGCCCTTCCATCTTTGAAGATGATTGGTACAGCTAAAGTTCTACATGGTCTCTATATTTTGGACTCACCAGCTCAAACTCTCTCTATTACCACACCAATTGCCTTATCAGCTACCAACACTTCGTGTTCCCTTTGGCATCCTCGTCTCAGTCATCTTTCTGACTCCAGATTGAAGCTACTTTCTCCTTACATACCTTCTTTGTCCATATCAACTAATGCACCTTGTAAAGCCTGTCATTTGGCAAAATGAGAAAATATCCTTTCCTGTAAGCACTTCTGTTTCCAATGAAAAATTTTCCCTCGTTCATATGGATATTTGGGGCCCAACTGATATTGTTTCTATTACTGGTCATCGTTACTTTCTTACTATTGTTGATGATTTCAGTCGCTTTACTTGGATTATCTTATTAAGAACAAAATCTGAAGTTCGTACCCATATTCAGAATTTTTTCACCCTTGTTGAAACTCAATTTTCATCCAAAATTAAAGTCATTCGAACTGACAATGGCAGTGAGTTTGCCATTCTAGATTTTTATGCTTCCAAAGGCGTTATTCATCAAATCTCTTGTGTTGAAACCCCGCAACAAAACGGTCTTGTTGAACGTAAGCACCAACACATTCTCAATGTCTCACGAGCTCTATTATTTCATGCTGGTTTACCTAAGCATTTTTGGGGACATGCTGTTCTTCATTTTGTTTTTCTTATCAATCGCACCCCAACACCTCTTTTAGCTGACCTCACTCCTTTTGACCATTTATACCAAACTAAGCCATCTTTTTAGCACCTACGGATTTTTGGTTGTCTTTGTTTTGCAACTACCCTTACTGCTCATCACCACAAATTTGATCCTCGAGCTCGTGAGTGTGTTTTTCTTGGATTCCCACCACATGTCAAAGATTACATTCTTTTTGATCTGTCATCTCATGCCATTTTTGTCTCAAGAAACGTTCATTTTCATGAGTCTGTTTTTCCTTTTTCCTCTCAACCATCTTCTTCCTCCTCCATCCCACAATTAACCTTTGACCCCTCCATTACTTATGATTTGCCACTTCAACCACAGGTTTCACCTTTCATACCCTTGCAACCCTCTAGGCCACCTCGTCTTAGGAAACCACCATCATATTTAGACCAATATCATTGTTTTTTAAGCAATGCTGCTACTAATCATCGTCAATGCTCTACACCCTTTACTCTTGCTCTTAATGCCTCTTCTATACCAACTACATATTTACAAGCTAGTAAAATTCTCCATTGGCAAAAAGCAATGCAAGCTGAAATTTCTGCTCTTGAACAAAATTAACACTTGGATCATTATGGATTTACCTCCAGGCAAGACTGCCATTGGCTGTAAATGGGTCTATCGAGTGAAATATCGAGCTGATGGTTCTATTGAGTGTTACAAGGCTCGCTTGGTTGCCAAGGGATTTACACAAACTGAGGGAGTCGATTATTTTGATACTTTTTCCCCTGTCGCCAAGCTTACTACTATTCGTTTACTGCTTGCCATTGCTGCTTCCAAAAACTGGTTTTTGCACCAGCTTGATGTCAACAATGCGTTTTTGCATGGAGATTTGATTGAAGAGGTTTATATGGTTTTGCCCCTTGGTTTTGCTTCCTCTACTCCACATAAGGTCTGTAAATTGCAAAAGTCGTTATATGGCCTAAAGCAAGCAAGTCGCTAGTGGTTTGCTAAACTCGCAATAGCTCTCACTTCTATTGGTTATGTTCAATCTACTTCAGATTTCTCATTGTTTGTTACACTTCTTTCACTGCCTTACTAGTTTATGTTGATGATGTTATTCTAGCTGGTGATCATTTAGATGAAATAACACGAGTGAAAGCCTTTCTGGATTCTACTTTCAGCATAAAAGATTTAGGTGATCTACAGTATTTTCTTGGTCTTGAAGTTGCTCGCAGTTCTGCTGGCATTTCTCTTTATCAGCGAAAGTATACTCTTGACCTCTTGTCTGACTTTGGCTTCTCCGATTGCAAGCCTGTTACGACTCTTATGGTTACCAAACTCCCTCGTGATGCTTCTGAAGAATTGCTTCCTGATAATACTATCTTCAAAAAATTCATTGGCCGTTTATTGTATCTTGTCTCTACTCGACCTGACATCGCTTTTGCAATTCAGCTGTTGAGTCAGTTTTTGGATCAACCCACAGTCGCTCATCTTCAAGCTGCTCATCGTGTTCTCCGTTACCTGAAAGGCTGCCTTGATTTTGGACTTTTCTTTTCTGCTTCTTCCTCACCTATACTGAAGGCTTTTAGTGACTCGGACTGGGCTGGCTGCCCTCTTACAAGACGTTCTGTAACTGGTTATTGCCTTTTTTATGGAGATTCTCTTGTTAGTTGGAAAGCCAAGAAGCAAAACACTGTATCTCGATCCTCTTCCGAAGCAGAATATCGTGCCCTTGTGTCACGGACTTAGAGTTTTCCCACACATCCGTGCGGCCTTAGGCAGTTTCTTGGCTTAAAAACGCCTAAGTCAACCTAACTTCCACCAATAATGGATTCAACCGTAAAAACGCCTAAGTCAACTCAACTCGCAACAATAAAGGATTCAACAGAATTCCCTTAAAGTTTTCACGAAGAACAGCGGAAGAACGAATTAAGAACGATCTTTGAAAGATGAACAAAAGCAAAAACGCTTGAGAGAAAAGTTTGAGTAAATGCTTTCAATTCTTATTCACAAAGAATAATGAAACAATTCAGGAGTGAGTACAAATGAGGGGGAGGCTCTCTATTTATAGTTGAGATCCCCCAAAACCGATGGCTACAATTAAAAGCTGTATTCAATTAGGACTCTAACTTTACAGAATTAGAAGCTGTGTACAATTAGAACTTCTAAGACTACTTAGTCCTATCTTCATTATCGGGCCCATCAGGCTTCAATGTGACAGGCCTGTCCAACAGCTCTTTGAATCGGGCCAGTTCTCGTAGGCCAAATGATCCCCATCTGAGCAACAGACCTCCATTGGATGCATTTGGTGCGCTTGTCACGGGCTTTGAACTGCGGTCCGTGACATTCTCCCCCACCCATTCTCGCAACGCCCTCGTTGCGACTTCTGAATGGCACTGACTTGATTCGCCTCGGTCTCGTCTCGTCGCCTTAGCCTTTCCCTTTCTTTGGGATTCTTGCCTCGGCTTCTGTCGCTTCTTAACTCGAGCCGTCCTGCTCGTCGCATTTACTCTGGTCAACTGTCCCACATGCATCGCTTTTTTTCCTTTAAAGTCTGATGCACCACCTACCTTTCCCATAGGTGGAAGCCTTGTCGATGACTCGGCTAACTCTAATACTTCACTCAACTTGAGCCTCATTGGTCCCAGCTTCACTGTTTTCATCGCAACTTTATCCGCTAAGTTAGATGACAAACTCACCTCTTCCTTGGGTGGAAGCCCCTTCGACGACTCACCAAGCTCAGACGTTGCGTTTCTTTCGACTCCGGCTTGCTTTGGACAGTTCCGCAACTCATGCGGACCACGGCACAAGAAGCACTTAACTTGCTTCTTTTTGCTCCTCTTTGCCCTCTTGGCTTTGGCTTTTCCCTTGCTCGAACCAAGCTTCTTGGGCTCATTGTCTGCTCCATCGTTCCCCTCGATGATAGACTTCTTCGGACACTTCCGCAACCTATGCGGACCATGACACAAGAAGCACTCCATTGGCTTCTTCTCGCTTTCGGCCTCCTTGGCTTCGACACCCCTTGCGCTCGAACCAAGTACCAAGGCCTTACCCACCGGCTTCTCCTTAAGCGCGGATTTCTTCAAACATTTTTTCAACATGTGTGGACCGTCGCAGAGAAAACATTTTAGCTTGTCCCTTTTCCTCTTGGGTTTCTTCTTCCCAACTCGTGGTTTCCCATTACCACCATTGTCGCCGTTGTCATTGCCATTAACTCTATCTTCCTTGTGATCCATTTCACATACGCCCCTTCCATCGGACTTGGAAGACCCAAGCTTGTCTTTCCCTAGACCAAGCTTTACCACGGACTCAACTACCGTCATGGCTTCCGACAGTTTTTGGACACCTCTTTGTTCCACCTCCTGTCTGACCCACGGCTTCAATCCCTTTTGAAAAGCAAGGAATGCTTCTTCATCGGTCACATCTGAAATTTGGAGCATGAGTTCCTTGAACTCTTGAACATACTCCCTCACTGTGCCCCGTTGCATTATCTCTTGCAACTTTGCCCGAGCTTCTTCCTCGGCAAATTTTGGGTAAAACTGTCCCTTCAACTCGCATTGGAACTCTTGCCACGTCCCAATCTCACCTTGCCTTTTATCTGTGGTCCTACCTCGCCACCATAAAAGCGCAATGTCAGTAAGAAACATTGAAGCAGTGTTTACCTTAACCGCATCCTCCATGATGCCTTTGGCACGGAAGTAGTTTTCCATCCTCCACAAGAAATTGTCCACATCACATGCAGACCTTGTCCCCACAAACTCTTTCGGCTTTGGGACATCCTCATTACTGAGTGCTGCAATTGCCACTCCTTTCCCCACGGCTGCTTGACACAAGGACAGCTCTCCCTCGAGCTCCTCTATTCTTGTGCTCAAAGCCTTCGTCGTGGCCATTGTTTCCTCCTTCAAAGCCATCATCATGGCCTCGAGAGCATCATTCCTTTCCGACAGCTTATCCCTGTGTGAATTAAACAACTCGTTTACCTTGTCCATGGTGGAATCAAGAGACATCTTTACATAGTCTCTGGACTGCTCCTCCCAGTTTGTTATGCGATCCTCGACCCATCGACTGCCTCCTTTACATCCGCCGTGGATCCCTCGAGTTTACCCACACGTTCCTCTACTACCGATATTGTCTCCCTCAAAGACTTCCTCGCCCACCTTTGTTCAAACTCTTCTTTCGACATCCCAACGGTGCCTTTGAACCAACAACTCGAATATTACTTGGTTCAAACCTTGGCTCGGATACCACTTGTTACGGACTTAGAGTTTTCCCACATCCGTGCGGCCTTAGGCAGTTTCTTGGCTTAAAAACGCCTAAGTCAGCCTAACTTCCACCAATAATGGATTCAACCGTAAAAATGCCTAAGTCAGCTCAACTCGCAACAATAAAGGATTCAACAGAATTCCCTTAAAGTTTTCACGAAGAACAGCGGAAGAACGAATTAAGAACGATCTTTGAAAGATGAACAAAAGCAAAAACGCTTGAGAGAAAAGTTTGAGTAAATGCTCTCAATTCTTATTCACAAAGAATAATGAAACAATTCAGGAGTGAGTACAAATGAGGGGGAGGCTCTCTATTTATAGTTGAGCTCCCCCAAAACCGATGGCTACAATTAAAAGCTGTATTCAATTAGGACTCTAACTTTACAGAATTAGAAGTTGTGTACAATTAGAACTTCTAAGACTACTTAGTCCTATCTTCATTATTGGGCCCATCAGGCTTCAATGTGACAGGCCTGTCCAACAGCTCTTTGAATCGGGCCAGTTCTCGTAGGCCAAATGATCCCCATCTGAGCAACAGACCTCCATTGGATGCATTTGGTGCGCTTGTCACGGGCTTTGAACTGCGGTCCGTGACACTTGCATCTACTATTTATGAAATTCAGTGGCTTCGATTTCTTCTATGTGACTTGCACTTATCTCTTTCTGGCCCTACTACTCTGTTTTGTGACTATAGTTCTGCTCTTCAAATTGCTGCAAATCCTACATTTCATGAACGTACTAAACACATCGAAATTGACTGTCATCTTGTTCGTGAGAAGGTGTTGTCCGGTGTTGTTAAACTACTTCCTTGTTCTTCCAAGGACCAACTTGCTGATATTTTCACTAAAGCCCTTGCTGCTGCTCCTTTTCAGTCTATTTTGTCCAAGCTGGGACTGTTTCCTATCCACTCACCAGCTTGAGGGGGGCTGTTAGTTATATAGCTTTATTTAAAATCTCGTTAATTAGTTAGCAGTTAGCAGTTATATTTCTATTATCTTCTTTCTGTTATTTTTCATTTTCCACTTGTATATAACAATATCTTTTGCATCAAATATACTTGAGCAATTTCTTTCACTCCCATTCTACAAAAAGGAGAATTTTTCACTTATTTTGAAGGGTCTTATTATGTTTATGAGTGTTTTTACTTATCGATTAAATTTATTCTAAATATTGTTTATTTTATGTCTAACTATTATAATACATGTGTAATGAATAAGCTTTTTCCTTTTGTTATTACACTAATAACCAAACGAAGCATCAATATTATAAGAATTCAGATGTGAGTAGAGATGAAAGTATGCCTCCGAAATGGGTATGTTCAATTTTTTAAAAGTTCCTCATGAGGGTGCTTGGAGGTTCATATTCCATACCATGTTTGAGTTTTCTTGATTGGATGTTCATATTGTTTCATGTTATCTGCAATGTTGACACTATCTACCTCTCCATGTCATTTCAATACTTTTTTTTTCTTTTGCTGCAGATTGAAACTGGTTTAGCTTTAGGGCATGGCAGTTTAGGATTTAGGATTTAAGATTTAGGGTTTTGCATTATCTAATCATATTTTGCTGATTCTTATTGTTCATGTATGTATTTATACAATTTATGGGGTTCTATTTTTGGTATTAGGGTTCATGGTTTTAATGTTTCCCGTTTCTTGTTTTACAGGTTTGATGCTTGTTCTCCATTTGACGAGTGCAGAAAGTAGGAGCATTACTTGCCTGGAATTTGAATTTTAGCCAGAAACCATGAAATAAGTACTTAAGGATTTGTTTGTTTCTGCCTGGAATTGATCTGAGTTGAGTTTGATTGATTGGATAGAGGAAGATGGGATACACAGTTACTCTTCACAACCATTCGGTTGAGATTTGCCGTTCTCATTGTTTGCAGCGGGGTTTGAAACAACCTGAAACAGGTTGTAGCTCTCTGAAGTGCTCGATTGTAAACATACCTACTTCTAATTTAACATGTTCGGTCAATTTTAGTCGTACAATTCACTCTTGCTTGCCATGGAAGGTCAATAATGGTTCAGAAAGAGAGGTGGTATCTTTAGTGTGCCAAGGACTGCAGAGAAGTGTTTGTATTGACACAGATGAATTTGATCAGGATGAATGCTGGGGTTCAGAAGATCAGAATGTGAGTGTTAAGGGAAAATTCAAAGAGCAAATAAATTTGAAAAAGGTTCCGAATTCTTTGATGGCTGCTTTAGATGGACGTTTTGTTAGAAATGACGAGGAAACAAACAATGATATTCTTCAACAGTTCTGTAGCAATGGAAAACTAAATGATGCATCACGGTTGATAGAAATTATGGCACGTCAGAATCAAATTCCCCATTTCCCTTCTTGCATAAACTTAATAAGGGGCTTTGTAAAAGTAGGTGAACTCGATAAAGCCGGCAGAGTTCTTCAGATTATGATAATGTCCGGTGGGATCCCTGATAATATTACGTATAATATGATGGTTCGCAGTCTTTGTAAGAGAGGACGGATGCGATCTGCTATTGACCTTTTGGAAGACATGAGCTTGAGTGGTTGCCCACCGGATGTGATTACGTACAATACAATAATACGCAGCATGTTTGATCATGGTATTTTTGATCAGGCCGTTGGGTTCTGGAAGGATCAATTGAGGAAGGGATGTCCCCCATATCTAATCACCTATACCATTCTCATTGAGCTAGTCTGCAGGCATTGTGGAATTGCTCGGGCAATGGAAGTATTGCACGATATGGCGATAGAAGGTTGCTATCCCGACATCGTTACCTACAATTCACTGGTTAATTTAACTTGTAAACAGGGAAAACACGAGGATGCTGCTTTAGTCGTTTACAGTATTATATCTCATGGCATGGAGCCGAATGCCGTAACATACAATACCCTTATCCATTCTCTTTGTAATCACGGTTATTGGAATGAAGTCGATGAGATACTTGCAATCATGAAGGAAACTTTGCATCCTCCAACCGTGGTTACTTACAATATATTGATCAATGGTTTGTGTAAATATGGACTTTTGGACCGTGCCATCAAATTCTTCGATCAAATGGTTTCTCAAAACTGTTCCCCGGACATTGTTACTTACAATACGCTGCTTGGCGCTCTTTCTAAAGAAGGAATGGCGGAAGAGGCTCTTCAATTACTTCAATTTTTAAGTGGGAGCAGCTGTTCCCCAGGTTTGATAACTTATAACACTGTGATCGACGGATTTACTAGAACTGGTGATATGAAGAAAGCAATGGAATTATATAATCGGATGTCAGAGGAAGGGATCAGTCCCGACGACATAACTCATCGTTGCTTAGTTTGGGGATTTTGCAGGTCAAATCAAGTAGAGAGAGCTGTAGGGATACTGAAGGTGATGGTGGAGCAGAAACACAGGGTCGGAACTAGTGGTTATAACGTGGTGATACATGGGTTATGTAAGGACGGTAAGGTAGATTTGGCGATACAAGTGCTGGAAATGATGGTCTCGAGTCGGAGTAAACCCGACGATACGATTTATTCGACTGTAATCAAAGGTATAGCGGATGCTGGAATGAAAGAAGAAGCTAACAAGCTGCATCAAAAGTTGAGGGAATGGAATGTTTCCAGAGAATGGAAACAATTGAGTTAAAAAGAGCTAGATTCTATGGATTTTGATAGCCAGAACTATTGGCTTAAGAGTTTTTTCCAATGCCCTTTTGTTTAAGTTGCTCGCTTACATCATCTCCTATTAGCTTGTATTGTTGTTTTAGTGGACTGCTTTTAGTTTAAATCCCAGAATCGGAATGAGTGTTAGATATGTGTCCAATAATAGCCTTTCAAAATTAGGAAAAATAATGTAAAAAATTTAGTAAATTCGTGATAATTTTTTAAATTGTTTGATGTCTATTTCGTAATAATTTCAAAATTTTTCAAGCATTTTTGGATTTGATAAATGTGTCTTTTATATTTTTTTAATATACAATTACTATTTAATACATTGGTAGTGTTTATTTATTTATTTATTTCAGAATCCGCTTTAAAAATTTAC